>NW_028141167.1:9890770-10324039 GCF_030444845.1 Prenolepis imparis
ATTTCCCTTCGAAGCGATAATTCGCCCCACTTTTACGCGCGTGCATCGACTTTCTGTCCAATATTTTAGGGAATCGCGAAAACATCATTTTTTTTCATGAAAAATATTTTATTTGAATCTTACCAGAAGAAAAGAGACGCGTGAATAGAGAATGAAAACTTTACTTCTTTATAAAAATATTAGAATATTTCAAACACTTTAATATTTATTTATTTCTTAATTTTGTTAAGAACATTATAGAAAGCGGAGAAATTATATTAATTCAATTGGAGCTTTATTTTAAATCTGAATATCTAAATATTTCTTTCTATATGTCTTATTAAAAATAAGTGTGTAATTTTTTTGTGTGTGTAATGAATTTTATCACGTTGACCGCGATAGATATTTTGTTCAGGTATTTTTCGACGAATTCAAGGCGAACCCTCGAATGAGCTACGATCCCGTGATCGAAAGAAAGAGAGAGAGAGAGATCCGGTCGAGCACGTTCACAGTGGGGAAAGATCCACGTAGGGATCGAACCATCAGGTTCGTCGGACCGGCTCTCTTGCGTAATACAGCCCTGAGCCATACTCTTCCAACGGTAATGGAAGCCCGGTTCGTCGGGCTTCCTCCTACGATGCCGACAAAACCCGTTGCATCTTACAGTTTAACGATCGCGGGCGTACGTGTCAGAATTTATGCAGCTCGAACCGCGAGAAAAAGAAAAGCATCCTGCGGAAAAGCGGGCGCCAACTGCTCGACCGTCATGTTTCCATCTCAGGTAGTTTTTTTTTTCTTTTGTTCCTTCTCTATTTTTCAAGAGCATATCGATTCTCGTGGGAAATCTGCTAAAGTCACGCGGCAAATTTGCGGGCCGATAAGAAATACCTCCCACGAGATCTAACGAGATTCGAAAAGAAAAAAGCATTCCTAGCAATATTTTTCGTGATCGACATTAAGTATCGTCGAAATAATAGATCGAAAAAAAGACAAATTATAGAGAAAATATACAAGAACTTCTTATCTGTTATAAACATGTTAACTTAACATGGAAACTCATCTCCGATATCGATTATTTCAGTCAACAAAGATACGAAAAAAAGAGATAGAGAGTGAAAAACTAGCGTAATAAAACTCGCAAACGAGACAATTTTATATTCGATAAAAACAAAATTGAGAAAGTTTCTCGGTGATTTTTCAATTCTCCGAAAATTATTTGAATTATTGTATTTGAATTTAATTTTTTCATGAGTCAACTTTATATTCTTATTTTTTTTTAATTTAAAAAACCATGTCAAAACTATCTGAGAGAGAAAGAGAGTATGTCCATCTCTACCTGAAAAAATTTTCTCTTAGAATTTACCCTGAAAATCATGGTAATCGTGGTACAATAGGGTATGAAAAGAATTTTATGAGAATTTTTCTAATTAATATTTATCACAATAAAAATAATAATATCTATCACAATAAAATATAAAACATGTTTGACTAATTTTACTAAACTGCATAGTAAAATTAATATAAAATATATTTTATATTTTATTGTAATAGATAGATATTATTTTTATTGTGATAAATATTAATCAAAGAAATTCTCATAAAATTCTTTGGTCCCACGATTACCATGATTTGCAGGATAAATTTTAAGAGAAAATTCTCTCTGTGTATAATATTTATAAAATAAGTATAAATATATAATGAAGACGAAAATTAAAAAATGAAGAAAATACCGTAAATGCGATAACATTCAACACTGTGCTCCGTATATACGCGAAGGATATCGACAAAGTAACATTTACAGAGGAGCAAGACAGAGAAAGACAGAAAGATGAAAGAGGAGAGGTGCTTCATAATGAGTCGCGTTTTGCGGAGACAAGCAGAGCATGTCGGAGCGGGCCAGTGCACATCGCATTCGCGATCACATCCGCCATCTCTCACCATAATCCGTCTCTTTCTCTCTCTTTTTATTTTTCTCTCTCGTACACATATATGTGCATCTTGCACATCGCGAACGAAATGCAGTCGTAACAAACATCGCGGAATCCGCAACCGAATAATTCTGGCGTATAATTCTGACTGAAATCATCGCTTTTTCGGGATGAAGGATCCACGTCGTTGCCACCACCTAACTTCAATACCGGTTTGGCCGCGGTTATTTATAACGTGTTATTGCAGCGGTTAGGCGAAAATGATGGCGTTATTATCGCACGCAGTTGCGAGGAAACCATACCTCTCGTAAATGCTCAAAGATGAACGTTGATAAGAACATTGATAATTTTTCGAACAAGTAACGCGCGCACACTTTATGTATTTGATAGATTTAAAAATAGATATGTATATAAATTGTGTGTATGTGTGTATGATAAAATAATTTATATTAATTTTTCTTTTATATATATATATATATATATATATATATATATAAAATTGAGGCAGTTTATTTTAGAGAACGTCTTAGCATGTCTGCAAAGACATCGAGAGCACTCGAAAGCACTATATTGTTATGAGAGAAAATGGGCAGGGATGCAGGTATATAAGCGAATCGCTTTCTAAACACGGACAAACAACCGCGATTATCCCGATTAAAATTAAACCATCTCAATTTCGAGACGTAAAAAATAAAATTAGCTGATATGTGTGAGATCTACGGGGAATCTGTATTGTCCGTGCGAAAAACTGATTCTGTCCACGTTGCGATGAGATATGGCCGGGTTAATTGTGCGGTTAATTGCATTGTTACACATACGTCTGTGTGAGAAGATGCTTTTCGGTCGTCGCATTCTTCTTTATCTGTTATCTTTTCGGTCTATTTGCCTGCGAGAGGGAAACCGCGAGTCACGGTGAAAACCGGGCTGTAATTGCCAACGGAGAATTTGGGTTAGATCACTTGTCTGTCTCGCACCTGCCAGTATGTGTCGCGCCTCTGCACCTGCGTAGCGAGCATATACCGATGTAAATTGACGGCAAACCACGATGACAACGATGTTTCGATCCGTGCGCGAAATAATAACGAGCAACAATAAACGAGCTGCCAGACAGTTGTCACCGCGTCGCGATAATTCGACTAAATGTCGCGACTAATTGTCTAAAATCTATTTCCAAAATTCTCGAATAATCTGGAAACTATATAGCGATCAAAATAATTTTAATTATAATATGAGTAAAGTATTAAATTAAATAAACTGTCATGTAAAAGAATTACAAATAGAAAAAAAGATGAATATATATATGTAAGAATTTTGAAGAATCTAATATTTCTACACAGAGAGAATTTTCTCTTCGAATTTATCCTGAAAATCATGGTAATCGTGGGACAATATGGTATGGAAAGAATTTTATGAGAATTTCTTTGATTAATATTTATTATAATAAAAATAATATCTATTACAATAAAATATAAAATATGTTTGATTAATTTTACTATGCAGTTTAATAAAATTAATCAAGCATGTTTTATATTTTATTGTGATAGACATTATTATTTTTATTGTGATAAATATTAATCAGAGAAATTCTCATAAAATTCTTTCCATACCATATATTGTCTCACGATTACCATGATTTTCAAGGTAAATTCTAAGAGAAAATTCGCTCAGTGTATGGATGCGACTAGCAGAGATGAAAATAATAATACAGGCAGTAATCCTAGAAAATTAAAAGATTTGTTTATCGCGATGCATTAGAAAAATAAAACGTGCTCGTCGAGGCGATTTTTTTTCCATCAAAGCATATCGAGGCCCCAAAAAGTGGAGCACTCAAGTCATAGAATGCGCAACATTTCCAGCTTCCATAGATTCCGCGAAGCGTTTCCGCGGCCGTAATTACAAAACGGACACGCGTAACGAAAGATCCTAATTAGCTTAATGAAATCCGCTAATGAAATACGCTTGATTCCGATGCGCCCGAATCTCTACCGTGTTGCCCCAGAATCGCGTTAAAAATGTAGATACGACCGGTAACACATCGCGTATAGCGTTGAACATATATTAACCTCCCTGCATCCTGCATTCGTAAACTGCATTCAACTCTGCCATGCATGTTCTATCGATCCTTTCAAATGCGATCTCTACCATATAATGTGTGCGCGTGTGTGTGTGTGTGTGTGTGTGTGTTTGTTGCGTGCTCCTATTTCCAATCAAATAAATTATAGATTGTGGCAACGTATTAATTTACAAATATAAATTTTAATTAAGAAGTGATATTAAAAATCACATTTATTTTATGGATTATTTGATTGAATGAAACGAGGAAGTTATTCGCTGCGTGAAATGTTGATTAAATGATAGCGATCAAAAATGTAAATTAAAATTTATATATTGTACATTCTGAAATAAAATAAGACTGCGATATATCACAAGAAGCGATTGCAACATACATATATCTTCGAATATTTTATTGATAGATACCATAATTGTATCATATATAGACAGCGCGTAATCATAACAAATAAGTATTACTCGATTTTTACTCTAATTCTATTCAAACTTATTACAACGTCACGGCTGATAAATCGAAGTAGGCATAACGCAATAAATCACGTCTAGTGCATACTAACGATCTTAATCCGTGTATATTTGCCTATTTCCCTGTTGCGCTACAATGATATATTGCTGTATTGCGAGCAGCATTGTAGAAAAAGAGAGACATCTCAAAAGAGAAACTGCTCGTTTACATTATCTCGAAGTGATCAATCCACTTGTCACAATGCATAATTCATTTGAGAAGTATCCTCGATAAATATAGGAAATTCCCAGAGAAGTTATTTAATAATCTTACAAATTGCTCTTATTTTCATTCTGTCTTATTCAATAAAACATATGTAAAATTAAAAGAATTCAATGTATGAAAAAAATAAATAAATAAATAAATCTAAAAATCTTAAATATTTCGGAGCAACTCAATAACAAATTTTTTATTCCAAATTTTTGTATTTAAAATTAAAATCCACTTGTCACAATGCATAATTCATTTGAGAAGTATCCTCGATAAATATAGGAAATTCCCAGAGTAGTTATTTAATAATTTTACAAATTACTCTTATTTTCATTCTTGCCTTATTCAATAAAACATATGTAAAATAAAAAAAATTCAGTGTATGAAAATTAAAAATAAGATAAATAAATCTAGAAATCTGAAATATTTTGGAGCAATTCAAAATAAGTTTTTTACTCCAAAATTTTTTGATCTAAAATTAAAACTTTCAAATTAAAATTAAATTTTAAAAAAAGGAAGAAATCTTATATAAAATTCTTCAAAACTATCGTCACTTTTTCGCATATTCTAAATTCTAATCTTTCTGAGTAAAAATTCAATTGAGTTTCAATCTTGGATTTTATGTTCCACAAGACATATTTTGCGGGATTAATGCGCGTAATGTCGAAACGCCTACACGCGAATACGATTTCACCGCAATTTAGTGGCCACGAATCCTTGTGACATCAAAAAGGAGGGGATATAAAGCGCGCGCGTGCGAGGTCTTCCGTCAGTGAAAACGAAGACCGATCTCTCGAAATCTCCGGCTTACGCCTAAACTACCGACATTTCCGGCGTTTGAACGTCGCCAGAGAACTTTCTCCCATTGCGTTCAGCTCGTTCGCGTGCGTATTTAGATAGCGAAGCCTGAGGTACCGATCGCGTGGATTATTTTAATTTCGATTTTTCTGACCCTTGTGATGTTAATCCCGGAACGTTCCATCTAATATTTCTCACAAAGTTTGTCGGAATTTTACGATAAAAAAAATTCATTAAATAATTTTTAATTACATTCAAATGTGAAAAGATATCGTAAAAATATAATAGTTATAAATTAAAAACTTAATTGCTATACGTTTAATTAATTCAGTTATTATTTTATAATTAGTAGTTTTATTTTACGTATATAAAAATTTCTGTGAAAATTAATATATGTATAAAAGCACATAAAATACAAAATATTCTAAAAAAACTGTGTCGTTATACAAAATTTAAGATTCAACTATTTGTTGGCTTCACTTATTATCAATTGAAAGTTAATATATTAATGAAATATTAACAACCGATAATAAATAGATCAGAACATATAGCGGGAGATATTTTTTATATGAGAATAATCGTGTGCGAACATCTCTATACAGATTACTTTGTATTATGTTGTATAATCGAGATAATTGCACGAGAACGCATATGCGTGCAATTAAAAATTGCGATTATTAGAATAAGAAAACAATTAAGTTCGTAAGATGAATAAAGAGGAAAACCTCCTCTGAGTTTACGCAAGCCGTTTCCCTGATATTATCATGCCCTTCCGACAAGAGAAGCTACGACGAGAAAGTTTTTTTGACCCGCAATAATTAATGCACTAGGAAACGTTTCTGAAGTAATCTGAGAGAAAAAGAAAGAAAGAATGTAATGCATACATATAGCATTGTGTAAGAAAAATTAACAATAGTACATTATTATAAACTATTTTTATAAATCTGCGATAAAGGGAATAAAAATAAAAATTAAAGAAAAGCTTGAAAAAAATATTTCTAAATGGACTCATATGTCAAAACTTAATTGATTAAAATTGATCTCTTCTAATATATAATATTATATAGTTTTATTTTTTGATATTTAATGTTTTGTAAAATATTACAGAATTTTACAAAATAAGTATTATTTATTTATATATTATTTTATTATTTATCTAATTTTAATCGCGTTATATCTATGTGTGAATCAAGCATCATTCAAACATCACGATCAAAAATTCTTATTTTTATTTTTATTTTATTCTTGTTTTTATTTTTATTTCGATTTGTTAGATCCTTTATTATTATGCAACATCATACAAATATTTAATATTTCAATATAACTCTATATTAGAAATCTGTGATACTATGAGAGTCTTGGTTGTTTCTATGACCTATTTATTCCATAGATTCTTATCTTCACGTGTCTCAAGATGCAAATGAAGATTATCCAGAATCATGCACTTTCGCGTCCCGATGACAATGACGACAAACTTGACAAAAGCACGTGCGTGTACGTCAACGAATACACGATCATTATCATCGGTATCTTCCGTACTATTGCTCTCCCTTCCCCTCTCTCTCTTTCTCATTCTCTCTTTTTCTTTCTTTCATTCGCCTAGAATTACCTCTAGCAACGAACCTATAGCGACGCGTAAGGTTAAAGACCTTATCCGCGAACCAGTTTCGATCGACAAGAAAAGCATGTACTACCGAGACGAGGGTATATGCGCGTGTATGCGTACGTGTTTGTATTAACATAGTAAATCTTTGAATCGGTTCGATCGCGATTTACGATAATTTCTTTAGACCAGATGCTCTATTTTACTCATCGTGCTAATGACGCCGTTCCAATGAATCCATCTAGATATCTCCGAGGCTTCTCCTACCTACTAAAGTGCGCACGCTCATTAAATAAATGCCGTTTAGACGAGTCAATTTGTGCCTAGACGAAATCATCATCACGATTTTAATGCTTTCAATTTGTGATAGACGAAATCATGGCGGAGGAAAATGCCATCGACATAGCATCTTGAGAAAAAATGTGCGTTACGAGTCAAAGTCAGCGCTTTCAAATTAAATATGAATGAACATTATTTCATCCAAAAAATAAAGTAAAATTCGTTGCATTAATAATAATAATTGAAATACAATTTTTCTATGAAACAAAATGCATAAAATATTATTTTAATAATTTTTGGTAAACAAAATTCATGTTATGTTGACAGCACAAAATTCTATGTTCATCGCAACTGTGTTTTTTTTATTCTAAACTTTGCGAGCTTTATATATTGACAATTGTGAATACTTTCAATTGCGCGACGCTCTTTTTAAACCGCAATTTGTATATTATACAACTGCAATGTAATAACATGTTTCTCACTTGCTATTGAATCGCGATGGAGACGTTAATTTCCTCAATTATGATCGTTATCGAACGAAGCGATGCACGATTGCACGATATTAAAGCTTGCCTGATGTTCAGGCTAAATTATTGCCGCAAAAGTAAATGGAAATCTTGCAAAATTCATAGTTGCGACAAAAATATGATCAATCATAATTGGCGAAAAACGTGCACTTGATCTTGATTCTTCTATCTTCATTAGTAAAAATGACGGTATACGGAAAGGACAATATTTTTTTTTAAAGACACGACGACACACGAAAAACGTACGCAAGATGATGATCATTATTGACAATGTTCTCATCTGTATATCGACTGCCTGCTTCTAAATTCGAACGTTGATTACTGAATAAAGTTTAGACATACTCGCGCATCTGTATTTATATACGTAAAGCTTTATGTTATCGTGAATCTAAAATACGCAGGAATCTGCGTAAACGGCGCCAGAAATCTACGAGGCAGACAGCATGTATATATAATAAAATCCATATAGCGAATTTCTCTGATTTATCGGAGATCTTATATTCTGAATTTCTTAGATATTGGAAATAATTTTTTAATATTAAATTTGCGAAAAGCGTTGTAATATAATTTCGTAATATCAAATATTTATAAGATTAAAAATATTTAAGAAATAAACTTTTATTGAAGCAAAGATAAATGCGTAAAAATTCGTGATGCCGAGATATTATAAGATACAAAATATGTAAAAAAAAATTTAATATAAAAAAATATTAAATTAAATATAAATACAAAAAATAGTAGATATAAGAATTCACAAAGATTTGGAAAATATTTATGAAAATATGCTGAAACAAAGATCGCAAAATCTGCGATACAAAAAACTCACTTCAAGAGATTAAAAATATATAGAAATAAAAATTATATAATTAAAGAATAGAATTCATACTGAATTCAAAAATCTGTGAGATTAAATATATTTATATAAATAAATATGTATTATAAAGTTTTTCTATTATAAAGTTTTTCTATTATATTAAAATCTTTCTATTATAAAGTAAAGATTGCTAGACACAATATTAATTTGCGGTACCAAAAATCTACACAAAAAGAATTTTCGCTTCGAATTTATCCTGAAAATCATGGTAATCGTGAGACAATATGATATGGAAAGAATTTTATGAGAATTTCTTTGATTAATATTTATCACAATAAAAATAATAATATCTATTACAATAAAATAAAGTATAAAAAATGTTTGATTAATTTTACTATATAGTTAGTAAATTTTACTATGCAGTTTAGTAAAATTAATCAAACATGTTTTATATTTTATTGTGATAGATATTATTATTTTTATTGTGATAAATATTAATCAGAGAAATTCTCATAAAAAATTCTTTCCATATCATATTGTCTCACGATTACCATGATTTTCAGGGTAAATTCTAAGAGAAAATTCTCTCAGTGTACGAAATGCAAAACACATATATAGATATATAAAAATGTATAAAATTAAAGATATAGAAGATGCGCAAATTCGCGCAAATGAGAAAATGTCAAGTCCAAGAAAATGTTAAATAAAAATTTATAATATCGAAGCATCTCGTAGGAAAAGGGACTTACAGTACTCAAGGCTACGTAATATCCAAGATCTCAATGATACTCTGTATACTACCGAACCACGACAGTATTGCGATACCAAAGGTTTGCAGAGCATCCTATTTTATCAGTATTCGATCCAAAGTACCGAAGGAACGTTTAAGGGAACGGAGTTCCACCATATTCTCGACGCGACTATATGTACACGGTGGAATATCGTTGTTGCGCTCGAGAGAGAGAGATGTGTATCCGTTCACCGACATCGATATCTGACATTTGAAGAAGCGCGTTCTGCTTTTCTCTCTTCGGTTTATATCGCAGGGCGCGCCTAAACCGGGTCGACGCGATATATAGAACGACTCTTCTTCGCGTTTCCTGCCTGCTAATGCAACGCGCGCGCGTAATACTATGTAATATCGGTTTGAAACCGCGCCTGTATATGCCTGTGTATTTGTTTGTAAAAAGAAAGGAGAGGAGCGCGCGCAAGACAGAAAGGAAAAGAGAGAGAGAGAGGAAGGTGGCCGTGTATTTCCAACGCGCTATGCGTTGCGTAATTCATTGTTCGGATGCAACACAACGAGAACACCCGCGCCATCCATGCCGAAGACCTAAAAGAGCCGGTTGGCTACCGCTTTCACGTTTCATCAACGTCCGGGATTTTACTCATCTCACCCCCACGCGAGAAATAAAAAAAAAAAAAAAATTAAATCTCTCGTGCTCCAAAGTCTTTCGTAGAAATAATATTGCGCCAGATTTTTTGTCATTTAATTTTTATCTTCCTCCTTTATCAATTGACTGAAATCGCGCACGTCATTAAATACTTTATATGATAAATAAAGTAAACTCTAATATGTACTTAATCTCATCATGTATCAATGTACTATTTTTTTTCTCAACAATTCTCTACAATTCGTACAATTAAAAAGAAAATGTATGAAGTCGCGACATTATTGTGTCTGATTGTAAATATAAATTTGATAATGCCGCACATTTAAAATACAAATAATGCCTCCCCTCTTCTCTCTCTTTCTGTCTTTTTCTAATGCTTGAAATGACGTCCAGAATTTATGTCATAATAAAAATCAGCGCATCAAAGCTGCGCGATCAACAAATGCTTGTGCGCATTAGTAACAATACCAGCAAATCGTTGATTTCGTAACGATTCATTATTATCAGACGTAGGAGTGATCATGTAACCTTGTAACCATGCCTACCGTAATACGTGATTAACGTGCCACAATTATCTGTACTTTATGTAGGCCTTCCGTTTTGTGACGTTTATTCGACAATTTATTCGACCCGTTGAAATTATACGCGCACGTTTATAAATATTCGCTCTTATTTCACAATGTTGAAGTTTTGCGCCCACTCGTGTGTTCTTTAAAATCGCCGTCGATATTTATTCTTTTAATTGATATAATAATTAACTTTATAGTCGAACGATGTGTCGTGTTTTGCGATACGAAATTATATCGACGTATCTACAGATATATATTTTGTCGCGATGAAAGCAAATATTTTCGTAAAAAAACGCGCACCGCCTGCGATGAATTAACCTTATCGTTGACGCGATTTTAATGGCCTCATTACAATCTTCGCGGTCAATCGTGTAAAACATTTTTGCCAACGCGAAATCGACGAAGCATAATTTTACAACGCGTCGTGTTTTGTAAACACGACCCCCGTATCGGCCGGAATATCTCGAAAATGATATTCGAAGAATTATAATCGACGACTCAAAGAGAAAAATAATCGATCTTTATGTGTTTCGGCGAAAAATATTTTCGATATCGAAAAATAATAATCGCGAGGGAAAAATAAAAACGCGAAAGATGCTGGCTATATTTAATTCAAATTAGTCGAGTAAACTTTGCAAAACTGCATCTAACTTTGTTTATATTTCGGAAGATTTTATACACTGTAAAAAAATTTAGTAAATTTACACAAATAATAGGTGTAAAAATTACATGATTAGTCTTGTAAATATAAGAAATCATGTAATTATACAGAAATTATGTAATTCCACAAAATTATGTAGATTTGTCTTTTATTATGTAAATATATCTTCTTTTATATGGAAACTTACGAAATAATATGATATTTTAAAGATTTTATGTAATTATCTAAATTTTTGTAATATTACTCAATACAACAGTAATATTCTATATATCGTGTTTAATAATATGTATAATAATAATATGTTTAATAATATATTGTGTTTAATAATATGTTTAATAATACAATTATAAAAAATATTTTTATATTATCGTTTTATAATTTTACATACATATTGTAAATTTATTTTTGCAATCAGCTTAATTACAAATGAAGGAATTAATTTTACTTGTATATACTGCAAATTTACAAACGCGTGAAAATTTACAACTATTATAGTGGGTCTTAAAATTACCCACTATAATAGTTGTAATTTTACACAAAATTTTTTTACAGTGTATGTCGCAGATGAGAGAAACGTGGACGAGAGATTCGTCGAAAATATCGAGTGAAAAATTCCACGAAGAGGCGAACGAGATAAAAGCAAACGCGAGCGATGTGTTTACGTTTTCTTTTTTCTAAGATCTATTTAAATTGAAGGAGTATAAAAATGTTACGCTTCAATAAATATATGTAGAAAAATATATGTACATGTATTATAAAGAATATATTACTGCCATGCAATTCATAATTACACGTTGTTATTCCTGTGACTGTTTAATTCATTTCCGGATAATTTTCGAGAATTTATGCGCGAGTGCTTTCGAGGAGCTCCGTTATTCTCTGACAATTATGCGGAATAAAGTATAAATAAAATACGATTTAATGAGGGGAGGGGTAAAGGAGAAATTCCTTCGTCGATTGTGTATCTTATTCTCTTAGCTGATAATCTTCGATAGATCTTATAGGTCGGAAAATTAAATAGATACGTTGAGTCTAATAACATTCACCGCACACAAGAATGTTTTTATATTCGTCATCATTGATTTTTAACAGTATTCACATCCATTTTAATCAAAACGAGTATAATTAAATTCAATTTTTGCGAGTTCTTATTCTGCGCAAAAAGCGCACATTTGTTTAAAAAAGATAGTTTTCATAAGCTTAAAAATTAAACAAAAATAAAATATATATATTTAATAAATATAAATACTAAATAAATATTTATATATTTATATATAATATAATAAAATTAAATATTTATATAGTATAATATAAATACCAAATATATATTTGTCTTGTACGATGTGCGTCGCTTTTATCGAATCAATTCTGTTAATAGTTATAAATAGATTGGAAGTAAAACTTTTTTAACGCCATAAGAAACTTTTAAAAGTTGAAATAAATTTCAAATAAATAATAAATCATCTTTTTTCGTTTAATTTTCAATAAATATGTAAAAAAAATGTCATTTAAAAATCTATTAGTTATCAACGTGGCGTCTCTCTCTCTCTCTCTCTATTTTCACCGAAATGGATTCCAGGTTCAAAAAGATTTGCACCCTTAACACTTATTTACACCCGGGACAAACCAACGAATTCATTCTTGCGCGAGCCGAAATCATGGAAATTGATTGTAATCGTACACACTCGGATCGAAAACGCGAAAATGAGATTGAATTCGCAATGAAAACAGCATGAAAAATATCCGCGATTAAACAAGCCGGTACGATTTGAGGCAACGGTCACGAGTCGTTGCACTTTTCCATGGCCAACAGGTGGTGGCGGCTTCGCTCTGCGAGGAAACGCGGCCAAAAGGGATTCGATAAATACAACGCACACACGTACGCATATATATACACACGCACAGATTCGTATACAAAATGTACGAGACGTACCTTGAGAATTTGAAGAATCTCAGCACGGCGAATATCCTTCGACGCTGCGTATGTTCCGAGATCTGCGAGCAACTTCTCTCTCCTTCCTTCTCTCTCGCTCTCTCTCGCGAGTAGCGTCACTCCAAACAAGAACTTCCTTCGGCAGAATTTGAAGCACAAAAAACGTTTCACACGATATGTATAGTAACTGAAAACCACACGATGATAGACACACGCGAACTTGTCGCCTCGCGACGCGCGACTGTCGTGCGGACGTTTTGTGTGCGTGAAAAAGGAGACAAGACGCGTTTCGCGACGGCGCGATATGGAGTACGAAACGAACGAAGAGCGAACGATGACGAAACGAAAGCGGGATCGAGCGAGACAGAGCGACGCAGACACACCACGCGGCGCACTTGGCGGTCGTTGAGCGAATAACGACGACGACGCACGAACGCGGCCGACCGACTCCCCACCATCGCCCCCCACTCCACCGCCCCGCTCGCGCAGCGCCGCGGCGCTGGCGGCGGGTAGTGGTGGGGGTGCTGACGTCACCGTCCTCCCTAACCTTGGGCGGCTTGGGCGATAAAATCGCGCAGTACGTAGTGGTATGCAGTGCGTATAACATCGTTGGTGTCTGTGTTGTTAACAATTGAATATTGTTTATAATCCTTACGATCTTTTCTTTTTCTTTCCCTTCTCTGCAAAAATAAGCAAATATATATACAAAATTAACAAAAATTATTATAATAATAAATCAATGTGTCGCAAACATTCAATGTGTTAATTATCGATTTTTTAAATTTATGTATGTATATATAGTTTATTTATGTATATATTTCGGGACCTAAAAATTGAATCATCGTTTAAATAAGTTCATCGCTCTCATTTCCTTTTTGCAAATAATCATGTTTGAACATTATGAGTGCACAACATAGCTGTAAATTTTCCAAAGTAAATTTACGTTTTATAAACAATAAAGCACGACGAGTCTTTGTTTCTCTTCAAGTATTAGTTTAGCACAATATGTTAATAACTATATTACAACACATTTTTTATAATTATTTAAGTACATAATTAATTTCTTTTTCTAATATTTAATTTTTGTTAAAATCACATTTTGTTCCAATAAGTAATTTTTATTCAAATTAATAATTTATAAGTATCAACATTAGTCTCTGTAATAAAAAAACAAAGCTTCCTCTATGAGAAAGCAAAAGTATATGTCAACGATATGTATATGAAATTATTGTGTTCAAAGTTCAAACGTGATTATACAAAAGCGAGATGAGAATGACAATTTTTTTCAGATTCAATTTCCACATCTCAAAATATTCAAAATATATATAAATTTTTTAAAAAAGTTTGTGTTTTTAATATTTAACAAATTAATTGATATGTTTTCAAATACTTTCGACAAGTGGCTAATTGTAAGAGTCATTGAAGATCAAAACGCATGTTCTTTTTTTAAATATGTATTTTTTCTATATGCAAGCTTTTTTCTACCTTTTTCTATATGGAATTTTATAACTCTTTAATTATATAATATGTAATTTTTGACAGTTGTTGAAATTGAGCCAAAAAGGGAGCAGAAACATACTTTAATAAAACATTCTTAAACATTTTTTTTGTTTGCGCTTTGTTTTCTGACTCTTATTAAATCACTATTATATCATGTATCAAAGTTTTATCTATTCGGTTTTACATTCAAACATGAACTTGTATGTCCTTGCTGGTGTGTGTGTATTTTAATTAAATTAATTTTATATTGAAATGTCATTTTCTAATTCTGTCTCTAGAAAAAAAATATAAAATTTTCAAAGTTTACAACTAAATTAGTTAATTTATAATACATAGATTTAGATTTATACTTCTAAAAGCCTTTTTAGATGATCTATTATTTGCGACAAAATTTAAGATAGTTATTTATAAATTTTGTATTACGTAATGTGCAGAAAACATTTAAACATGTAAAAATCAAATCAGATATACACATATTAAGATATGTAAGATCAGGTATACGCATATATAGGATACGCATATATAGGTATACGCATATATAGGATATGTAAGATATACATTAAAACATATGACATTATTCAAACATAAAATTATAAATAAACCATTTATTTTAAAAATGGCATAAGTCCAAAGAAAGATTTTTAAAGTTGCTTATCAATATTTTTGAACAAATTGAAATGCAAATCCTTCTCAAAACAAAAAAGTGGACTTACACAACTTTCAAAATAAACGACTTGAATTCTTGAATTTTGTTGCGATTATAGATCGTTTAAAAAGATCTTAAGAGAAAATACTTTTGATAATAAGAAAATAGATTTTTCTTTTCTTTCACATATTGCGGAATAAAATATTAAAATGTGTTTACATTTGGTTTGTATCTCTCTTTAATGATATGCGATGTATGCATACGCTTCTTATGCGTATACATAAGAAGAAAGAGGATAAAGCAATTATTTAAATCTATTGTATAAAATATTGGTGGGATACAATTCGTACCACAGAGTGACACACACAAGTATTTGGTCGATATGAAATGTTACAGGACATGTTCCTAAAATATCGCTTAGTTAGATCACGCGAATTCTTTTTTTTACAATAAGAAATATACAATTACAACGCCGACATAATAAAATATAACTGTGGTAATGCTTGAGCGATTTGGAGAATATCATATATAAATCATACAAGCCACTTATCTTTGAAAGACTTTTAAAAACATATCAATTTTTTCTAAGTTCGATGAACATATATTTAACATAAAAAATGTAAAAATGAGAATATGTAGCAACTATTGTCGACAACTACATTATGGTTATTGCCCTCGAATCTCGAAAATTTCATGCATTTCATATTCTGCGTAATATGTGTTACGACATATAAAATTCAATCTGAAATATGAACATAGCTATAATAATCGTAGTTCGACATATTTTTTCAAGGACACGATTGTATAACTCCACCATTCCAACTGATTTAATAACCATTTTTTTCTAAATTACAATTCGTTATCATCAATTATAAAAATAAAATTGCGCTATCTGCACATATAGAGGCGCGTGTGTATATGTATACACATATATATATGTATATACATATGTATATACATATACAATTATAAACATGCACAATGTACAGTTCAAAATGATTAGAGATTAACTATATAAAACATATATTTTCTCATATCCCACTTTTTCCTTAATTATATCCTTGCGTTATCAGATTATACAAGTGCAATATATTGCAAAGTGTCAAATAATAATTGAAAATCAGTTATAAATATTTCGTAATATTAAATTAAAACGTAACCTGTAAAATGGCAATATACATTCAAGATCACTCTTATTTCAACAATTTTTACAAGATTGTAACCAAGGGAAAGGGGGCATGCAATAATTTCTATAGTCATTATATCAGACTAGTTTTTGATAAAAGATAAAAGATCTATGTAACATGTATTATAAAATCCGATATTGTTTTATAACCCTGTTAATGCAGTAAGCGACTATTTCTGTAATACGTTTTAAAAATACCTCTAATCACCTTCGTAAAACAGTTTGCGTCAAACAATATGATAAAAAAAAATACTATATATCATTTTACCTAAAGCTAAAAATAGAATATCTTAAAACAAGCAATACTACAAATTTAGTTATTCGTTGTACGATGATAGTACGAAAATTCCGAAAACTGAAAATCTTTTAATTCTTCAGCATTCGAGCCGAATAATTTAAAGTTCATTATTAAAATTCGAATTGTTCAATCACTTAAAAATTCCGAACACTAATAAAAATATCTTGCACACATTAACCCTATAATATAAACTAACCATGTAGAATTATAATTGTATCAAAGTATAAGAATCTTTACGATTTGAATATTTTATTTATCTAATTAAAAAATTCTTTCGTAAAAATTTTTTTCTCGATGCAGCGTCACAATTGACGCAAAAGTGTCACTTCTGCTTATCACTTCGCTGTTCTCACTTTCCTTATTTACATTATATTTTTGGTCCATTTTATATTGCTATACAACGTGTTTCGACATTCGATTGCCTCTTTTAACCGCATAGCCAATTTTTAAAGCAAACCGCCGCTAGTTAAACGATAAAACGACATACTTTGCGAAAACAGTAAACGCTGTCTTTTTGGTAAGTACTGCGTTTGATATCGCAATCTTTCGATTGAGAGGAATACATATCCTCGCACAGTACTGTATTCTATGTTAATTCTAATGCTTAAAATAGAATAGGTCTCACGTGACCCGCTTTCATCTATATAACAGAGTAAAAAATTCATTATGTAACTTCTTGTGTGTTAAATGTATTTAACATCTGTGTAATCTATTTATATATAAAATACAAAAAAAAATATGTTCATACTTTACGCTAACTCGTCGGAGCACAACTTTCTTTCCTCCTCTACTCGTTGCCGAGTGCGATTGAAAGCCTCGGTTTTCAGAAAATCCACAGTTTTGTACACCGTCGTATTCGGCGGCGATTGTGCGGGCGGTAATGTCGAAGAACTGAAGCTCTCCGTCGCCTCCAAGTCGAGATCCAGATATTGCAGCACCACCAAGCGACGATTGGACGCCGGAATAAATGTGTTGTTATCTTGGTAATAGTATATCTGGAAATCGAATTACGCATAATGAAATAAAATTACGTATCACATACAACGATTAAGATAATGCACGGTTCTCAGAACTGTAAAGTGTTTTACGAACCTCCTCTTTATCCTCGAATGCGTTATTGTCTTCATCCGACGTAGACTGATGACGTGTCGAATGCATATGCGATGGAGGTGTCGGACTAGGCGCCGCTCGCATTCTTCCTCTGCCAGGAGGAGATGCTAATTGCAAATGAGGTGCTGAGAGAAGAAAATTAAAGATTATATTTTTCTTACATCAATGTAGAAAGAGAGAGACAGAAGGAGTACGAAGAAATCTACCTTCCACCGGCGATTTATTCAAAGATGGTTTCAGCTTTCTGTTGATGCTTGGCGGTTCGGCCGGGGAATGTTCGGCGGAGCTGACATCCGGTACTATCGGCCCCGGTGATGGCTCGTTGCTGATAATAGACATCGAATCGCTGGTTTTTCGGCCAGGTTTTAATTCTCTGTACACCATCGGCGGAGGCGGCGCCATGGTGGTCGGTACAGCGCTTGAACCATCTCGCACGAGAGGACTCGGTAGATTCGAATACGTCGCCGTGGTGGAGCTTTCAGAGCGCGGACTCGGCGGCTCGTCCTCGTGAAAATCGTAGCGGAATACGTTGGGCGTAGTCGTCTCATCGTTGACGGTACTCGGCGCGGCGTTCGAATAAAAATGTTTCGACGATTGATCGACCGCCACGCTATTCTCGGTCGTCGTTTGCGGTTGATGAGATCGCGGAAAATCATAGGACTCGTCGGTCACAGCACTTACCGCAGTCGTCGTCGTCGTAGCGGCAGACGTTGACGCTGGCGTCGCCGGAGTGGTCGGTTTCGAGCTCTCGGTAGCACCGTCTAGATTCAGATAATTATGACCTGGATTCTCGGGTAACATATGAGGCGGTTTTGGCGGCCTAGGCGGAACTGGTAACTTCTCCACAGCCGGTGGCACCGCCGAATCGACAATCCTAAGCTTGCCGAAGCGTTTCCTGACGCTCCACGAGCCGATCTCGTGATGCCGCGAGTCGCCTGTTACAGAGACGATTTGTTAACAAAGAAATAAATTGAAGCACTACGCATTAATTATTAGACTTTTACCAGTTGAGGGAAGCGTGTCCCAATTTACGCCGGGCACAGGCGTTGTCCATTCGTCATCGGTGAAGACACTCTCGGCGTCCGTCGTCGTGGGTGATCGAGGCGGCGAAGGCGCCAATCTTCTCGGAGCATCATAATGCTCGGGTCCCTGTCCGAGCGTTGAATTCAGAGAACTGGTATCGTTAAGCCGACGACCGGAAATGCACTCGCTAATAGGAATGTACGGACCAGAGATCGTGCTAGTAGGCGAAGTTGGCGGGGATTCTTGAGACTCGTATTGAAACACTAAAAAAAATAATTTACAACATGTTATCATTAAAACGTATATACAAAAGGCTAACGCGAGATGTGATCCTTACTATGTTGTTCCTCGTCCTGAGTGTAAGCTTTTAGACCACAAACTTGGCATATCGCATCCACCCACTTGTTCATATCTGCTTCGTTCTCAGCTACCAAATAATAAGTCCGCTTAGGTGTCTTAACGTTAAACATGTACTGATATTTCTGTTTACGATTTTCAAATCGAAGACCCGCGTCCACCTGTAATAGATTATTATTATTACTACATAAGTACTTGGTTAGCAAGAATAAAACATGCAAAGATGTGACACGATCGATACCTGTTCACATTGGTCCAAATCAATTCGACCCTTGAGTTTACGACAGCGTCTGTCTGTATAATATTCCAGAAAATATTGTCCAGGCAATTCACCACTGTGACGAAGGGCAAACCATCGCTTTCTCCAACGCTATTAGAAAAATATAAAGCTTTGATCAAACTATTGTCTACATTTTCATATCGATACAAACTATATTATCTTACGATACCTAATAAATTCTAAAACTGAGATAAATATTCGAATAAGCAAACATTGCACTTAATGCGAGCATTATCTTTCGAAAGCGTCTCAAAATAATTAAAAGAGTATATGATGAAATCACGCAAAAGCTTCTCTTGAAATTAGGTTAGGTCAAGATATTTTTCGTAAAAGTAACAGATGAAACTGTAGCTGTCAAACTAAAGAACGTTCAGAAAAAGAAGTTATAGACGAGCCAAACTACTTCGGAATGTAGAATCGACTTTTCTCAAAAGGGTAGGGAGTCAGGGAGTCAACTTGACAATCCACGACGAACGTAAACAATGGCCAGATCTCGCGAGACCTGGTACGTAGATAAATAGCGACGAAGGGATGTACACCGCGTATACTAACCGCTCTCCAGAGCTTCGTGGGCGGCGATTTGATAAGCCAGCCTTCGTGGACGATTTCCTGGGACGTCTTGAGTACCTCCATCTCTCTTCCCCTCTCCGGAGACGGTGGCAGCTCGGAGCGATCGCGGATCTACGCTGCTCTCAGCGGTACGAGGGCATCGCCGAGAGAAACGCGCGCGAGGAACCACCACCACCACTGGCGACGACGACGACGACTCCGACGATGACGCCGCGCTCGTCGTCCATCCGTCTATTTTTGGCCTCGGCACGGAGTAGACTCCAGAAGCTGCGGTTGCCCTCACGTACACATATATACCGTTCCTCTCCTTTCCTCAGCCTTCAATCCCTCTCACTCTCTCTCTCTCTCTCTCTCTCTGGTTATCAATCACCATTAGCGCGAGAGAGACGAGACCAGGTTGCAACGGGCAACGGGACACTGCGGACCTCTCGCTCGCGCACTCAGGCGGCACACAAAGAGAGATGCGGGCATCGTTTCTCCTCGTTTATCGCCCCACTACCTCGCGGCCACGCGCGCCAAGGAGTGACACACAACAACGTGTCCTCTCCGGGGCCCTTCGCCGATGACAGCGCACTGACGTATATGCATGCCCGCAGCTATCCGAATCCTTAATTAGGCGTGCCTCTCTCTCTCTATTTCTTTCTCGATACCTCTCTTATAGTATTCCCCTTTAATTACAATTTTGTCAAAATAAATACGGAAAAAAGATTGCAACAGGAGTTTTGCTAAGGAGGATGGGATACATACGGGATAATGCAGCAAATTGCGATATACATGTATATATATCGTGCCATCGCATCTGCATCCGGTCGATTCCTTTCCTCCGCTCGTTGAACAGCTTCGCCGCCATCGCGATCGTTCACGCGTCACGTTCGATTAATCGCACGCGTTCGCTCGCGATATTCGATAAATTTCGAATAGCGCGTTTAAATCTATTTCATCGCGCGTCTTGGAAGAAAATGCACGACACATTTTTTAACGCATATATAGTTATAGCGTCAATCATAACGATATTAAAATGATGAATTTCCTCTTCTTCTCCGCGCGATATTTATTTTATAAACATATAACATTTTTCAAACGATATAAATTTTTATACATAAAATTGTCAGCTTATCTCTAAGCAAAGCGTTCGTGATTTCGAGAAAAAGTTAATGCGCGAGCTCGAAAGCTTTATAAATTTACAGATTTTTTTAGAGTGCTTCATCTGGATATATACGCGGGATTATTATGCGGCATTATTAGGTCTTATTAATCCTTTTCTCGAACGTTAAAGAGAAAACGCGGACATTCGCAATGCATTCTCGGAAGGGCAAAGCCGTGCGCATAATACGGTGAATAGCGCTTAATTTGCAATTCAATCGGTCAACGCCATAGACTAAAGGTCGATCGATATTCAAATCCAGTCCTCGTTTATCGCGAATAAGCGCTCTGGCATCCTAAACGAACGTCAACTGTAATAAAGTGTACAGAAAAATAGCGTTTCCTCTTGCACAAATAATAACTTTGTAATCGACACATTTTATATCGATTATATCGATTATATCGATTACATCGATATATCGATCAATCATTTTGATTCAACCGATTATAAGAACAAACCGCGCGCGTCATTGAAAATTATCGGTAAGATTTAAAAAATAAAAATGTATTACGTTAAGATTCGTATATATATTGTTTAAAGGTACGTCTTTATATGTGCAGAGGGTACAGAGATACAAAAGAATCCTTTTATTTTTTATTTCATAATCCTTTTCTATTCCATACATTTTATATACATAAAAAAAGAGAATATATATATATATATATAAAAAATACACAAAAAGAAAAACATAAAGGAAAGGAAAAAACATGGAGGCCTAATAATAAATATATACACATGCAAAACAAATTAATTGTAAGAGGTTCTAAGTATCTTAGCCATTATTTAATCAATGTCGTTTAATTGGTGAGAGGATAAAATATGCGTGTGGCCTATCGATTTCTTTTTCGTGGGAGAAAAACGAGTGACACGATAACGAAAAAGCCAGGATAATCTGTTGATATATATTAAATATTTTTATATTCTCCCTTCGCGGTTCCTTCTTTATTATATTGACGTCGCGAGATTCCCGAAAAAGGAAACCACTTCATTGTCTCGCAGATGAGAAACGTAGAAATTATTATTGCATATATAAGCTGTAGCCAGTGTGTTGATTAATACAAATCGCTCCGATTTATTAATTTACTTGCCGCTTTTCGGGGGGGAGGGGGGAAAGGGGGGGGGAATAAAACGTGCGGATTTTTTTCCGCACAGGAATAACGCACGCGAGAAAGAACGCGATACAAAATTCGGCGGGATTAATCCGCGCCGCATGCGTGTACAATTCCTATATTATACCAAAAACGCCCCTTTCTAAAAAGAGCCTTCTTCGTTCATCGTTATCGCTATAACTGAGAAACTGTACTACAAATTCTAATCTATCGTACATATTTATACATTGAGCGCATCCGTCAGAGAGGTATCGCCGTGATGCTCTTCACGATCATAGGGTGTATGTGTGTGACAATATCGTTACATGTATCGTTTACATATGTAATGCATGCACATGTTCGAGGAACTCTGAACTTCCTCCCTTCTTTGGCGCCATTCGTCATCATACCATGTAAAAACTCGTGTGTTGCATGTGTTTGTGTGTATGCGTGTGTGTAAGTGGGTGTATATGAAAATAATATAAATAAAACAAAGGAAATCCCGAGCATTTCGGACTTTGATCATTCTCGAAGAGAATGCGTACCTTTTCTAATATCGATTCTTTTTTTATACACTTCTCTTTTAGTCTTCTTCCTTTTTAAATCACCTCACGCATCGAGGGACGATTGTTTAACGACAACGAGCGATAGATGTATTTTTGTAATCACACACATATACGCAGGAGAGAGATTGTATATTATATATATGTATAATTAAATCCAATAATTCTTTATTCAATATTTATTAATTACTATATTTCTATGTGTAGTGAAAGGGATTAATTGTTATTTGGAAATCCACATTTTACAAAGTGTGCTTCTCTCTCTCTTCCTCTCTCTCACACACATACACACAAACACATACACACAAAATCTCTCAATTTCTCGCTCTCTTTCTACAGTAAAAATGTCAATCTCGTGAAAAAGGTGTCTGAAAACGCACAGGTACACACGCAGTGTTCTCGAATAATGATACATAAATTTTATTTTACTTTATTTCGTCAGATTCTTTCACGTTGCGTTAATGGTAATGCATTTATGTATAAATATATACACATATATGTATAACCCTTACGTCACGGCATATCTTCCCCTCTCTCTCTCTCTTACGTTATATTATAAATTACACGCTGCAATTAGAATGTGAGGCGCGTGTGTTATAAATCTTTACAAACTATGTGAAAAGTTGAGGGAAGAAAAGCGAGGCTCGCATGATGGAAAAATGAGCTAGCGAGATATATTTATTACTTATATAGCGAACTTTGGTCCCGTTTTTGTTTCGTACTCTCGCGTTGCCGCAATAAATGGAACTTTCGTACGCATACGAGGCAGTGGAAAGCTTTTCAAGAAAATGCCCGCAAGGCGGAAAAGTTCGAGGAACCTTGATTAAATCGAAGATGCAATTAAAGAATAAGAAGCACGACCAGGACCAAAGTGCGCTCGAGTTTTGGATGAAGCTATAGTCTACGGAAATCGAGTGGAAATTTGTATAGTCTCTTTGTTACAGACATCTTTGCGTCTCTACCTTTTCTTTTAATTAAAATAAATCACAAGATAATACATCTAAATGATAAATTTTTTTTATGATATAATAGTCATTTTGTCCCAGTAATTTTGCAATACTACTTCTTACTAATTTTTCTAATAACAATACACCCCGAGAGAAATAATTCATATACATATATAATTTTTCTATCTCTTATATCATCTTTGTCCGCATGTACAGGAAAAATAATAAGAATTGAAAAATAATTTAGAAGAATAACTTTTGCATGATCTTTTAAAAACAAATAAATAAAGTTTGAGAAAAGAGAATAGTTTTTTATATATAATTATTTATAATCTTATATAAATGTATAAAATTATATATATGTAATTATATAATAGACTTGTATAATCTAGTTAACTTTTTCTATAAAAAAAATACAAAAATTATTTTTCTAATTATTTTTCTTATTATTTTTCTCGCATAAACGGGCAGAGAGTGGATAAGAGAAAGAGATCATATATGTGGATATATTTCATATATAATTATGATAGATTTCTTTCGCGAGACACTATTAAAAAACATCGTCGTATTTACCATATGATTTTCGTAAGTTTGAATTTAATTACTACAAAAGGAGGAATAAAATATTCCACCGGAACTAAAGATATAGCTGGGATTGTAATCTCGATAATTATGTGAGAATATAAATCAGATCGCGTCTTTGTAGAAAAACAGAGTATATATAGAAAAACTTTAGTTGAATGCAAACGTATAGAGGAAAAAGAAAATTGCAAAATCGCATTGTAGGTTTCGATGTAAAGTTTTAACGAATGTAGGACTGTTATAAAACAGTGCTATTAAAAAAAATAATCCTCTCTTTCACCCTTCCACATTTTGCGCATCAATATAATCTATAAGCCGGCAAAAAAATAAAAAATGGAATGTATTTTGGAAACTCTTTCTTTTAATAATCATGTAACAATACTCGTTATATTCACGATTAACATACATTACTTATCTATGTTGCAAATATTACATAAAAAAGATATCCGCGTTTTGCGTTTCTTTTTCTAAAATTATAAAAAACGACGAATAGCAAAAGTTTCGGAATCTGACGGGCGGTGATTATTTTTAACGCTAAAAACGATAGGTAAAAAAAAAAGGACGACGATGATATACATATATATATATACATAAATGTAACTAAAGTTTTTCCTAAGTCACTCTGCGGTTCTTTTTCTCATCATTTCGGGAGGTAAAGGTGTTTCTTTTTTCATAAATCATATAACACGATCTCGAGTCATTCAATCGCGGAAACGGGCGAAGTTTCATCGAGTAAAAGGAAGAAACGCACGCATCATCATGTCATTGTGCAACTCTTATCACGAATGCACTATCAGAGAGGACGAGAATGCAACACGACACGAGGAAGAAAAAAAAGAAAGAGAGAGAGAGAGAGAGAGAGAGAGAGAGAGAGAGAGAGAGAGAGAGAGAGAGAAAGAGAGAGAGAGAGAGACAGAGTTCCCTCTCTTTCGCTCAGGGTGTTTCTCTTGATGGGCGGAAGGGGCGGAGGAGAAACGTTACATTATGCATCTCATTACTCTTTAATTAGATAATTAATTCACTATTTACGAAAAGTCATAATAAAAAGTAGTACTCTATATATATATTCGATATTTCAATAATAATATTGTAATAATAATTATTATATTCCAATAGGTTTGTCTGTAGTTTTATCGTCTATAAATCGGATAATTAATTAATTCATAATGTTATCGTCGACGCGCGTATACAGACCGCGGCCCACACTCATCTCTCGAATACGTTTCATAAATATAAAAAAGAAAAAAAAATCGTAATACATAATATGTTTATGTATATATATATATATTATGTGTATATATATACACAATTCACCTCACTTTTTATAAGTGTAGTAAATCTCGCTGCGAATACTTCACGTACCAACGCGCTACCTTTTTTTCCCCTTTTCGCATGTCAGGATATTTAAACAACTACACGAGAAAGGAAGAGAGAATCTCTACGATGCCGTCTGATTGCAAGCACCAATTTGTTGGTACTGTGATGTCGCAAAAGACTTATTGCAACCGATCTTGTTTGCTTAAAAAGTAAGAATATCGACAATATATCGGTTACAAACGTCATCCTCGAGAAGAAGTTATACACGATCGATTTCTTCCTCTTTCTTATTTTTCTTTTTTATTGCGAGACCGACTGTATATTTAATTTTCGAACAATTAATCAGGTACGGCACGCGTTGATACGCACAGCATTCAAACATTCATTCTCTCTCTCTCTCTCTCTCTCTCTCTCTCTCTCTCTCTCTCTCTCTCTCTCTCTCTCTCTCTCTTAAAAGTTTAATTAGCACGAAGGTACACGCCATTTTCAGATTTACAACATTGCCCTAAAAACACAGCCATACTAAGCCAAATACTTTTTGGGTTTTGTCGTTTACACGATTACTTCACATACGTTTCTTTTACTATATATATATGTATATAGTAAAATCATTTATTTAAATCTACACTCGATTATCCGTTTCTTTCGCTAGCAATCCTCGCTAATTTCTCGCTATTGTTCAATAAAAAAATAAACCGAAAAAAAGAAGGAAAAGAGAAAAGCACAGCGTACACCAAATGCGCTCACGATTTCGTTCGAACCTTGGAGATCTTAGCAGCTCGAGCCAATAAATAACAATAAGCGAGTCCAATTAATAAAGGAGAAAAAGGAGCAAACTTGTGAATCCTGGAGGAAACTCGTTTCTTTGTTTTACAGAAGCAAAACGTCAAAATGATATATATATATAAACGCGCGCTTTTCTCTCTCACTCTCTCTCTTTCTACGAAACGTAATCTAAAAGAAGGAATGTGCCCCGAGCTTTTTTTACCGCTTCATCAAGATTTCTCGATACTCAGAAACGAAAAGCAAGAATCGTGTCGCAATGTGCGTTGCAATCTGCGAAATATCAACGTTCACAAAATGCGGTAAGACGGATGGACGATCGACATTGACATCAGGCATTCAATGAATTTTAGAGGATTCGATTGCATGTGTAACGATACGTGAAAAAATTGATACACCCAATCAAGGTCGACCGCTGACCTTAATCAAGTTCCAACGAGTTTGATCGTATTTCCTTTTTTTTCTAATCTTGTTTCGTGAGAATTAAATTTAAAGAGAAACACGATCAAAGAAGCTGCTGAGAGTTCAAACGAGAATTCGTAGCGCATCGATGTACAATTTATTCGAACGTATATGTATGTAAAGATGTGCGCACGCATATGTGTGTGTGTGTGTGTGTGTACATGCATTTTTCGGTTAGAGCTTGATTATCGATGACATTTCTTTTATTTATAATTAGCTCGCGAAATTGTGTCTCGAAAAACGCAATCGTTCTCACAATCGCTATATAAATTTTGTTCTTTTACATTATTTTAGCTTCACTTTATGCCGGTGTATATGTTTTATGTGTGTGTGCATATGTGTAGTAATCTTTCCTTGCTTCCGATTACGTTTTTGTTTTTTAATCATCACTTGGCTTAATTTTACACGATAGCTACATATACAAATTATGTACTTCAAAAATATCCGAGGGCACGGATCTTTTGAACCACATATGCTCACGCATTCCCGTTTATTATTTTAAGTCATTTTAAATAGTTGTGGCAAAGAAAAAAATGAAAAGGGGAAGAGGGTGCGCGGATTTTTGGAGAGAGGAGGAACTTACACTTAGAACTCTTTGCTATGATACAACACTGGCATAGTCATGTAATGTGGTTCGGTGTGTTTTGTACGCGGATCATTTGCCAACCCGTGTGTATAGTAATAACGCGTGTGTGAATTCCTCTCTCATTCTATGCAAATATTACAATATATCTATATATGTATATACGAATTGATCATAGTAATAGACTAATATTAATAATAATAATAATAATATATTATAATAATATAATAATATTAATAATAATTAATCGATACTCGGCAGGTAAATTAATAATGTCGTTATCGTAATAATAACCTAATATTTACATGGTTTTCACATTTGAGGGCCCGATATCGAATACGCATTCATAGTTACATTTTGATTGAACTGTACACATGCTTGTAGACCCTCAACTGGAAAAGACTTCATTCTCCTTTCCTTCATCAAAATTAACGCGTTTTTATATAAACCCTCCTGCGCACACTAGCAGCCCGTTGTGAATTTCTATTTTTTGGTTGCATCAGCATTAATTCGTCATTGCTGATTCTCTAGACAGGAGCAACGACATCCTATCCAGAGAATCGCCGTCATTCAATACGACTAACGATTTAGTCAGCACTCGAGAAAATGTGGATTCTCTGCTAATTTTCATAAAATTTCACGGCGCTAAGATACAACCTTTTCGGCGGCGCTTAAGTTAGATATCCTCTTAATAACAAATTTTCCTTCCTTAAACGAATATATTACTTACATACGATTTATAGAATAATTAGCATATAATTATACCGTACTAATTATGATCTAATAGTATTTGAACTATTAATTATTAATTAATTAACGTTAAATATACACAACATATATATATGTATATATATATGTATGCATGTATATATATATATATTTGTACGATTTCACTCATCCTGCACGAGCAGTAGCGTGGAAGAGTGATAGTATCGAAGGGGTTCCGGATGGTACGAAGGGGGAAATACGTAATAATAGTCTCTCGATAGTTTCGCTTTAGTCTTTCGTTCCACATAATCGTTTTACCGATTTTTCTATCTCTTTCCTTCTTGACCAAGGACGAAAACAATTTTGAGTCTATCTGAGCCAGGCCGAGTAATATTGAAAAGCACCAACGTCGCGTTGTCTCTCTTTTCTCTCGATATCTCGCGTAACGTAGAAGATCGAAAGAGAAGATATACTTGCGCGCGCGACCCGAGCCGAATCTCTCGTAGCAGAAGTCAAGGGTCGCAAAATCGGAATTCGCTCTCTCCGGTCCTGAGGATTCCAAGCCGAAACACGTGGCTCGATCACTCAACGAAAACTCGACGCAACGCACAGACTATCTCTTTCTCAGTCTCTATCTGTATGCGCACAAAACAGCATCAGAATTAATTATCTAGCGACCTCATCATTTACCAAACGTTTCGTATTATTTATAAATCATGCGATGTAGACGATCGCAGTCGTCCAAACTCCGCCGCCATCTCCTTTTAATTCTCTAACAATCGCGCGCACGGCGGATCATGAGTCAATTTTGACCCTTAGCGAAAATTCTTTTGTACATATTTTTCGGAATAAAATTTTATATTGAATTTTAATGTTATACGTTTAAATTGTTTCTTAAAAAAAAAAAAAAAAAAAAATGCTATATTATTTATATATGATTGAAGCATAAAAAAGAAAATACTTTAATTATAAATAAAAAAATAAATAATAGTTATGTTGCGTTATTCTATACGCACGAAATATTTGCTTCAATTATTATATATAAACTTTATAAAACAGTATCAAGATATGGGTCACGAATGACCCGGACCCCGCCGGCGGAGAGTTAAAGGAATCACTTACATAATCGACCGATGTGATCGTCCGTAACAGTCACTACAAGCCCTCGACGAACTTGGAGAGTTGGTCCTGCGGCGTCATCGGTGTCACCTCATTGACGTCTGCGCCACCGTTCGTGGGCGCCGGTGCCGGCGAGGGATGATGAGGCATAGCGGCGGGATGGCCGGTAGGCGCACCAGGTCCACCGCTCAACTGCGAGAGCATCATCTCGCTAGGACCGCCACCGAGTTCATGTGCCGGCGAATGCGTAGGCGTGCCATGAGGTGGATGGTGATGCGGCGACGGCACGGGACCCGATCGCGGCGACGGTACTGGCTGATTACGAGGAGAAGGAACAGGTCGCGGCGAAGGGTTGGGTTGTGGAGAACGGATAGGCGGTGGCGAACGGACTGATTGCATCAGCTGTTGCTGCACGGAGATCCCCGGCGGCCCCATGACGCCTTGCGGCGAGGGCGCAGGCGGCGGAGTGGGTTTCAGACCCGGCTGACCATAGCCTTGTTCGTTGAAACCGCCATAACCTGGGAAGTTGGGCAAGTGTTGGTGTCGAGAAAAGACGTTGCGTAATGCAGCCTCCCCGTTCTCTAAGTAATTACGAGGGATCGAGTGATTACCAAGAAGCGGCCGTATGGGTCGTTGTTGACCGTACGGCGGCGCTGGTGGTTGAGTAAATGGCTGTTGTTGTTGCTGCTGCTGCTGCTGCTGCTGCTGCTGTTGTTGTTGCTGCTGCTGCTGCTGCTGTTGGACCGCCTGTTGTTGTTGTTGTTGCCTCTGCTGCTGCAACATCATCTGCTGCTTGTACCATTGCGCCTGCTGCTGCTGCACCGGCTGTTGTTGTTGTTGCGCCTGTTGCGTCAGCATTGCCTGTATCTGCAGCCTGCCTTGCTGCTGCTGTTGTTGCTGCTGCGGTTGCTGCTGCTGTTGTTGTGGCTGCGGCTGCTGCTGTTGAGACATCATATGCTGCAAACCAGGTTGTTGTTGAGGTTGATTAGGCCCCATTGGACCGCCGACTCCCCCACCATGTTGACCCGGTTGTTGCTGATGCGAAACAAGCGCCTTTTTATTCAAGAAGATTAAATAATATTATTAAAAAGATAATATAATAGCAGTATAAAATATGTGCACATTATAATATAGAAATATTTATTTAAAAAAAAAAAAAATAGAGTTACCCGTTGCTTGATAAACGCAGCCATCAACGGCGGATTACTTTTGAGTATTTGGAGTATTTGGTTCTGTTGTTCGGGGGTATGCGGACTTCTGAGGGTCTGCATCAGCTGTTGCAGTGCATGCTTCTGCATATTGGTCGTCTGCGGACCAACCTGACCTCCGATCACACTCGGTTGCCGCGGCATTTGTGCACTCATTCCCATACCTGGTTGGGCCTGATGCGACTGCTGCTGTTGCATCAGCTGCTGTGGCGTCTGCTGTCGCGCCAAGTTGGGATTTTGTTGCATCACCGTGTTCGACTGATACCTGCTAAGAAGAGAACATGCGCGACGGTTGAAAGATACATTCTTTATTTGACAGAACCTATTAGTCAAACTCAATAATTTATTAATGTATTAATTACAAACTTAATAATAAGTAATAAAAAAAAAAAAAAATCAATGGTATATGAAAAAAATAACATAAATGAATATAATATATACCTTGCCGTCCATTGATCCATCGGAATGAGATGCGTGCCAGGATTCGGCATCTGGACCGGTAATGGCCGTTGCATTTGCGGTGGCGGCATTACGCCGCCCGTTTGACCGCCGACACCGACGCCGACGCCGACACCGACACCAACGCCGACGCCGACGCCGACGCCGACGCCAACGCCGACGCCGACGCCAACACCACCACTTGGTGTCACTTTGCCGTATCCGACGTGCGGTGCTTGTTGCCTCGCAGCTTCCTCCTGCACCTGTTTCACTACTTGTAACACATGAGCAGGAGGTGTCTGCCCGGCAGGCTTCAGTCCAATGCCTTGCTGATGTGGCGACGGTAGATTCGAAGTGCTGACGCCGGGCTTCATTGCAACTCCGGTCGCCATAGCGACGTTTGAAGTTTGCTGAGTGGCCTGCATCCCCACAGGTACACTCGGTCTCGTACTTGTCATCACAGTTATTCGTCTCCTACATAAAAAGTTTTTTTATGCGATATATACATTAATATGAAAATTTCCAATAAATAAAAGCTTGATAAATATATTTAAAGATACTAAAAGATTAATTCCATTTTATTTAAAATTTACTGAGGTTATTAGTTGTTTTTCAGTTGATATGAATTATTAAAAATATCGTAATATCACATTAGAGTCATAATGTACGAAGATGCTCTACTAACCTGAGTAGTTGCGCCTGTTGTAATCGTTGTTGTAGCTGCTGCTGCTTTATCTTGTGTTTAATGTTGGAGCAGAATGGAACAAGACACTTGGTCTCTTGGCAGTGTTTCGCGTGATAACAACATAGCGCGATCAGTTGCTTGCAAATCGGACAGCCACCGTTCGTCTTTCTCTTGCAGTTTTTCGTGTGCATCACCACTCTCTTCATCTTACAACAACTCGGGAGACGGCAATTGGCATCTCTGCATTGGCAGGCATGCACCAATGATTGAATGCACCTCTGTATCGACAATTTCCGGGCTTCCTAAATTATGAAAAAGAGAAAATGAATGAATGTATGAATGTAACAGATTTATTGTAATAATAACATATTTGTAGAATAAGCTCGTAAATTACTTGTGGATTTGTTTGTTTAGCATCGGCCGGCGATGATCCGTCATCCAAATCAAAGCCAAGTTTCTCCATGGGATGCGGATGACCATCTTTATCTTTACAACTCACACATAAATCGAAATCCTATAATTAAATAAAATTATAGTAAACATATGAAAATTTAAATAAAAGTAAAATTATTTTTTTCAAAGTATATATAATCTACTACGTACATCACAAACTGTACAATGGTATCTGGTCTCCACATGACTCTTGCAGTTATTACAAGTGTAAACGAACTTGTCTTGGCCTTGATTATGCAATTCATACAACATGGACATGGAACTAAACTTTGCTCTTCTCAGTGATGAAAATTCATAATGCCTCTCTCTCGCCATTGTCAAAAACGCATCACGACCGTCCATCAAATCGCAATTGATAACGGGATCGGGATCTTGGATCGGCTAAAAATATTTAAATAAAAAATTAATAATCACATGTAACAAACTTTTGATCATAAAGTATAATAAAAACAAACTTACTGCTAAACTAGCCGCGCTTTGAGCACTGTGCAACCTTATTACAAAGAATACTTCCTTGTGCTTTTCCATGGTTGCAAAGATTTTTGCGGAAAGATCATTGCCAGTCTGAGGCGTATTCGATTTCTTGCTATTTTTCCTTTGATTCGCTTTGGATTTATTGGATTTCTTCGCTTTCTTCTGACCTTTCTTCTTACCGTCCGGAGTTTCCGAATCTTCAGACAGTGAAAATATCTAAAAAAGAAATAAAACGGCAAAATATATAAGAAAAATATATAAGACGAGAAAAATAGTTATTACATGCTAATTAGTAGAGAAAATAAATAACGAAAAATTTATCATCCACAACTTACTGCGTTTGCCGCAGCAGCAGCCGCTTCGGCCGCTTCAGCCTGCTTGCGCTTTTCTTCTTCTTCTTGATCCAATTCTTTAATACTTTCTTCCAGCACATTCGGCCAAAAGTCACCTTCAAAGTATGGCAAATCCGCCGCGGACGAAAGTCTGTCTTCCATGGCTTGTTTCAAAATGTCCTGCATACAAAAATTTCATTTGTATATCTTTCTCTCAACGCGCATAAATAATAAAAAATATTTGGGAGAAAAAATGTCGTCTACAAATCCTATGTTCGTTGTTCTAAATAACAAGAACATTAGCTTATCCAGTAGACATTTATTTAAGTCTCATTTGACTCCAATATGATACTGCGACACTTATTGGCAACACAGAGACTATATCTTGAAAAATAAAATAAAAAAATAAAAATACGTTTTTTAACCAACCTTATAGTCAAGTACGATTCTTTCGACCATTCCCTTGTCCAACATTTTCTTATACCACTCTTGTAATCTTTTAGGCTTTGGTATTTTCTGTTCTGCAGGATGGCAGTGAAAGATGTAATCGTCCCCTTCGGAAGGTGGACACGCCCAAATGTGAGCCATAGTGTATCTGCAAAAACGCCCCATCATATTTTTTAAATATAAAATCATATTTAAAGATATTAAAACGTTACAATCGTACTGATACAAAGTATTGTATATTATATCTAGTTAATATAATTGTTTTGTCAAACTTACCCAAGCTGCTTTGCATAGTCGAGATACCCAAGAAGAATCTCGTGATATACAGCCGTACGAAATTGTCTAGGCCGGAAGAAGTGGACAGAATCTAGATAAGCGATGTAAACCCGTCTCGTATTCGGTGGCGTGCATTCGCTTCCGTACTCTTGCACGTGCATACCGAAAAAACATACGTCTGTGCCGTCGACCTCCTCGAATGCAAATAACGCTTTCGCACGATAAGGGAATTCGCCAGGCATGTCGCCATTTTCGACAAATCTACTTCGCATACCGGGCTTGACCTCAACCACCTTGTCGCTGGATGCGACCACTCTGATCGCGACTTCGCCGGCACCCGCTTCCTTCTTCTTCAGAAAATTATTCACGCGCGTCTCTATATACGTGCCGAGCTTCGTTACAGGCAATCTTTTAGCATTGAACTTATTCTCTTTGCGTTTCTGTCCCTTCTTCTTTAAGCAATTATCACAAGTAAACCTGTGTGAAAGGGAAAGAATAACTTTTCTAAGTAATGTGCGAAATACTTTGCAGTATTTGTACTTTTTTTAGAATTAAAATACGAATAATAAATATGTGAATAAATTTGATCTAATTGCGAAATTTAAATTTCTTATCGCTAATCCCAGAGCGTTAGAGCTTCGTTTTGTAAATTTTTTAATTCTTCCAATTCTTATTCAATAAGAAATTGAAGTATTATTATCGTTATTTACCCTAACGGCCAGATCGTTTCCATATGGAGTACACAAATTTGGTGTACCCTCCTACCACAGTCTGTGCAGGTCACAAAAGGTTCCAATTCTAAATGATCATTCTTCATCTCCTGGAACTGTTCCTTCTTGATGGCACTGTCAAAGAAGAAGATAAAAATGCCATATGAATTGGAATAACACATTACACAGAATACATTCATTCATCTTTTTGTACACTTACGTTTGAGGTTGCGTTGGATCGTCTCCCAACGTCACTGTGTCACCAGGAATGTCGTTGAAACATTTCTGACAGAAGGTGTATCTGTCGGAAAGAAGACCAATTCCCTTTAGACTGCTATTATATCGGCATCATGCGTGCGTTTTATCACATGAACAACGATGAACGACGACCAATTTACTCGGTGTATCCAATTTCGGCAAGTGTTTATATGTATATATTCGATTTTTCGCAATTACACATGCATGCAATGGTATCGCCAATTGTTTTCATTTTTCGATTTCAGTTTCGTTTCAAAGAATCGTTCGTTTTTTTTTTTTTTTTTTTTTTTTCAATTAGCATTTTCCAAGTATCAATTTTTTCGCAGCAGTAGAGTCGAAAAGAAGCAAGGGCGCAGGCAACACAAGAAGAAAGCGGCAAACAAGGATTTATGTGCGCGTGCGCAGCCCATGGGCGAAGGTAACATACAAAGAAGAGAACAGTGCCAATGTTAGACGCGTATCTAAACGTCATTTTTTTAAATTTTTAATCGCATATACCGAAAGGCTATGTAAAACACCCAGAAATCAATAAGATATGACATAATACAGTAATTTTCCTCATAGTTTTTGCTTTAAATGCTACAATTATGACTCTCAATAGAATACATATCCCTTAAATATATGCGCGATTCATATATAAACTTTTAAGTGTAAGTTAAAAGTATATATATAAAAAAAATTGCATAAATAATTTGTATAAAATTTTTATTTAAAAAAAAGTGTAGGTCAGGGGACTGACCTGCTTTTGCACGTATTTTCAAAAGCAGGTTAATTTAACCTGCCAATTTAATCTAGCGTATTCAACGACAAGGCACTTGAATAAAAAATGCCCAAACAAAATGAATACGCGGAATATATAGCAATTATATATACTCTCTCTCTACTCTTTATATAAATAGGTACTAAATAGATTTATAAAATCACTACTTAATAAAACTTTACTTAGTTGTTAATTTACTAGACATCTCGAAATACTATAAATGTGTTCTCATTGTGCACATATTTCAAATTTAGAATTAAATGCAATACTTAAAATATATTTTTTCACGCACATTTAATATATCTGAATTAATTAAACTAATATAAAGTACTGTTATTAAACTTTAGTAATATTATTAAATTTGAATTTAAAATTAAAATATATATTTTAAATATTAACATTATAACATATGCAACATCAACATTTTTAACTATTAGCATTTTAAAATAACATTTTATCTTTTTCGTTAATTAAGTAAATTCTACCTAAATTAATGCATATACTATAGTGCATACTGACCTGTTATGATACGAGTAATACTTTGCATCCCTAGGTATTGTGCAGAGTTGCTTGCCGTAACAACAGAGCACCTGTGGGTTGAATGTATATTTCCTGCCGCAGCAGTATCCCAAAGCCTGCATCACAGGATCTATCTCTTGCTCAAATACTTCCGAGAGCTGTATTTAATGAAAAAAAAACCGAGAATAGTATGAATTATACATAAATACATAAATTATAGAAAGTATATTCTGTTAGATATTAAATCAATGGATAAACGTTACCTTAGTGCAGTATCGATAGACTCGAGAAGTCTTGCGATTATAGAGCCAGGCGTTGTCGAACATCATCCACACATCATCGACGTACTCCCACGGATCGCTGTACTTCTCCGTGTCGAGTTTCTTCTTAATCGTCGACAGATCCATTGGTTTCTTCACGATGGTCGGATAATCCGGTATACCCAACGCCTGAGGATCCACGGGCTGTCGGAATGGTATGGATTCAGGATCTTGTCGATATAGTTTCTCCAACGTCGGCATCAGTGCCTGGCGTAACTCGTCGGGCTTGAACAGACACTTCTTCTTGTCGGTAGATGTGCCGCTCGGTTGAATCGGTTCCGGCACCATGGGTTTAATGTCGGAGGTAGTCGCGTCCTGATCGGAGATGGGAGTCATGCTCTCTTCTTTGATGCCAATGGGTTCCTCCTTCACAGTCGCTTCATTCGAACCTTCCTCCATCGGCTCGGTCTTTATCTCCGTTTTTATGTTAATCTCATTGTTCACGCTCTTACCACCGTCCATCCTGTGATTCTGCGACTCCTCCGGCTCCTGTTTGATTTCCATCTTTATAGTCGTCTCGTCCTTGGAATCTAGCTTGCCCTTGTTGTTGTTCATCGGCGGACTGGGAGAATTGTCACGATCCAGCGCTGCCGTGATAGCGGCCATCTGTGAAGACATGGACGTGTTGCGCGGAGTGTTCAACGCAGCGCGTTCCTGCGAGGTCATACCCTTGCCAAGACTGGCAAGACCGGCGGGGGACGGCGTCGTGCCCGAATGAGGTGGCGTCTGGTTGGACGCGGACGAGACCGTTTGATTTGGTGTCATTAACGACGGTACAAGCGGCGTATTCGGCGTGGAGGTGGTCGATTGAGGTCCGTTTGTCGTACCCGTCGTCGTCGTTACAGGCACGCCGCCCGTTGGGCTCGGTCCGCTGGATGCAGGTGGTGGTATCGTCTGCGGTGTTGATGTAGCGATACCGTTGTCATTGGGTGTAGAAGCTGACAATGGCCGGGTAGGAAATTGCTGATTTTGTTGCTGTTGTTGCGCGCTCGGTTGTTGCATTCCGCTGAATGGTGATGGTGTTTGTGGAATTGTCGCCGGAGTGCCAACCTGATTCGGAGTGCTCGTCGGTTGTGGCTGCTGCTGCTGATTCTGCTGCTGCTGCTGTTGTTGTTGTTGTTGTTGTTGCGCCGCTTGAGCCTGAGCTTGCGCTAGTCTGACTTTCATCAGATCGGGAAACTGATGCTGATTCTGAATAGGGGAGCTGTTGGGTAAACCGGAAGCCGTACCGTTAGACGTCGGGAATTGACTAGTCGTTGCATTATTAGATGCAGTGGTGGTTGTGAGGTTAGCTTGAGACATTTGAGGTTGTCCAAATGGACTAAGTCCGGGATTCGACACCATATTAGCGTTGGATGTGGACTGTCCATTCGGACTGGGACCAGGAGGACCGACTAGGATCCCTTGCTGCTGCTGCTGTATCTGCTGCTGAGCTTGTACTTGCTGTTGTTGTTGTTGTTGAGCCTGCTGCTGCTGCTGCTGCTGGGCCTGCTGTTGTTGTTGAGGAAATTGCATTCTGTTATGCTGGATGGCCATTGCAGGTATCGTTCCCAACTGACTCATACTGGGTGAGTGACTTCGTAGACTAGGTGGTACCGTTCCGACAGGTTTTGATGTCCCTGGTATTACGTTTGCTACATTTGGAGGTGCGCATGGCCTTAATCCAGGACCGGATGTACCCGCTGGCTGCGGTTGCTGCTGCTGTTGTTGCGCTTGCAATTGTTGTTGTTGTTGCTGTTCCTTCCGTTTCTGTCGTTTCTCATCTATTTGATTCGAGAAAGATTTTTTATAACATCGGCATATTCAACTTGAAAAAAATTGTACCTATTTATCGAAAAATTGACAAAATATAAATATTTCAAATTAAAAAAGACAAACTAAATAATATAATTTTAAGTTGAAAATTGATTTTAAAAATTATTTAAAAAATTAATAAAATTTTCAAAGTCATTGAAATAGCGCCACTTACCTAGTTCTTTTTGAATCTTGTAGATTTTCTCAGCCAACAAATGATAATACTCTGACCGCGAATTAGCCATTTCATACATATCGCCTTCCACTTTTCTTGCGTAAGCGACCAAATTGTGCATTCTTTTGTCGAGCATGGCCTGAGGATCAGGAGTTGGAAATATTGCTTGCACCCTGAGAGAAGAGACAACGATTATGTTATTACTTGCCAGGAGAAAAAACGAATTGCAAACGAAAATATGCATAATAAAATATGTGTAATAAAACCCTTACAATTTATGAACAAGATGATTCCTGAGATCTGGAGTGACGGACATATGCCACTCCTTTGTTCCTTGAACTGGTGCCGCTGTGACTTGACCAGACTGAAGACCGGCTGGAATCTGCAGATTAGCTAATCTATTCTCTCCACCTATTACACCGGGTTGTCCGGATTCGGTTAGTCCGAACAATGTTTGCATATTGACGGACTGTTGTATATTGGCAGCGGCCGCCGCCGCAGCGGACGTAGGTCCAGTCGTCGATACCGTCTGATTACCGGCTACCCCGACCGTACTAGGATCGGAATTTAAAGGAAGAGATACGTTCGGGGCGACCACTTGTTGCCCAGCACCGACTACGGACTGTCCCGGTGCAGCTGGAACACACATGAACGGCCATCGCACATTTCTTTTCACATCTAGACTACAAGTCACATATTTAATGTTTTTAAGAAAATCTAAAAAAATAAATAAAATATCTTTACATATATATATATATATATATATATATATATATAAATTTAATAGAATATTTTACGCTTGAAAAAAACCGAATTGACAAATTTTCTAAGTAGAATATCGTAAACTCACTCTGTGTTTGAGGTTGCGCTGCTAATCTAACATTTCCCAGTGTACCTGGAGGACCCGCCATGCCAGGCGCTGGTATTCTAACGCCTCTACCAACACTTTGGCCGGGTAAGAGTCCCGGTGTTGTTGTCGGACATTGAATTCCTAAAGCATCATAAGCCCTTCTCATCTCGGATGGACTCGGATTTGGCTGATTATTTGGTTGAATTGCAGGAGAAGCTAATAAAAAAAAATGTAATAAACTATCGCGTAAGAAATGTTATATTTTTATAAAAAGTTTATTAAAAAAATTTATAAAAAAAGACCCCCGCACACTAATCTTATGTGAAATGGATTTAGGTTAAAATCAGCTGGATTTCTCATATCTTATGATCTGCCTGAACAAAAGATGTAATAATAATCTCAAAACTAAATAATAACAGTTATTGAGACACAGCCAGTCAAACAACTCGCAGAGTTTTTTGTATTTGATTGGCTGTAAATCAGTAACTGTGTATCTATTATTTAGCTTTGAGTCTATTATATTTTCGTTCAGCAGATCAAAAACTACAATCTATAAGAAAACTAGTCGATTTTACCAAGATTCTATTTCATCTAGGATTTCATATAGGTTCAAAAACCCTGTACTAATCGTACATAAAATTGAATCTTGGGAAAATCAGCTGGTTCACATGTTGTAGATTATGCTGAACAAGAAATGACAGACTCAAAACTAAATAGTAGACAGTTACCGATTTACACTCAGATTCTGGTAGTTGACTGGCTACAACTCAGTAACTAGCCATTATTTAGTTTTGAGGCTATTACATCTTTTGTTCGGCAAATCATAATTTCAATCACAACATATTACAAAACCAGCTGAATTAATAAAAATTAATTTTACATAAAATTAATGCCGAGTTCTTTACCTTGCGCAGAATTAGTCCTGTTTTTATTGGCCTGTTTTATCGGTAAACAGACCGGGCAGTCACCTCGATTGCAGTGTTTCCAATGACTGATTATTTGTCTGGACATACTACAGTGTGGCACAGTACAATTCTTTCCGGCTTGGCAATTCGTCATGTGATTCAGAACATTTTTCATCGTCTTACAATCCGGCAAGGTACACTGTCTCATTTCGCCGTTCGCTTGAGTTTCGCGACGTTGACATTTATGCGCATGTAGAAGTAAAACCAATTGTTGCTGAATAAGTCTACATTTTTCTGGATCGGGCGTCGATTTTGGATCTAAAAGTTCCAGAAAAAAAACGACTGAAGGTTGTGTTCAGTAAGATTATTACAAGCAGTAAAAGACTTACAAATTGTAAAAAAAAAAAAAAAAAAAAAATTACCTATACTTTGATAATATGAAATAAAGCTCTCGATAATCTTCCACTTAATCATCTCCCACTTACTCGTTGGGGTTGGAGCCATTTGTCCTTGAGCACTTTGCTGTGGACCTGGCTGTCCTCCTCCAGACGATCCTCCCGATTGAGGTTGAGCCGGACTCGGTGCGGATGGTTGTGTCTGTTGTGCTGCCGTTCCACCTTCCTGACCGCCTACAACGTTCGTAGTACCAATAGGGCCGGCCGTTCCGGTGAATCTGTTGGCGGCTGCTGCTGCTTGCATGGCGGTCATGTTTGTTCCCACAGCCTTTTGTTGCGGCTTGACAACACCTACGAAATTATCAACTACTCTTAACTCACCAATATTTGCAGAACCTGTATATTATAAATTTCACTTTCTCTGTTTTAAATCTATTTCTATTTATCGAGTTTACTTCTTCTTATACATAAGACGAGAGAAAATATATAATGTATACCGTAGCTGTATGGGCTCGATGCATTTATTTGTCCCATGTTCGGTAAACTCGTCATGTTAGGAGGAGCCTGCATTCTGGGACCGCCTTGACCGGGACCAACGATACCAACTTGATGCACTTGCTGGTGAGGACTCTGTCCTCTTGCTGGACCGACCATATGCGCTTGTTGTTGCTGCTGCATCGTCACGGCCCTCGTGTTTATCATGCCGGGACCATTTTGCATCGGCGTGACTCCATGAGGTCCGCTTGGATGATGTATCGCTTGAGTATTAGGATTCATCATGGTTACCTTCAAGAAATTATTCTTCATTAATCAAATATCTTTTACCAGCTTTTAATTTTTATTATAACATTCCTTATAAAGTCGTAAACGTACTGTATTTAAAGGTTTATTCAAACTGTTGGTTACTATCAAACTTCCCCCGGCCATTCCCCCCATATTGTTGTTCCCGCTAGCAGTACTAGTCATCACTAATCCGGAATTCATGCCACCCGGCATCGACATCGCGGGGTTACTTCCGGCCATACTCATGGATGATTGTAGACCGCCCATCGAATTTGCGATGGACATTTGATTATTTGCCAATGAACTGGCTATGCTGCTCGACAGATTACCGAGACTCACGACCATTTGCGGATCGACTACTCCCTTGGAGACGGAAACATTCGGTGGCGATTGCATATTTGGACTTTTATTGCCTAGTGTACCGGCAGCCATTACCAAGGAATTCGCCACCAGGTTCTTGTTGCCCTGTTCAATGATTATTTGTAAAATATATATAACGTGCCATGGACGAAATTAAAATATCTAAATATATCGTAAATGTAACGTAACACGTACCTGCTGTTGGATGAGATGATGAGAGAGTTGTTGCTGTTGCTGTACATGTTGCCTGAGTTCTGAGTCGAGAGCACCATTTTGCTGCCCTGGACCAGGACCTGTTGCCGGTGGTTTAGTGCTCTCGGTCGCAGAACCCCAAGATCCAGACGACAGCAAGTCATCAGGAAGATCATTTTCAAGATCAAACATTTCTGTGTTTGTAATGTAATCTGAGAATGAACGAAAAGGAAAATTAAGAATTACATTTCTGTAAAAAATATCCATCACGTTTCTATCGTGGTAATGGATACTGGCTATTCAGAAAAGTACATCCTTAACACTTGTGCAAATAAAGTACAGTATCTTTTGTATTTTACTTTCGCATTACTTTAATACTTCATCACTGCACATTAAAACAGTCACATTAATATTTCATAAACTGTTGAGACCAAACTTGACAAAAATACATTATGTACTGTGTTTTCTGAAATAACCAGTTTACAGACTCAAATATTATGAGTATGATATAAGTACCGTAGATACCAAGAAATCATTAGTAATTTTACAAAGGTAAGATTTTAGCGCCGTCACCATAGCTTTTAGCATCAAAATTTTAGCAGAGTATCAATATATATTTTTGATATTTTAAATATATGTGTTGCATATATCATTATGTGCCTAATGTAAGTACTGTATCCCTATATACATGTACATATATTACTATTGCAAATATATGTGTATACACATATATACAAACACTAGTGTAAATATATGTATATGTACATACATACATGCATGTATATAGAGACATATATATCAAAAGAAAGCGCTTAATTTGTTTTCTATAATATATTACAAGAAACACTTCTAATATGCTATTAATATCTTTGAAAAATATTCACACATATAACATTTCTTAGGCTCGATTGCACCAACATTATTTTAGCTTTAAGTGAGACTCAAATATGTATCTATCTTTATCTTTCTTTCTAAATAAATAAAGACAAACATATATTTAAGTCTCGCTTAAAACCAAAATGACGTTGGTGCAATCGAGCCTTAGTAAATGAAATTCTTAAAACTTACTTACTATCTATCCACGACTGATCATACATTGACGGAGAAAAAAAGGGTGTACATATATATTATGTAGGAGAATACAAATGCAGAAAAATCCTATATTAAAAAGAAAACAAAAATAAAATACAGAAAACTGTATACATGGATGTAAACAAACATGAAAAATAAGACATGAGACATACACTGCATGAGCATAACGTAAAGGAGCCTTATTCTACAGCAGAATGAAAATTTTCGGCACAATAAATTAGTGCTAAACTAAACAAGCAACCAGCGAAGCTACCTGATGCCAAACTTTATAGAAGAGAGTCATGCGAAGAAATCAGTCACTCTAGAAAATATCTGTTCAAGCGAATCATATTCTTGACGCTATGTATTACAGAGCGCCTATTTTCTTCACCCTAAAATTAAATAAAATAAAATATTTCGAGACTTGCATAAAAAAAATGTGTTTGTGCACGCAGTTTTTCATTCTATATTTTACGTTTTTAATATCTGTAAAAAATTTTATCGATATATAGGCTTCTCTCTCTCTCTCTTTCAGACCGGCCCCCCGCAATTAAATTATTTTATCACTTGTATTATAAACTTTACGCTATAAATATAGAGTGTATGTGTATACATATATACATATACATATATATATATACATATATATATATATACACACACATATGTATATGTATATACATAGGTATATGCATTTTTAATTTCACCTGCAATTTCATTTGCAATTCTTCTGCAAAAGTCTACGAGCTCCGCGCGTGTGTGTCGCATGTCTATGTTATGTTATGTTTGATTCAAATTATACATAAAATGTCTCATGACGTTCATTAGAGAAAGAGGGGAACTGGCTTATATCTGAATCTTATGTACCTTTAACAACACCAATCCAATTTTTCTCCATTGCTATGTAAAGTGAATCAGTCCGTGTTCAAAGTAAGATAAGTTTACATATCCACATATTGTGTTGCTCTATTGCGCTCTGCCATATTTTCAAAGATAAATTACCGTGTGACATCCATTTCTTTCAATTTTCTTCTCTAAATGTAGACAATAGAGACTAAAGTTACTGAACCATAGTGACAATATGCCAAAACTACCACGCATCTCTCTGAGAAAGTACCGGCAACTGGAAGATGTATCAATTTCACTGAAAACCAGAGACTGAGACGAGTAACTTTACGAGAAAATGTATGGTATCACTATGTGAGATGATTGGACGGACAAACGGATTTTTTTGCAGTGCTAAATTTAATGTTTGTTTTTTTTATTCTGTTTTTAATCTTTCGCTTTTGATTTGATAATGATATTTACTTCTTTTATGGTTGTTCCAATGTTGTTGAAGTGGATGCTGTTGCAGATGTAGCTGTTGCGATGGGCCCTGTATTTGTTGCAAGTTACTGCCACCTCCCCCGTAGTTCGTATAAGCATGGTGCATCATTAAAGGCGCCATACCCACTACGTATATCACAGTTTTTTGTTTAATTTAGAATAAAGGAGAAAAAATTGTTTAGGCTTCTTTTTCTTTGGATTACGGTATCTAAGTGATAGAAACAGTTTGAGAAGCAGTTTTCGCTAAGTTTTTCATAGTCAACGACTGGTTTTACGCTGTCAAAACTTTATGCTTTTTTTTTTTTTTTTTTTTTTTTTGCGATTGTGAAAACTAAAGGAGCAAACTGTTTCTGCAATTTTGTTTCTGCGACTTAGTACCCTCACAATAAGCAATTTTGATACTTGACATATTATATCTGAGTAAAATGTAATTATAGTCAATATAATGTATATAGCGTTATGTGCATTATTTTCAAAGTTTGGAAATTGTTAAGAGATGATTAAAATGTGTTCAGAGAAAAAAAAAAAAAATAGTAAAGAGATCTATTACAGCGCATTGTTCATGCCAGCAAAATATAATCTTTAACATGTCATGCACTCATGCACTCTTTCTACAGGATCACAACTATATTTAAATCTAAATACATCTAGAAAATTGTACAAAACCGTGTATATATGTATATATATTGATATAGTACACTCGCGATTCAAAACATAAGAAGAAGAAAAAGATGATAGGTGCAGTAAGACGGAGAGAATCACATATATTTATTCTTCTAAAACATGAACATTTAATATTTGCACACATCGAAATAATCTCTGAACAAAATTCGGCACGCAGCGCGTTGAAATCGTTACTAACAAAAAAGAAAAATGTCAAAATGTCAAATCTTTGCTTTTACACCATCGCATTGAGATGCGCGCGAATTTTCCTTGCTTTATGTTTCACAAAAAATTACACAGAGTTTGGGCAATTTTTATCTGACCGCTGAGAAATCCAAAACGTTTAGAGGACAAAATTCGACATATTCGGTATCTTTAAGTTTGGTCATGTCTTTTCACAGCGTCAGGTAAAAATGCACCCTTCACTGAGGCTTGAAAAAAAATGTACTTGGGAAAAAATTACTAGGGGAAGAAAAAGAAATGAATTACCACTTTCGCGTCCGATCTTTGCACGCCGAGCATCTTCGGGGACACGCAGGACCAGGAACGCGCGCGAAGACGCTCGACGACGCGCGTCACTTCTCGCGTGCCGTATCGTATATATACAATTTTGCTTAGAGGTTGCGAGAATCGGCTGGCGCGTCCAAGACGGTGCTGGATAGAGACGCATAATAAGCGAGGAATTAAAGGAGAAGGACGTCTCGTCGCGACGTAACAAGGACCAGCCGTTCGTGCCGCGAAAATGCCGTCGAGTGCACCGATCGGTCGGACAGCGACAGGACAGGAGGGGAAGAGAGAGGGGAGGATCTTTTTTTCTCCGCCTGCGTGCAAACACGCGAGAGGAGGCGCGGGCGCGTTAGCGCGCGTCTCGCGAGAAGAGGAAGGAAAAAAAGGAAGAAGAGCCTTCCGCGGGGGGTGAAGTTAGTCACGGGACACGGGGGGTTGTTTCCGGTTTGCAGAGGAACTTGGAGAAAATGCGGGACGAGAGAAATCGCGAACAGAGATAGAGATAGAGAGAGAGAGATAGATAGATAGATAGATAGATAGATAGATAGAGAGAGAGAGAGAGAGAGAGAGAGAGAGAGAGAGAGAGAGAGAGAGAGAGAGAGAGAGAAAGAGAGAGAGAGAGAGAGAGGGATGGATGAAGGAAATCGCGCGATTCTGCGTCGAGATGATACTTTATTATACTCGAATTGATGGCTTACCCGTCGTATCCGAGGGCCCCTGGAACGGATCGAGCTTCGGCCGCTTCGGCGGAGGGCCGTCCACCAGGTGGTCGGCCATGGCTCCCCCGCGGGCCTGTTATCTTTCTTCCGTAATAAAACCTAACCTCTTCCTTTTCCCTCGAAGCTCGCTTCCCCCCGATCGCCCTGTGTGTCAGTGACGGCAACGCGCGTCAAAAAAGAGCAACGGCGCTCGGCAACAGGGACTCGTTAGTTTGCTCTCTTACTAGAAGATGGTGGTGGTCGTGGGGGCCGTCCTCGACCCTGTCGTTGCTGCCGCCGTTATAATAAACTCTCGCGTAATAATAATCGTCGTCAATAATAATAGTAGCGCTGCCGTCTCTTCCCTACCGCCGATGGAGCCGCGTAACAAGTTCACCGAACCGCAATCGTATTCGCGAGCATAACAATAACAATGGGAACCGCGGCGCGTGAAGCGTCCCCGTGTAGCATATCGCGGTGCACGGTCAACCATTGGGCATCGTAGGGGGTTGGGGTACGTCGAACCCCGGCGATCGGAGTCCGTACGCACGCACGCGGAAACACACACCACAACAGCGACGACGACGACCAAGTAATGTCTGCTTCTTCTGCTTCTTCTGTTGCTGCTGCTCTCTGTCCGATGACGAGAAGGCTGCCGTGCCGCGTCGCTGGCGACGACGACGACGACGACGACGGCGACGAGGACGACGACCACCACCACGAGCGAGTCTGGACGATGAGTCGTGACTATGCCGCTCCGATCGCCAGAGGATGAATGAGCGGCATGAGCGCGCGATGCGCGGACTGTCTCTCGGCTCGGTATATCGACACGACACGTCCCGTCCCGTCCCCGACTCGTCTCGTGTCGTCTCGTGTCGTCTCGATACTCGATACTCGATTCGATTCGCGGCGACACGAAGACCCCGATCGGATCGCGCGCGGGACACTCGCTCCGACCGATCGCGCGCGCACCGTATCCCCGTAACTCTCGTTAATAATAATAAGATACACCACAATATCGCGGACGAGGACGATACGTGTATACGTGCTCTCTCCGCGAGGCGACTCGTCAAACGACTGGCTGCGCGCACGGCGCTAGCTCACGGCGACGATGTCGCTCCCGAGGCCCTCTGGCACCACCATCTTCTTCTTCTTCTTCTTCTCCTCCTTCTCCACCACCTCCTCTTCTCTCCTCTTCTCTCTCGCCTCTGCACACTGCGACACACGGGGCGCGCGAACGATTCAGCGGGAATCGCAACGTTTATCCCCGTACATCCGTACGCGATCCAAGGACGCGAACGCGTACCCGCGTATCGACACCGGGGCGACCAACGCGCGCTCGCTACAGAAATTCGCACGGGAAAACGATCCACCGTACCGCACGAGTCACGGCTAACGTTCGCTAACGTAAAATGGCGGCCGCTGTTGACGACTTTTTCTACGCTTGTCAGAATATGCCCGACTACTGACTCGGCGACCACGGACGTGAGCCTAGACCGCCAAGCTCATTGGCCGAGCCGGTCACGTGACGCCGCGGCGGCGCGCCTCATTGGCCGCCGCGCGGCCAGCAGGAACGCCGCGGCTGCCGTCACGTCGCGGCCCGAAGCCTGCCGAGGCGGATCGTTCGTTTCCGTCACGCCGTTCGCCGTTCATCCTTCATCATGGCGCCGCGCCGATTAGAGACGGATCGGACGGGCGCACCGAGGAGAAGGCTCTCGACGGTGCTGAATTGTGCGAATCCGAGGACTGGAACCCTGGATCGGCTGGATCTTGCGCCATTTACCATCTTGAAGAGATCGCGTTGTATACCATCGCCCGAGAATGAGACATTTATTTACGTATTTCGGAGCAAGAGTGACGGCAAGATGAAAAACGTGGAGAGACGGCTATAGCGAAATAATTTCGGATCGTGTGAATGCATTCTTGTTTTTGCTATTTTTTTTTCAAAAGTAATCTCAAGAGAAGTTTCATAAAAAATAGTAATAAGTATATGTCATAAAAAAGTATTTATCGTTTTCGAGTCTCCACTGCATGCATTTGTCACTAGGGTAAAATTGTCTTTAATCTTGATTTGTTTACTAAACTATTGCGTTATTCAAGTTTTGTAATTTGTATCATGTCTGTGCTCCATTTGTTTGTCATCGTTATCAAAGAATATACTCATTTTCTGTCATTTTAGAAGAGAATGAATATGTGAGATTTAGATTTTATATATATAAATATAGAAAACACACATTACATTATAACAATTAAGTTTATCAAATTAACTTTTAATACAAACATAAAACTGTCATAGTAAAGTTTTGGAGCAAACTGTGTTGTATTTGTATATTTACATGTAATTCTTTATTATCAATATTATGAAAGTTATCATATCCATCTTTGTTATATCATATAACTTGCAGTTATATATAAATACAATAATATAATCAAGATAATTACAATTGACAACAAAATCAATATAGAAATATCTGACAATGAGTTTTATGCTAAAATTAACTTTATCATTTATCATCAGGACTATACCAGGAATATACAAGATAGAGCTAAAAAATAAATTCATTAATCAGTATTTTTTTCTATTTTTAGGTTATTCTCCTACGATGATGAAAAATACTTTTACAATCAATGAATTTGTAGTACGTTACCCTCTTCTCATTACCATTAATACATACACCTATACATAAATAGAAAAAGAAAAGATTAAAATATATTCTACTGTTTCATTTTATACATAAAAAAACAAACATTAAAAGTTAAAATAATATTAAATACATTTCAAGGTAGAATATCAAAAAAATGAAAGTGATTTTTAAAAATGCATCCTATATATTCATTCATATATATTAATTTCCCAGTTCTAAACGTTATGTCATATTTGTGTACATACACATAGTTTCTGGTATCATCGCGAAAGTATATATGTATGGCACGCGTCATTTTTTTTTTTTATCAAATCACTTTCGCCGCCGCGATACGTCGTGTCGTCCTTGCGAGAGACTTTGCTTCCTCTCTTTCCCAAAGTTAATATAAGCATGGAGAGGCACGCGAGCGGGAAGATAGAGTAGACGATATCTCTCGAGATCCTCGTAAGAGCGCCTAAAGGAAGAAAGAATATATATATTCGATATTGGACGTCGCGCAAGATGGTCGCGCGATCTCTCTTTCGGTCGACGGGGGGGAAGAGGGCACGTTGTTGCTCGTCTTCGGGGAGGTGCGAACGGCACGCGACCCGACGCACGTCAACCTGCTGTCGGTGTCTTCGTCTCGCGCGCGACGCCGGCCTATCCTCGTCGGTGACCGCGACGAGGAGAGCGGAAGAGAAACGGGTGAACGCTCGCGAGGAAGGTGGAGAGGGGCCTCTCTCTGCAAATGGGACGGGAATCGCGGATGACGGCGTGGCAGCAGCCACCCGCTTCTCGGGTGTGCTGTGTGACAGCGGCTCTTTGTATACCGATATACTTTGTACAGAATCGCCGCGCTCTCGTCGCTCGATCCTCTCGTAAGAAAGAGAAAAAAATACATAAATCAAGATCCCGCCGAGACTCTCGCGGCGGCGATCCTTGAAAACGAGAGAGAGATCGACCTTTCTCTCTCTTTGTCACGTGATTTTGCCTGGCGATAATCTCGATGGGACAGAGATAGATCGATGGCTAAATGATGTAGGATACTTGGTAGGAATGAGAGACTCGAGGGGCGAAGGGGAAAATAATAATCATTTATTATTCTTATTATTCGAGAGATGACAGTTACGTAACTCCTGCGTTGTCCGCTCCAAACACTTGGGAGGCGGAGGAGAGTCGCCGATGTACGCAAAGCGTTCTATCTCTATCTCTCTCTTTCGCTGCTCTGCCTCTTCACGCCGCACGAATTCAGGAAAAGTGTAATCGATCGTTCGCTAAGCACGCTCGGTCGCTTCGCAGTCTACGATTTATGTCTAGTGTCGCGTGCACGACCCATCTCTCTTTAGGTTCGCGATGTACTTGTATATATTATATACATACGCAAGAGCGGAGTGCGCCATAAAGAACATTTCAACTGTCCTCCTCCTCCCCCCCGCTGGACATTAACGAAAAAACTTCATTAAGTTATCATACAGGGTGTCGTAGTTGCACGCATTCGCGTGTCTTTATTTAGGTTACGAAACGTCATCCTCTCCGAGGATCTCGCTCGATCGATGATTTTGAAACCTTTTTTTTTTTTTAGCGTTTTCCGATTAGTTTTCCCCCATCGAAGAATAAAATTTTCCTCGGAGAGGACTTTCGGGAAACGTAATTTTAAAGATTATTACATATATTATACTTTAGATTTCGAAATGGAGCACATGTTGACAAACAATAATAGAAAAATGCAAAGTCCGAAGTTTTCGAAAGAAAATCTCATTTAACATTCTGCTACAGATTAATTTATGATTATATATTTTTTATGAAAGAAGCAATAAAGTTAAATTCATATGAGAATCGTATTGTCTATTCAGCCAGGTCTTCACATAAAAAGATATTTTTTTGTCTAAATAAAAGATCTTAAAAAACTATCTTTTAGTGTGCATATAAATAGCGCAAGAGATTATATATAATTCCCAAGTTTTGATTATGAGAAAGAAAGTAGCTAAAAATGTGGTAAAATTACATTATATATATACATATATATGCAAATGAATCGCATTCATGATCATATATATATCATACAAAGAGGAACGGCTATACACTATATTATTTTCACGCAATATTGTGCCGTTGATATCACTAGTGATGCGATAAGAAAAGTAAAGCTTTCGTAATCACGTCTATATACCGATACGTTCATCCTTTTCATTTTGTCATCGAATCACGAAATAAACAAGACCCAATCGACGATTTTACAATTTCCTCAAACGAATCATAAATATTTGCATAATTAAACATAATATCATTATATTCCATCTTTAGTATAAAATTATAAAATAATGAAAAGGAAATGCATTTGACTGAAATTTTTGAGTGAAATTTTCTGTGTTTTAAAGTAAACTAAAATTAACTTATACGTTTTGTGTGAAAGAGAAGAGATAATTTTGAATCGTTTGAAACATATTTTAAGCATCAACTCAACTAATTTTGGATAAACGTTTTAAGCGTCTGGCCATCTATCTCCGAACAAAATTTTTATATAAAACGTAATCTCGAAAATATCAAAAAAGCTTGATCTTTATTATATCGGCTCGTAAATCAAAGAATTCGGCGATCTATTTAATTGAAAATGATTTAAAAATTGAAACATCTCGAATGTTTAAATTGCTGAAAATTATTGTGCATATTTTGCGCATCCAGTGAGAAATTGATTAGAATTATATATATTTCAATTATTTTCTATTAAAATATATTCTCGCGCACGCGCGGGGGATATAAATATATATATTTAACTAATTATTAAAAATTGAAAATATTTCACACATAAATATAAAAACATTCGGATGACATTTCTCTATTAAAAACTCGATCTATTCCGTATTCTGTCAAAAAAATAATTATGCTATATATATTTCTCTCTCGTCATAAAAATCCAAAGATATTGGATAACATAAGATAACATAAAAACCTTGTGTGTTTTTGAGGAAAATGTATTCTAAGCTCTTTTATCTTATCTCTTAGAAAATGTACTCATTGTCAGAAGCTATATCGAGAATCGAGTTGTGTATCTAAACGCGCGTATCTTTTGTGTGAGATGAAATAACGACTCTAAAAATATAGCTTTTCGGAATAATATTCTCCCTTATATAATGCGTTCCTGTTTTTAGCCACCGCGCTTTAATTAATAGAACGCTTCGCCTTCGTCTGTCGAGCATCGATCCTTCGCCACGCAAGGGGAATTCGAAGATATATTTATTTAATAACATGAAACGATGACGTGGGGGGCGCATAATCTTGACGATGCATTCGTTACGCTACATCGGGTTGAAGAAGCAAGGTCGATCCTCGAGCTCGGATAGGCGCGCGTCGCGCATTCCAAAAAGACCATTACTGAGGCGAGATAAACGTCCAACCAGCTCGTACTCGTAAATCAAACATGCCTCCGTTCATTTTCTTTCTCTTTTTCTCCTATATCCGTCGTGGAGGATACTCCCGAGTTGAACAATCCTATACTACTTCTATAAATGTTTCAAAAACTGACAAACATTTTTAATTTTTGGATTATTCAACAGTGATACTTGCTCGTTATGATTTATGGCTTGCTCAGATAATTATGGCCTTGTGTAATATCCAGAAATTGTGAAATTGTTGATATTTTAAGAGCATCTTTTCAGCAAGTTCATTATATTAGTATCTTATGATCTAATTATATGTAATCGCATATATAATGTTTGTTACATAGGACTAGAATAAGAATAGAAATTGTTAAATGACATTGCAATATAAACGCAAATAAAGCATATAATTACCATTATTAAGTAAATAGAATCAAATGTAAAATGTAATTCTTTGCACGTTATCAAATAGATTTCCATTCCTATACATCTCATCTCTGAGGTCTTGATGATAAAATAGAAATCAAATAACAATAAACTTTCTCGCGCCATTGTTTGGTAGAAACGAGCTATACTATAAAATGTCAAAAAGTATTTATATTTACTTCGAATAATGTGTGTGAATTGAAATATGTATAAGTCTATCACGACATTCCAATTTTTATTCCAAGTATTCAATTTTTCTGCATTCCTAGCACAACTTGTTTCATTAAAATTGTAATCTATTTGTTTCTGATAGTATCATCAACATGTGCATTTCGCTTTATAATACATTAATGTTTTTCACACAACGGAAGATACGTCTTCTATCTAGAATAATAAATTGAAAAATGGAAGTATACATTATATATTCATATACATTGAAATCAACTGTATGTATGTATATAACTGTGCATTCTTGCTATTCAATTGATATAAACAATAATAAAACTTTATTTGCCATAATTGATACTATATCTAATCATGTTAAGTTATATAAACCATGTTCATGTAATTAACAGAATGTGTGGTATACAATAAATAATTTTCTTATTTTTTAAATGCCAACAAGATATAAAATACAATTCGATTTTTATACATTGACAGAGTTTTAAATTATACAAGGAATGCATGCAAACCCTTTATATGTGTATGGATGTATGGAAATATATATGTGTATAACATAGCTCTAATTTATTTTTGTTCACATAAACTTATTTAGATGTAACTATTTACCCAAACCATGCTTTTATTTTATTGTAATGAATAAAGTCATCAAATAGCGTTAATAAATTGATGCTCTGTAGCATTTATGCCTTTCTACCGAAAGGCAACATTACACGGAAGTACACAAATACAGTTCACTGTATTGTTGTAGCGCTATAACAAAATTATATGCTGCTAAAATCTACAAAACTTTTATATTGATTATTTTCATGTAAAATAAATCGTTAGATTTTATATGTATTTTTATACACCCGACTCCTAGTACTGTTTTAGCAATTAAAAGTTTTGCACAAAATATGCAATTTGAAATGGTTCTTTTTATTCAACGTTAGTGAGAAAAAGGTTTCCGTATTGGGATACCACATTTTATACCATGCATAATAATTACATATCGCTCGATTGTATTAAAAATATAAACATAAATATATAACCATTAACGCTTTCCGATTAATAAGCGTTAATCGGAAATAATTAACAAGTGAATTGTTTCAAAATTTATGTTTTTGTATAATTCCACTCTTTCCGACGATTCGGTATTGTAAATTTCTTTAAATCATGGAAATGCGGCGTAAAGATATTTCATAGATAAACTTAAAACTAAATTCCAAATGCATGTCAGAAACTTTATCGTACTGCTATTCATGTACGAAGTGTATCGTTACTGCATGTTGCACAGTAGGATACAACTAATTCAATGAAAAACTACAATGGAATATATACTATATTGTTACTTGCCATTGATTCAGCTTAGCAATCTGTAGAAAATCTTTTGTACATATATAAAAACATTAAAAGACACGAGAGAACGTCTGATTAGAAGTTAGACGTTCAAATAAAGTCTTTGCATCATAATCACCAGCTTTTTTCAAAATGTTTATGTACTTCCAACTCGATTAAAAGCCAGTATTTCGCCTCTTTATCTGATTATCGTTATGAAGTAATAAAATATTCGGTTGAACGTCCAGAAATATATTCATGAGCGATAATTTCAAAAATTTCTGTAACAACAATGTATGCGTAATGTGCTTCCGAAAAAGTTCTGCTTCTTCCAATGTACAATCATGTGGTCAATCGCTCTTTGACTTTCCCGCAGTCTCACTGTTATCTGTTTTTGTTTCTGTTTCATTTTCCGATTTTACTTCAGTTTCCTGTTGGCTACCCTCGTCTTCCTCGTCCGAATAATTTGTGGGTGCTTCGCCAGGCTTTAATAATTTTCCGACGTAATCGTACCTCTCTATAACAAAAAGAAGAAAAGAATAGATAATTACATACATGTATGTATTATTTGATCATAACTTGATAGATTTAAACTCCTATATCTTGACGAGCTCAAACAAAGATACATATGTAATAAAAAATCCTTGAACTGTACTCTCATTCATTATTCATGAGATTCAAAGCGTTTGTGCATTGACTTAAATATAATCTATTTCAAATGGACAAGTACAAAAAATATTATTTACATGCAAACTTGTTTCTTTTTAATTTATCTCTCATGTAGCTTATTGATGTAGATAACATATTAACATAAAAATTTGTATTAATGCGCACATTAATATTAATGTCTATTTTTGTACATATCTACTTTTTACATTATGCATAAATCAGAAATCATTGTAACTTCTGCCTGCATGTGCCAAGTCACTCACCTTTAAATTGTTCTTCCCATTCGTTGATAGAATTCATTTCTGTAGTATTCAAATCGCTTAAATCATCATATTTATCCGTTGCTGCGTCTACTGCAAACCTTGCCAGTGCCCTACTGGCATCTCGGCCACCAAATGCTTCATACGGTCCACCTATGCAAAAGAAACGATAGCACACAATTTCTCCAAAAAATTATTACTAACAAAGTTACATAAATAAAGAGCGTACAATCGACTTTCCTTTATTTTTATCAGAGATTATTAACAATTTAAAAAGCAAAGAAAATTTTAACATGTACATACGTAATCTCCTTCCGCATCAAATATGTGCAAAATAATCTAAAAATGATTTTATATACAACTACACGATTATCTTTTATTTACTAATAGTTTTATCATTCTAAAACTCGATCAATTTATTTAAGATTCAGGGAAAAAATGGATTTCATAGTTTCGGACCATTTATTCACCCATTATACGTATTTAAGCGAGCCTTTCTTTCCCGACATACATCAGGCAACGCGATAAGCAGCTATCATCGTCATCAGCTAAGCAGTCTCGCGACACAGAGAGGCACAATTGGTCGTGACGATGTTGCGATTTCGCGATTTTATTTTTGCGCGCGCACCACGCGATGATATCATCAACGGGCGTTCCTTTGGGCCGCAAACTAATAAAACGAACTACACAATAAAGCGCCGGAGAGTGAGAGAATCGGTTTGATTCATCAAATTGATATCGCTCGTAGAATCGTCCAACAATCTCCGGAGCGCGGAGACCGAAAAAAAAAGAAAGAAAAAACTTTACATCGTCGTAGCCAAGTCTGAAAACTCACCAGGGCCGTAAAACTTGGCGCCTCTGGTGACATCGTAAACGCTGCCGTTTACGGCGACCAGTATCCGGCCATCCGGACCTTTGCCGTCATACTTGGTCAGTTCCTCGATCGCGAAGTCGCGTCGCAGCTTCGGCAGCTTCTTCACCTCCTGCACGGGCTCCTCGGTCCTCGTGCGGCTCTTCACGATCTTGTAGACGAGGATGGCGATCACGCCCACCAGGGCGAGGTTCACCGGGCTCTTGACGATCTCGGTGACGAAGCTCGACAGGAACTGCGACTGCTGCTGCTGCTGCTCCTGGGTGCCAGCCGTGGCGGCGGCCGGCGAGCCGCTCTTCTCGGCCATCTTGACGAGACCTCGCTGCCGAGCGGGCGAGAAGGGACCGCGAATCGAGAAGAAAACGAGGAGTTAGGCGAACGTCTCGCGCGCGCCGATTCAACACTCTCGGTCACCTCGGTTCTACGTATCGTGTCCCCGACCTCGACTATATACCGTAAAAGGCGTATTATTAAAGGCGTTGCCAACGACGCGGGCCTCGAAATACCGGAAATAACGAAAACGACGATGGGAAATCACTGCCGAGTGACGACGCCGACTATTGGCGCGCGCGACACGATAAATAAAACGATACCGATCGTGCGTGCCGGTCGCGAGCTCGACGTAGAGTCGCGTCGTATATTTTAATAGCGCGCAGCGGCGCGAGATTCTCCTCCAGCTATACCCAGCTATATCGTTCTACGTGGCCGCACCGTGGTGGTGCGTCTTCAGGGCCGTAATGCACTCTGGGAGGACGAGTTTTCGCGATTCGCGACAAACTTCGCACTAAAGCTCTCCCCCCTCCTCCTCCCTCCCCCCTCTCTCTCTCTCTCTCTCTCTCTCTTTATACAGAAAAATATATCGAAATGTCAACGGTGTAATATTTAAATAATTTTCGATTCAACATTTCTCCTTCTCTATGCGAAAAGATATCGAAATGCATCAACGATGTAATGAAATTATTTCCGAATGAAAATGTTTGTCTCTCCTTCTCGCGTGATACTTCACTGTACAATTGTTATCTATTGACATAATGCGAGAAATCGACATGTATAAAAAAATGTTACGTGATATAGGTTTCGCATCAGTCGCTTGTCTGATGTTTGTTATTTTGTTAATGCGCATTTTATTAATGACGAGCTATAATTATAATGAGACCTTTCTCTAAATGAAGTTACGTTTAAATAGAAAATTGATATCTTAAAATTCATCGTGTCCTTGAATATTAATTAACATATAATTAATGTCAAAATATATATATATATATATATAATTATGCGTCAAGCATTTACATACCTATATGTATATAAGTTTAATCGATCGTGGCTCATTAATTTTTGAAGAAACTCGCTGCAAATCGTCATACAAACTTACGCATATTTATACAGCTATGTCTATTGGCCTTTTTCCAACAATTCCAAGGTACCGTTTGCAGCTTTTTTTTTTCCTCCAGAGCGAGAACAGTTATTTTGCGAAAGTAAAAAAGAAATGGCTGTGATTATTTGAGAGTCGATCGGAGCTCTCTGGTTTTTAGACTTGGAATTTTAAAATAAAATATAAAAATTGCACCCCTATTTTCTTATTATCCTGTTTATCGTTAAATCTCTTTGTCTATATTGCGAAATATCTATCCAAGAGTTTATTTGACAAAAAAAGAAAAAGTAAAAGTCATACACGTCGATTCTTCAAAGTCATGCTACGCAGTCACGTGTTCTCTTAGGTTAGGTTAGGTTAGGTTAATTATCGCAGTCACGATGTTACGAGACCGAGCAGACTGAATATGTTATGATTATTATGATGGCTCGTTCTAGCTTTCTTTTTTCGTTTTACGCAATGGGAAACTCGCGGAATGTAGCTTCTTATCTGTTAATCTAATCTCTAAGATTTCTCGTAGAAAACTTTTACGATAATGAAGCTGTAACGATTACAAATAACATTAATTACCAACAAATATTAATATTTGTCCGTGTCAATCATTTTATTTGTGGCAATTATCTATATTAAAATGCATAGCTTGCGTAGCTAATAGCACTGATTCTCTTATATATATTTATATTACTAATGTAATCTACTTGTACTCGAGTAATTGTACTTGTAATGGACGGCACTGTTGCATCGAGAATTCTGACGCTTTGTCTTTTCCAACTCGATCGGAATATTTACTATTTACTATCCCTATTATTTGCAAATTTAAATTGCACTCGTGATTATATCATATTCGTCTAAGGCATACGATAATGCATCTTTGATTTGTGCAACAAGTAGATGCAAATATCTATAAAATAATATTTGTTCCCTAATTTGTGTAAACTATAAGCTGTTTCTCGTACATTAATAAAAATGTACTCTCCATGTTTAAATATGTAAAAATTACGCCTTCTTTTCCTCTTGATAATCAAGATATGGACGGATATCAGTAATGGACGATACAATTTCAGGATTAACTCTCTCGGAGCACATTGGACAAGTTTCTTCAGATTCGATAATCCTATTGCACAGATAAGAAATTATTATAGATACTTGAGTGCTTTTCTTACTATTTACTATTACATATACAATATATGCGCAATATTTACCTTAGAAATTCACTTCTGATGGCTGGGAAATCACACTGGGGACATACTGTGAAATCATCCTCTACAATATGCCGTCCCTGTAAGTAAATACATTAATGAAAATAAAAATAAATAAAATTTGTAGATTTCTCTTATTTTTTAAATAGCATTAAAAAAGTTTTTACCGTTGCAATACAAAAAGGTATGGTGTTTTTACATTTATCACAGGTCACTTTAGTCTCGGGAACTCTACTCTTACAGTATGGACATCGTGTCAAAGGTTCATCGTCATTTTCGATATCCTTCGTTCTCGGTGCTTTCCTCACAATCGCTTCAATCTTTTTGCTGTACTTTGCATCTATCTGTCCCCGATATTCGGGACGCATCAGCATAGCGGCGAAATTAAAAGCTGCGTTTTTCAAGCCCGCTCTGTGGCATTCTATTACAGTTGAAGTTAATATCGGTACGATATCTAAAGAATATAAATTACATGTTACACATATATAAGTCGAGCATTAATTCGCGTTAATTGCTATTACTTTTTTTTGTACTAACGTGAGGGAAATTTTGATATATTGTTAGCTACTCTGATCAACATCCGAGCACCTCGTAAATGATCGCTTCTTTTCACGTGTAATCTCACCAGAATATAAGAATGCAAAAGTCTTAAATTAGACTGCATCTCTAAAGGTATCGTGATTTTGTTTCTCTTCAATTCTTGATACATTCCAAATAGAACATCGTGAGCGTTTCTGTAGTTGCCTGAAATTGAAAAAAAAAGAAATTAAAAAGATTGAAAAAAGATTATTATTATTATTATTATTTAGCATTACACATTTTTAATTAATATATACCATTAATTTGTTCCTCGTTTGCAATTATAATCGCTGTTTTAGCTGCTTCTTTATATTGTTTTCTAGCCATGTATAATCGAAACAAATATTTTGGATCCTAGTAAAAAACATAAATTATATTTATAATTCAAAAAGAGTGCTATAAAAATAAGCATATTCCTGAGATATTCATATTCAACTGATTATTTAAATATAAATAAATAATAACCTTTGGTAATCCATCGCTACCTAGTAAGAAATCTATTAATTGATTAGCTAATTTATCATCCTTAGCGGATGCAATAGTATCTATGGCATAAGTGATCGCTCTGTCATCATCTGGAACCAACTGTGCAGCTTTTAATAAATGTCGCAAAGCCTAAAAATATTAATTATTTAATCATTGAAATATCATTAATTAATTATACATAATTAGAAATAAAACATTGCAAACTTACCTTCTGATATTCTTTAGCGTGGAAATAATACTTTCCCGCTAGAAGATTGTTTTTTTGCGATTCAAAATGCATAGCAAGACTTCTAAAATCTTCTTTACGAACATTAGTGTCATCAATTGTGTTCACCAAAATCTCTCCATACAATTCCATTTTACCATGTTGGTTAGCTAATTGAAAAGCTTCGTCGTGACAATTCGATAAAATTAGGAATTTAATAGCTGAATTATAGTCATTCATCTTTTGAAAATATCTTGCGACCATTCTTGCACCTTCTATACTTTTAGTTTCTTGAACAACTTCAACGCTACGAGCTGTATAAATAGAATAATAAAGTATTATTATTTAAATATTAATGTTTTTTTATTAGATTAAATCTTATATGTAGAGAAATAAACACAAAATGTATTTACCAGGATTATTTAAATGTTCCAGATTAATTCTGATTATGTTATCATAGTCCTTTGCTGTTTCATATGCTTTGGCAGCTTCCTCATATTTACCTTCCGACTCTTTGGCTTTTGCATATTGTATGTTAATTTTTGCCGACGATATTTGCGGCAGGAGTTGTCCCACTTTGTGCCAATTTTTCAACTTTATATATGCAGAGGCAGCTTTATCGAAATATTCAGCCTTTTCGTATAATTGTGCAGCTTCGCTGAATTGCTAAAAATATATGTAAATTTATGCAATAAAAAGATATAATTACCTTTATGAGATCTAACTAATATAAATATAAGACTATACCTTCATCGATTCTAAAATCTCTGCACACTCCTTCCTTAGTAATCTTGAACTTTCATTATCCATGGCTATTCCAACGCCTTTTCTACTATCGCCGCATCTTATAGACATTCTTGCTATTCCCGCTAGACATTGACTTCGATGATGAGGATTTTGCGCAGCCAAAACAGACGAAATATTGGAGTCGATAAGACCGCGTTCGTAGTTTGTCAAAGCTTTTGGGTAGTTTCCTCTATAGGACAAAAGATGCTTTTGTTGAATAATTATTTGCAGTATATGACAAAAACATTATTATAACATACATGTTTCTAAAATACTTTTTAAAAATAAGTAGCTAAATGGTTATACTTATGCATTATTGCTATGAAAAATCTTATTTGTTTTTAATCACTTCTTAAAACAATGACATATATATTTAATAGTATTTGTAAATCTTACGTAAATTCCAACTGTTGGGCGTATTCTTTAGCAATAAAAGGAATTTCGTCAGGTTTTAACTTCTGCGCTAGACTCAACGCTTGTTCCCACTGCATTAAATCTCTTCTTAGATACAAGGCTTGCACAGGTTCGGAAGATTGTAGAAAATATTTTTCAGCTTCGTTATAATTTCCTAATAATATACAAGCATGGCCACATAATAATGCTAGTTCATCTATATTTTCCATATTTTGTAATGTCCATACCATTGAGGCATCTTCTATTTGTCGATATACACGAATGGCTGTAAACACATAACTTAAATATTTTATAATGTTCCTAATAAAAATATGAAATTAAATATTGCTATCTCTTACCAAATTCGACATTTAAATTTGCAATAGCACTTTGGCCCAATTTTAGCCATGCATCTTTTTCGTTTAATTTCTCGCAAGTATTCCAAGCTTGTTGAAATCTAAAATATAATAAATAAATTTTTTGAAATATTTCATACAAGTTTCTTTATTTTTAATTATAATTTGTATAATACTTACCGTCTGCACAGAATTTGATTATTTAAAATTTCATTAATTTTTTTTAATTCCACAATATTCCCTACCTCTTCATGGGAGGCTAATGTTATTTGTATTAATTTGCTACCTATTGTACTCAATGTAACTTCTCCAGAATACATCAATAAAGGCACTGAGTCTGATGGCAACTTTGTGGTATTTATTTTTACTACTTTAGTACCTGTTATATACATAATTATAGATAATTAAATTTATATAATTTTATAATATATATATATATATATATATATATATAATATGTGATAATACATATAATCATGTCATTTGCTTACCCTCAACAAAATATTTTACAAAACTGTATGTTACAATAATGCTTTTGTTGTATATAGCAAACATAGCACGTTCGAATATATTTTGATCCCAGAGAATGCTGTCAATGTTATCAGGACAATCAGGCACTGCAATGGCCACTTCATTTATCGGGTCAAATACGTAAGCATCAGACTTATTGTCAACAAAACACAATTGTGTTCCATTCGCATCCAAATATAACTCCTTTATTCCATTGTTATGCATAAATTCGGTACATTGATTAAATGTTTCCAAATAAAAGTATACAATATGACCCATCTAAAAGTATAAGAAATCAGATGTACACATTAATTCATTTATTTATAACCAATTATTCAATATTATCTCAAAGTTTAATCTCAAATTGACTTACATCGTTACCATAAACCAAAAAATCCGGACAGAGAGCGTGACATGTTATTCTACTATGAGAGTTTGAATCTGGAAACATTTTTGTATCTTTCTCATTATTTATCAATGCTTCATCAGATTTAATCTGTGTATAATATAAATTAATAAAATCATTTTATGGATTTCATATATTTTTTATATATGCTTTTATATTCAAAACTCATAGTTACCGAATGCAGCTGCAGTTTTCCATCAAATAATGTGGATACATATCTCTCGTTTAAACGAATACTATCTATCGTCGCCAAATAATCTCTCTCAAAATGTATCCTGTCGTAATGATTTAGAGACAAATCCCAAAAAAGAGCTCTATTGTTTAATCCTACTGCTAAATGTATTGGACCCACTGCTAATATGGTTGGTTCTATTATAGTATTAATTATTTGCGGGCTTGGTTTCTCCTAAAAAAAAAATTAATTTCAGTGAAAAATACTTTACCTTATCACTTAATTTTTTTGTCACCAAAAATCTTATTAATACCTTGTCCAATACATAAAGATGTACAGCCACTTCCATCAAACTCGTTAACAATGCTATCCTGTTACCACAAACACTGGTTAATTTTGGTATTTCTATCAAATATATCAATATATTGCCCACGTAAGTCACAACTGCCAGCATTGTTCCGTCTGGTGACCATTCAATACTGCTAATTCCATTTTCGCCGGCCACTGAAATCATTGTGTCGGTTTCCTCGAGATTTTGCAAACTATGTACTTTTAACGTATTGTCACCGCAAGTAGCTACTTTTCCGGCCATTTGACTCAATGCAATATCTGTCAAAGAATCTCTATGGTTCTTAATTTGAAACAATTCTTGGCCAACTTCCTTTATATGCGTTGATATTGCTATAAAGAAGCCAGCTTCGAATCCTACCAATATATAGCCATCACCATACCTGTAAAGTAGAAATGTATGTACATATTCAATACAGTATATTAAAATGAAGTATTGTATATTGTGAATCAAGTATTACTCTATAAATAGTTACCATTTGTAAGTTACAATTGATCCATAACGTTTCTGAAAGGCCAATTCAATAGGATTCTCTGGGTCCAAAATGTTGTATAAAAACAAAGTCGTTTTGCTGACAATAAGGGACACCTAAAAATATTTTATATTTTTACATATATAAAATAAACAAATTCATATGAATATTTTTCAAATATTTTTTGACAATAAGTGTTCATAAATACCGTATTTTCTCCGCCTATCCTGTGATCCATTTTCATTTCGCTAAATTGTATATGAGATGGATCACCCTGAAGAGCTATCTCTCGGCGAGTATCTCCTTCGCTTGTGCTAATGGTTAAAACCTTGTCCTCACTTGCCAAAGCGAGAAGACCATCTATCGACCATGCGCCACATAAGATACGCTTTTTATGTTTTCCCAAGATAGGTATCCGTCTACATTATGTAACAGAAAATAATAATTAAATAAAATTAAACATTTTATAATTTTTAAATTACATAAATATTTTGTTGATAGTCTAATCATACTTTGCATTTATGTGATCGTAAAGCACCAAATTTCCCTTCTGCGTTCCTATTGCTAGCAAACAGCTCTTCTTCGCCCACATCATACAGGTCAGCCCATCTCTTACACCCGCGTCTATCTGAGACTTTTTGCCGGTTGTGGCATCCCATAAAACTATAACTGATGAATTCTGCGATATTATTGCCAACAGATCTCCATCCGAGTCCCAACCAAAGCCAGTGCATAATCCAGAAATTTGTATTCGTTCCTGAATATCTCCTTGTCTATCAAAAATGGCAACTGTACAATCACAACCTGTTGTGGCTAGATGTGTACTATTTCCAGGACGCCAAGAAATATAAACACTGCCGGTGCTATGAGGTTGATCTAGTCGATAGAGAACCTGTCATTAAATAGATCAAATTAAATATCTTATGACAGAAAAGAGCAGAATAAAGTTCGCATAGCGAAATAGATTGAAAGAAACGATCAGACATATAGATTTATTAATCAATGCGAATCTTTTCCTCTTTTATCATTGATATTATTATTATAACAATTACACAGTTGGAAAATTTGTATTTTCTTGTTAAAAATGATCCCCGTTAAAATTTTTGTGTTAAATATTTAACACATTCATGTGTTAAATTAACATATTGCTGTTGTGTTAATTGAACTCAAATGTTAAATTATTAAAATAACTGAAAGTGTAAAAATAACACAATGTGTATTTACTTTTAATTTTACACAATAAATATGTTCGATATTATTAGTGACAAGATTTATCTGTTAAAATTTACAGAAAAAAAATGTTAATTTTACTTTATAATATAAGTGGGGATGATAAAATGTAAAATTAACAATTTTTTTAGTTAATTTTTACATTAAAACTATGTTAATTTAACACAAAATTTATTTTGTTTACTTGAAGTTTGCATTAATTTTATGTTAAAATATTAACACAATATTCGTGTCATCATTTAACATATCCGTATTATGTTAAATTAACACAAAAATTTCTGTGGACCGTTTGGGACATGTGATATTTGTTAAATTTAACACAAATTTTTCAATTGTGTACATGTAGAATGCAACTGTCAATGACACATAACCTACCTTCTCCGACGACATTATAACGCGGAGAGTTTGGTTTTGACGGAGAAATTAATTAATCTGTGTATTTAAATAACATATCTATATAATATTACGTTGTTCATAGCTGAAATATTGATTTATTAGACAGTGCCATCTCCTCGTACCAATGTACCTCGTACACCGGCCATATTGTTTACCTTTGCAGGTTTGTTCTTTTTAGCTAAAATGGAACAGAAAAAAATGAGATAGATATATTTTTAGATATTGGAGAGAAAGAGAGAAAACACGAAGAGTGCAAAAAGTTCAGTTAAAAAGAACAAACCATAATACACACAACAGTTCAAATTCGCATTTAATAAACGAAATTGTTAATTTTATCATAAAATGGATTGCATGTCCGAAATACAGATTCATAAAAATAAAATTGTTTTGTAAAAAAAATTATCCTTTTCCAAGACTTTTTAGAAATACACAAAGATTTATAAAAATCTTGAAATTATGAAATATATTATTCAATCATAGAAGAGTAAAAAGATATCGAGGATGTTAAATGTAAACAATTGCGCGCGCACAGCTTTTTGTTTATTAAAATATATATAATAAATTTGTGTATTTCAATATTAGCGTTTTTACAAAAGAAAATATGCCTGTCAATATATATTTTGGAAATTAATCATCTTATATCTTAATGAAAAATTAGTTAGAAAAAAAAATTTTTTTCATATAGTATACTACTCTATATAATTTATAAATACATAAAATCATGTGAGTAACGCAATGTTAATTATTTAACAATTAAAAAAAACAATAAAATGTTATGTGTTTACTGAAAAAATGCGTGAATCCTCATGATTATATTTGAATTCATACATCGTCTGGTGAAAATTTTACTTAAGAATCAAAGCCTAGGGCGAAGCTTTCGGTTTTAATTCATCATAACATGGTCTCAAAAAGATTTGATTCTTTTTTGCTGGATTATAATACTCGTGTCCCTAAAATATAAATATATACCTTGTCAATAATCATATCAAGTATATGCAATTTTTCGATTATTGTATTTTAATAATAATACCTTTGACCAATCGTAAGAAACAGCATATGCAAATATCTGTCCATTGTGATTAAAGCAACAACGTGTGATGGGTTGTTCCATTGTTTCGGATGACTTTAACTTCGTACGTGCATCTTTATCCCAGAAACCAAAAGTGCCATCACCACCTACAGTTGCTACAGTGCCGTGTACTGGATGGAATGCAATGTCATTAACCTGTGCAGAAATTGATAAACAAAATATTATTACAATTAGAAGAAACTAAACTTTTTCTATAAGATAAATTTAAATTAAAAAATTTAAAAAGTATCTACCAACCGCATAAATATCTTGATATCCATTTGGTGTACCGTTAGTTCTATGACATTTAAATGTAAAATTTTCCTTTGTACTAAGATTCAGATGATGAATTGCTACACGTCCTTCTGTGCTACCAATCGCGAAACCAGTTGGAACTTTTTTCTTATCTCTGAAAATTGCTACGCAACGATATTGGTACTTTAAGCTTAGCTCAACTGGTTTGTATTCGCGTGGACTGCCTTCCAGTTGGTAGACTATTAATCCACGTGCAGCTGTTCCCACAACTGCCATTGGATAATCCTGTGATATTATTAATGTGAATAATTTTATATATTATACAAATTTCATTGTACATATATATATATATGCCTTACTTACCACATCAGCACAGTAACATCTTTCAGGTAGATTGATAGTCATTGCAGGTTTAGGACTGCGTAAATCCCAAAACTGAAAATTTAACATTTTTTAATAAAAATATTAAAAGATATAAATTAATGAACTGTCAAGTAAAGAAATTTGATAAATATTTACTCTTAGTGTTTTATCCCAGGAACCAGTCATTAGACATGAATATGAAGATGCTTTTATCCAATGACACGTTTTGATAGGTGCATCATGCGCTGCCACCTGCATGCTCTGATTTGTGGCCAGATCCCAGCACTTTGCCGTTTTGTCACATCCTGCCATAAACACCTTAGTTCCATCCTGACAATTTATATAATTTGATGTTGTATAAAAATTAATTTAAAAAGTATATAAATATCTCGTGGTGACTTATTTTATTAGGATTGTACGAAGATTTACTATACATACACACAATGTCATTAGAATATAGGATGAAATAGAAACTTACATCGCTCCAGCATACAGCCAAAACTGGCGCTGCCATGCTTTGCATTGATTTCGGTACAGTCTTGCCGGATTGCTCGACTTCCCAACAGCGAACATTGCAATCCCAGGAACCGGCTACGAGAAAATTCTGTTGGATGGACGCCGGGCTGAACGCTAGACTGGAGACGGAATCATCCGGTGGCGAAACTACTTCGAAATCCTGCATGGGATTCGACGTATTCGACGTTCCCGTCCTTAATGTGTTGTTCTGATTGAACATTTCTAATTAACGCCCTTATTATTCCTTATTTCTCGCAATCTCTCTGTAAATAATTTCGAACCGTGTTCATGAAAAAAGGTTAACTTCTCTATCGCGAATTATCTCTTTCAAAATGTCTATAATTGTTTAAATATTCATATCACACGTGAAAAAATATTACATTATGCCAAAGAGATGGAAAATACCGAATAAACACTCAAATATTTTATTACAAATACGAATTATGTATGCGACACATGAATTGTAACTAAACAAAGTGCGAATTTGCGCTTTGCGCATGCGCTAACGAACTGACTTTGTTCCAAATATTAAGGCCGTATCACACTACGGGTTTGCGAACTCGATTGCGATTGGATGTGACGTTTGCGTATTGACCAATCAGCCACCAAGCTACTCTCTTCGCTCTTCACTCCTTCTGCACTACATTTTTCTTCTCGAATAAACAAAAAGTGCAAGAGAGTACAAGTAGGACGAGCAGATCAGCGAGTCGCGTATCGACGCTGCGATATTTTTGGATGAAGTTGCGCGTCCTTTGATGGAATCTATTGTTCATAGTGTCGCGAGCTGAATTAGCTGTTTGTTGTGAATTGAAATTATATCGATAAAAGAGGATATATTGCCACGTGTTAAAATTTCGTGAGAGTGTCGGCCATTTTGCTTCGGTGTTTGCCGTGACTTGCATTTTTGGGCCGATGCGTAATGAATGCATGGACATTGACTCTGAGCCTCAAGAGGTTTTAGATGCATTAAATTCTCTTTCTCAAGAAGTTAGAGGACTAATCTGTGTTGTACCTTTGAATGAAGCTGGTAAGGAGAGCTCTGGGGATCACATCATCTCGGCATATTAAGTCGAGGGGCTTAAAAAGAAATTTGATTGCGGGAAAATCTTCTGAAACTTCTTCTACATCTAAGAGGGCGGCGTCGAACGATGTTGGACTGTGCTGTGAACCTTTGATCCTGTTCCTTGAATTGGTATCTCCTTTGTGATTGTAAGTCATGGACTGATGGACTAGGACTTTTGTGAGGACTTTTTATTTTGGACGCTGTGCCATTGGATTTATATATTTCTACCAGTTTATGGCTTGATGGATGGATCATTTTGTCATCCTGTTGCCAGTAATTTATAAGAAGAAGAAGAAGAAGAAGCCTCCTTCGTGTTTTAGTATATGTGATGTGGAGAGAGTGGATATACAGCGGTTCTCCCATGTGAGAGAGTACGCTCGAATTTCGATCACCAGGCGTTTCGGAATTAACTCGTTAAAATGGTGAATGATCAAGTTTCTCTGGATATCCGTCTACCGAATCCTCGCGAATCGAAATCTCCGGCGAAGGCGCGTCTTTGGTCGCCGAAGGATCGTCGACGGATCCGCAACGTCGCACAGATGTCATCCATTAATCCAGCCGAGCCGCGATTATCCCGCAAATGTCACCGAATATATATATATTCGGAATATTCAGTGTTATCTTTTCTCTTTCCAAGTACTCATCGCTGCTGCGGTATGCACCAAAGCCGGAAAGAGTAAGTGAAACGATATCTATCCTCGACGTATCCGTATACGTGTCTCGTTTCGATAGCAGATCGCCCGGAGCTCGATTATGATAATCACATGATTATATCGTGATGTTTCTTTGCTTTCTATTCGCGAAGAAATAGACAAAGTGTCGGATGGTGTTGATTGTGTATACAAGACTTGTGTAAAAAATTTCTGTCATGCTGAATTTATTTATTATAATTAAAAAAATTTTTTTTTACTAGTGCAACTAGATTAGCTCACTCGCGATTGTTCATTTTTCCAGCCATAATTTCTCGACAGTTCGTCGAGATGACAAAGGCGAGAATAGAAGGCCTACTCGCTGCGTTCCCAAAACTGATGAGCTCGGGTAAACAGCACACATTCGTGGAAACTGAATCCGTCAGATATGTTTATCAGCCTCTCTAGAAAGTATATATGCTGCTTATCACAACCAAGGCTAGCAATATTTTGGAGGATCTGGAAACTTTGAGACTCTTTGCGAGAGTGGTAAGTAGATTGATCCATTGTGGACACAAATAATCATCAAAAAGTTTTGTTATGCCAGAGCGTTACATAAAATAAAACTTCAGATTCCAGAATATTGCAACTCGATGGACGAACTTGAAATAGCGGAGAATGCGTTCAATTTGATATTTGCATTTGACGAGATAGTTGCACTAGGCTATAGGGAGAATGTTAATTTAGCACAAATCAGAACTTTTGTAGAAATGGATTCGCATGAGGAGAAGGTTTATCAAGCAGTAAGAATGACGCAGGAACGCGAAGCTAAAAATAAGATGCGCGAGAAAGCTAAGGAATTGCAGAGGCAAAGAATGATAGAAGCTAACAAGAAGGGTGGAAGTAAAAGTCCTGGATTTGGTGGAGGATATGGAAGTGGTAGCACCCCAGCTACTCCTGCTGTCGGTGATACAGCTAATTTTGTGCCTGAACCAATTAGACCTTCCTATAAGCCCAAACAGTATGATCAATTCTAATTTACCAGACTGTAAATTATATACTGCAATTATTTTCATTCTCTGTATTATATCTGATTTCTTTTCAGAAAACCAGTCAACGCTGGACCGGGTGCAATGAAATTGGGTAGCAAATCTTGAGATGTTGATTCCTTTGTTGATCAATTGAAGGAGGAGGGTGAAAATGTTGTATCAGGACCTCTTGCTGCTCCTGGAACGAAATTGACACCAATCACTCCTCAAATAATGAACGCAGAATTGTATGTAATTTCATAAATGCATGCATTTATAAAAGAAAAATTTTAAATATTCATACACAGCAACAAATTGATTTAAACAAACACATTTTCATCAAAAGGGTTCACTTGAGGCAAGAGGAGAGACTTAACGTACGTGTCGGTCGGGACGGAGGTTTACAGAATTTCGAGTTGCACGGTGACTTTACACATCTCTGACGAAAAATGGGAACGTATTCGCGTGCAAGTTGAGAACAAGGACACGAGAGGCATTCAGTTACAGACTCATCCAAACAAGGAATGGACAAGGAATTATTCAGAGCGCATGGGCCACAAAACCATTTCCGTTAAACACTGACGTGGGTGTGTTGAAATGGTGTTTCCAAGCCCAAGACGAGACAGCATTACCAATTTCAAGTAAGAGATTCATCAATTGTACCCATAAATCAACTTTGTTAAGTTTGTAAAAATCAAAGAGTATATATATTTAATTAATATCGTTTGTAACAGTAAATTGTTGGCCTTCTGAAAACGGAGAGGGCGGATGCGACGTGAATATCGAGTACGAATTGGAGCAGGCTGATCTCGAATTGAACGACGTCCAGATAAACATTCCTCTATCTATCGGATGCAACTGTATTGTTAGCGAATGCGACGGACACGCACGAGGGACGACGAAACACGTTAGTCTGGTCCTTACCGGTGATCGATGCTTCAACAAAATCTGGCTCGATGGAATTTTCGGCCCCTTCTTCTACACCCGCAGATTTCTTCCCACTTCACATTTCGTTTACATCTAAAACGCCGTATGCCAAAATCAAGGTATAGAATACGAATTTATTGCACAAATTACAAGATTATATCCAACTCCAAAATTTATTAATAATAATTATAATAAATAATCAATAAAAATATAATAAATAATCAATAAAAATATAATAAATAATCAATAAAAATATAATAAATAATCAATAAAAATATAATAAATAAATTTTTTTTAAATAAATAAATTGTTTTTTTTTTTTTTTTTTTTTTTATTATTATTTTATTGGTCGATTTCTTTGTCGTCAAATTGTCTACAATAGAGTCGTTTTATACAACTAAATTACGTAATGTGGTTGTAGAAAATTTAAGAAATTTAAGAAAATTTAGAACTTTAAATACGTACCAAGTTTGTTTCCTTTTTATAGGAACGTAATTTTGAACGATATGGTTTTTCGTTATTTTCATTTGGTACGTCGTTTGTTCTGGTCGTGTTTGGTCCATCGTTGTTTGGTACATCTTCGTCATCTGACGATATTTCTATAACTTCTATAACTTCTTGTTCCGAGTTTTTCTGTTGGTTTTTATACGGTTTAATTAGTAAAAAGAAAGTTTTCCTATTTCTTTCTGCGGGGTCTACAATAGAGTCGTAAGTCGTAAGAAATTGACCAATCACAGTTGAATGTGAGGAGAATAATCGACTGTGATTGGCTAATTTCTTACAACTTATGACTTTACGACTTTATTTACTTACTACTGTTTCATCGATTAAATGAATATGATCCTTTAATTTTATTGGATCATTATATATATTCGAGCAATGGCAGCATTTAATGCTGCCATTGTCTAGAAATTTTATATACGGTTGAATAATTTTGTAATTTAGCTCTTCTTCGATACTATTTATTTTGTGGTCTTCTTTCAAATGTAGCATTGCATTATTTGCAAACTTAAAAATAATGTTAACTGATTTTTTGCAGAATGTGCATTGTAATTTCTGCACTTCGTCAGTTTCATTATAATATTTTAACCAAATGTCTTTTTTTTCTGTTGATATTTCTTTGTGATTTTTGATGTGTTCTTTGAGATGCGTATAATCTTTTTTTAATTTAAACATTTTTGGGCACGATCGGCATTTTATATTACTGGAGTTGGTCATTCGTATAAAATATAGCCACTTCCAGCTATGTATCTTATTCTCCATGTTTTCTGTGAACAATATAATATTTGAGTTTAATACCTAAAAATTTACGCTTTTATACAACTAAATTACGTAATGTGGTCGTAGAAAATTATAACTTTTTACGTAAATTTATAAAAAACTACAAACATGGACCAAATCGCGTCAAATCGCGTAGATTTGACGTAAAAATCACTTTGAAATAATTCAAAAACTTGTAATTATATAATAAAAAATCATAGTTTTCACATAATTTCGTGTAAAAAATTGTAAAGTTATTTTCACCAGGGATGTGTCTTCCTATTTTTTATTCTTATTATCATAAAAAATAAGATTTATATTATAAAATTTTTCAATGCATATATAAATATGTATATATGTATACTACATATTTATATGACAAATAAATAAATAAAAATAAAAAATAAAGTTTTATAAAGTAATAAAAGTAAATAAAAGTAAAAGGTCAAATAAATTTAAATTAATTTTTCTCGCAAATGCTTGAAAGTTGCATTGAATGGCTTTAACAGTGATTAGTAGGAGGGTAGTAATGTAACATATATTAATCTTATTAAAATCGGAGAGAACAAATCCGGAGTCGATGTCGGTTTTATACAATGTGCTCACATTGTAAATAAATATTGTGCTTTAAATGTTTTTATGATAATTATCATCCAAAAGTTTGTAAACCTTTCCAGAATTTTGATAATTCCGAGGACGAATGGAAATATATGTAAAAATAAAATTTTTTTATTAATAAAAAAGAAGTTTAAATTAATTTTTCCAGCAAATGCTTGAGAGTTGCATCGAATGGCTTTAACTATGATTAGTAGGAGGATAGTAGTGTAACATATATTAAGCTTATTAAAATCGGAGAGGACACATCCGGAGCTTCCCCTTGTTAGCATCAATGAATGTCAAGTGTAATCGACTGTAAAAAAGTAACTTAATATGTAATTAAATTTTTTTTTTAGTTAAAGTAGAGATTCTTTATCAAGCGAAAAGTATACGAGAAGCATACTATAAATAGTAAATGTAGTAGTGCCCAAAGGCTCGTATTAGTAATTATTACTTGAAATTGTATTTAAATTGAAATTATAAAATTTTTATTTTTGTTTTTTATGATTTATGTAATTTACAAAATAAAATATTGTATATATCTTTTACATATATGTATATTAAAATTAGTTTCTGCTATGCTATTATCTTAAAACAAGAATTAAAAATAGTCACGATACAGAATAGAAATAATCTCTCGTTTCATGAATGTTTGTAACGCTTTTCAACGCCCTTAAGCCCAATCTACAATGTGCTCTTTGCGTTTTGTTTCGTGTTCTTTGCCCTTTCACGATGATGTTTCTTCTCTTTCTGTTGCCTGAGATAAAAGTGGACGAACACTAAATTGTCGGTAAAACATAGCACGAAGAAGCAAGAAAGCAAGAAGACAAGAGCACATTGTAGATTAGGCTTTAGCCTTAGACACAATCGAAATAAGTAACACGAACTTACGAACATAAACATTTCATCAAGATATTTTACACGACCTTGAATCTCAGGCTTCCTTGCTCCTACACACACATTGAAAGTTTTCTTTGACTTTACGAGCGATCGTACAAATAGACTAATGATGCAACGAGGACCGCGCCATCAGTCCGACGTAATAGCCGATAATTAGTCGGTGGTTTATAGCGCAACACAGCTATTGTAGACTAATATATTCCGGTTTGGAGATGTATTTCGCGTGTACTTCCGACACGAGAAACAATATATTTTTGAATTGCCAGCATATAATTACGTAGTTAAAAATGAAATGTTACAACATCTCATCTTTTATTTGATTTCCGAATCAGACAACTAAATCTGCATAACTATACAATACAATTATAAAATCTAACTATTATTATATATGCAATATTATTTGAAAATGCAATATATTAAGATATTAATATGATGCTTAAATGCGATGCATTAACATAAAATATATAATATAAATAATAATAATAAAATGTTATAATATAATATAAATAGTAATATATGTACATGTAGTAATATAAATATAATCATATAAATTTTATAATTATTTTAATTATTTAATAAACAAATTTTCTCGGAGAAAATATAAATGGGAAAATATATAAATAGAAGTAAATTCTGTAATATAAATTATTTATGTCATATAATACATAACAAAATAATAATAAAAATATAATAATGCATATATGAGTTTTGTCAAAGTATATGTGTGTATATACAATCCATCTTGCTCCTTTATGTTAAAAAGTCTTTTGACAGGTACAAGTATAAGCAAGTGTGTGTGTGTGTGAAAGGCTGAAAATGAGAAAGGCTAATCAAAATCGAATGTTATTAGCTCAAGCATAAATTGCATTACAATCTTATCATATATTTAATACTATTAAAATTTATTGAAGTTTATATATTTATAGTTTTATTATATATTTATAGTTTTATTAAAGTAATATCGAATATTATCACGGAAAAATATCAACAAAAATGTTTAATTTTTTTTAAAAAGATAAATTATATAATTGTAATATGCATGTTCTATCAATATCTTACATCTCTCTTCATATTGTAGTAGATAAAAGTTATCGATAACTCAATTTATTTTAGGGTTTGCTCTTTTGCTGTTCTAAGGGTGCCGTCACATGGGGCGTAACTTGCGTAAGCGTAACCAGCGGATCGCCAATCACCGAGTTATTCCGATAGAGCCCTTCATCGAGCTCTATCGGAATAACTCGGTGATTGGCGATCCGCTGGTTACGCTTACGCAAGTTATGTCCCATGTGACGGCACCCTCACTCGACACAACCGTAATTGGGCGAACAAAGTCAGGTGAGATGAGAATGTGAAAAGTCAATCATTTTTTTAGAATCTTATTGTTATTATTAAATGTTATTATACATATATACATATATGTATGTGTAGATTTATTGCTTAATGCAAAGGTTTGATTTTTAAATTAACAAATCTTATTTTCGCTGGAGAATTTTATCGATGAGTTTTTTCAAAACGTACAAAAACTTTTAATTTTAAACAAACTTTATATAATTTTTGAGCATAAAAAATATTTTTCTATAAAAATTGTTTAAAGAATGTTTCAAGCTTTATAATTAGCTGAAAGCGTTGTAAATACGCAATTTTTCATTCATTGTAAACTGCTCCTCTTCCATATTTTTTTATTATATTTTTTTAGAAGATAAAAGTAACATAAATCTTCTAAACAAACTTTAATGTGTATGCTTGACATGTATATGTTATCAGTGGGATAGACGTATCGTAATATGTACCACACCCTTTCGTTATCGTTAATATGACTGAGTTAGGGTGCCGTCACATGGGGCGTAACTTGCGTAAGCGTAATCAGCGGATCGCCAATCACCGAGTTATTCCGATAGAGCCCTTCGTCGAGTTCTATCGGAATAACTCGGTGATTGGCGATCCGCTGGTTACGCTTACGCAAGTTACGTCCCATGTGACGGCACCCTGTGAAACTGCGAGATCACTAGGCACTTCCGGGATAGTGATCTCACATTTTCACATTTTCACGCCGAAAAAAATAAGGCTCGGCTGGATTAATGGATGACATCTATGCGACGTCGCGGATCCGTCGACGATCCTTCAGCGACCAAAGACGCGCCTTCGCCGGAGATTTCGATTCGCGAGGATTCGGTAGACGGATATCCAGAGAAACTTGATCAATCACCATTTTAACGAGTTAATTCCGAAACGCCTGGTGATCGAAATTCGAGCGTACTCTCTCACATGGGAGAACCGCTGTATATCCACTCTCTCCATATTACATATACAAATACACGAAGGAGGCGAACAGAGGGCGCGATGTGCTGACGTGTGCCATGATGAAAGATGTTTCGTCACGAACTAGAAGAATTTATGTAGTACGGAAACCCTCGAGCGCATCTCTAGACTGCGAGCGGAAGAGACGCTTTGCTCGACCAATCGGAACGCGAGGATTAAAGAGTTCTTCGTCCTGATTGGTCAACGCCAAATACCGCGTCCAATCGCAGCGTCGATACGCGACTCGCTGATCTGCTCGTCCTACTTGTACTCTCTTGCACTTTTTCTTTATTCGAGAAGAAAAATGGAGTGCAGTAGGAGTGAAGAGCGAAGAGATGCTTGATTATGATTGGTCGATTTGCTTATTGCCCGTCTCGCATTTTGTCAAGAAGCTCATCTACGTATTTTATATGTTTATGGAATTTACGTGCATGCGCACAAAAGTTCCGTTGAAGAAATTTGTTTATCGAAATCATAATACTGTATTTGGGAATGTAAATTTAAATATTCAATATTATATATTATGACAAGGAATAATTGTTGCTGATTGTCAAACGTATAAAAGAATATTGAATTATAGTCCTAAATAAATTCGTTAAATATGTGAAACTTGAGTAATAATAATGGCCAAGCTTATCTTGAGACAAGCTACATATTTTGTTAAATATATTTTTCATTAAAATTTATTGAATTTATTTATTAGGGATCCAGACATGAATTCTAATAATGCGACACAAAACTCGAAGACGGAAAAAAATAATATTTTGGCCGCATTTCATACGCTGAAATTTTCAAAGCAAGATAAAGATTTTAATATCGCAGACATTGAATGCAGATCTCTTGCTATGAAAAATATCACAGCTAAATTATTGTAAGTTGAATATTGTGAGTTTTTTCTGTCATATTAAAAATTTATCATACAAAACATTTTTATTTCTTTCTCAAATATTCCAGTGATTCAGAGGATACAGCAGCAGTGTTATTACGAAAGGACCTTGAAAACTATCATACTTTAATGATGGATACAAACAGTTACTGGAGACAGATTAAATCTCAATTGCAAGATATAGAAAATCATGCGTTAAAATGGAAATCGGAATTAAAGGATGAAAATGTTACACTGAATCTTATAAAGCCTTTGACTTGTCAAAAAATTAATACTTTATCTTGCAAAGAAAGATCTTATAATGATAGAGACATAGAAAAAATAGTAAATAATTCAAGAAGAAGTAAAGATGTACAAGAAAGAAAAATTTCTTCACAATTACAAGCATCTTCTAGTCACAACTCAAATAAAGAACTTTTGTTAAAGCCTAATAACAGTGAGCAAAATATATCAACATATTTCACAAATATCCAAGGAAATGACAATTCTAGTAAGCATACAAGTTATAACAAACAGAGTGCATCACAAATACAATCAAACAGGCAACATTCTTATCAGAATTTGGATAAATTTGTAGAAAGGAGACTTATATTAAGCAGTAATAATACAAAGGACACAATTAAAGGCTACGAATGGACAAATCCACATGTACCAAAATTAAAACGAGCTGCTTCTTCACAATTTAACGATGAGGATAATAAAACAGAGAAGAGCGCTTTCGACTCTTTCAGGAGCGCCAGAGACGAATTATATATTCAAGAAATGAAGAGGAACAAGTCGGTGCCAAAAAAAACTCTAGGTGGTCGTCCGGCGGCCAATTCTCGGTTCGTCTGTCCGTTTAAGCGAGATAAAGAAAAGTCGGTGCAGAGTTACAATAATCCGCTGCAAAACCAAACAAATGCGGAAGAGGTGGAGGACGAGAGATTAAGGAATATCGATCCAAATATGATCGAGTTGATTAGAAACGAAATCATGGAGTCAAATAAGACGATAACGTGGGACGATATCGCCGGTCTCGAGTACATCAAGAAGATCATTAAAGAAGTGGTGGTATTTCCTATGCTGAGACCGGACATCTTCACTGGTCTTCGTCGTCCGCCCAAGGGAATTTTACTCTTTGGTCCACCTGGAACAGGAAAGACTCTCATCGGCAAATGCATAGCTTCACAGAGCAAGTCCACGTTCTTCTCGATTTCGGCGAGCTCCCTGACCTCTAAATGGATTGGCGATGGCGAGAAGATGGTTCGCGCGCTATTCGCGGTGGCTAAGGTTCATCAGCCGTCCGTTGTCTTCATCGACGAGATCGACTCGCTGTTGACGCAACGTTCGGAAACGGAGCATGAATCCTCCAGGAGACTGAAGACAGAGTTTCTGGTGCAGCTAGACGGCGCGACGACTTCGGACGACGATCGCATTCTAATTGTCGGCGCAACCAATCGACCTCAGGAATTAGACGAGGCGGCGAGACGGCGTCTCGTCAAGAGGCTGTACGTTCCTCTGCCGGAAATCAAAGCACGCAAGCAGATAATTAATAATTTATTATCATCGGTGCGCCACAATCTTGATGAAGCGGATATCGTGAAGATCGCGGAAAAGTCGGCAGGATATTCCGGCGCCGATATGACGAATCTATGCAAGGAAGCGAGCATGGAGCCGATTCGAAGTATCCCCTTCAGTCAATTGGAAGATATCAGAATGGAAGAAGTGAGGCACATAACGAGTTGTGATTTTGAGCAAGCGCTGATCAACGTGCGACCTAGCGTGTCTCAGTCGGATCTGAATATTTATATCGAGTGGGATCGCACTTATGGATCTGGTACTGCACAAAACTATGTAAAGTGATACAATGAACAAACAAATCAATTATAAGGTACTATTTTATTTCATACAAGTAACTTACATGATTTGTTATTGCTATGTTATATGCACACTCTTTGATATTGTTGCTAGACGATTTGTTGAAATTTATGATTAATAATACAATTATAATCTATGAATGAAATTCGGCTGGCATGTTTTGAAGAAATTAAAGAATTGAAGAAATTGCTCATTTTCTAATTTAAGATGAATTCATAGATTAATAATTATATATTAATTCATTATCATAATCATATTGATCTTATCATAATCATAAATTACACATCGGCGAACAACAATATCCAACTGTGCATGCAACATTTCAAAGACGATGCTTTCAATCAGTATCTATCTGAACTAAAAACTGCATTGATAAATTCTTTTATTTTTGAATAAATTTTTATACAATATAAAGAGGAGCCAATATGTGACATACAAATAATTAACTTTATCTTCTGTCCGTTTTGCCGACTCCTCTTTTGCCGGAAAATAAGTGTTTCGGCATTTTATTGCCGATGAAACGATCAGCTTCGCCTTTGAGACCCTTCTTTGCTATCTTTTTCTTCAATGCCTTGTGCGCTATATTCTTCAATTTGGTCTTCATCTGTAAATAAATAATATTACGTTTTTATTTATAGCAGATGAAATAATAAACAAGAAATTTCACATAAATTAGAAAGCAATTATAAAATAAAAGATTGAACTAAACAATGATTATTTCACTTTTTTAAGAAAAATTGAATTAAATCAATCTATAAGTTTAATTTTTTCATTTTAAGATTAATTGTCTGAAGTTTTTAAGAATATGAATAGGGTCAATATATCGTCCAATTAAATGTTTTTAAATCTCTCTTAACATACCGTTACATCTTTAACACCCATTTCATCTCGTGGTGGTCTTGACATACTACGGGCACGTGATTGTGACATTGATTCCAAACGCATGCGTTTGCTAGCAGGTTCTGAACGCGATCTGGATCGTGCTCTCGTTCGTTTAAAGTGTGCCTATAAAAAGAAAAAAGTACAACAAATAGTATATAATATAATCTATAATATGAAAATACGCATAAACAATAGTATCGATAACAATGTAATATTGTGTATAATAATTTGAATAACGCTACGTACAATATATTTTAAATAATTTTTTTTTATAATTATTTAAATTCTATATATATATATATGTTACACTTACATTTTCAGTGTCTTCCATATCCACACCCAAATCTTCCATCTGCCCCTTCAGCTTCGCGACCGATCGGTCACGGACCTTGGCTGCGGCTGTACGCGGCATAACTGGCTTCGTGGAAGCTTTCATTATCCGCGCCTCGTCCTTCATGATGATCTTCTTGTCCCGAATCTGTTTCGCCAGCTGTCTAATCTCGCGCATCGTTTCCGACAATTCAGGTACCTTGTAATCGTACATACCGGCCCCTTCTCTCAACTGTTCTTCCCTTTCCAATTGATTCAATTTCTGAAAAACAAGAACGTTTTATCATGGCAATTGCACAACTCACACAACTTGATAAGATTAAGTTTAGACTGACTTCGAATATATCAAGATCTATGTAATCCGCTATATTACGACCCTCCCAAATCTCTGGTATGATGTCGTATTTTTGATCTCCTTCGATATCGTAATTCTTCTTCAGATCGAGCATATAATCGTCTCCCATCTCTTCTTCTATTTCCCTCTCCAGTTTGCGTTTTCTCTCAGTTTTCTCTGCGGCAATCTGTCTTTTCTTTAAAACACTCTCTGGTATACACGGGACGCGATTGGGATCTATTTTTTTCGGTTGAGCAATGTGTAATCGATTAAGAAGCCCTTCAACCTATGAATTATTGTAAATTATTGTGTTACGAAATTGTGTATCAAAGTTCTCTAACATGCAAAGAAAGATTTTTCGAGACAAATTACCTTTTTAGTTTTAATTTTTTGATCGACTCTAAAGGCTAATAGTCGTTCACAAGCCTCCAGTTTTACTTCCATCACACCGACATCGGTGACAGTACTCATTTCTAGCATAGGCATGTTTGTATCGTTTTCGAATGATTTTAAAACAGCTCTCTTTTCCGGGGATAACTCATTTAAACGTATAATATCCGTTTTGTTCAACACCATTATCAGGGGTTTGTTTGTAAATAAAGGCTTTATGGATTCAAACAATTTTACCTATATGGACAAAACGATTCTTATAACGTTATGTTAAGATATCATGATTATCACCTTGTGACTTTCAACTTACTTGTTCTTCTAAATTATGACCACATTGTTCGGATAAATCGAAAAAGTAAAGAATAGCAGCTCGCAAATGAGCAAGAGCGGTCACTGCTTGCATTTCTATAACATTTCTCTCTTCCAACGGATGATCCAATATTCCAGGTGTATCTATTACTTGCCATCTCAAGTATTTATAGTCAGTATGTCCCACATATAAGGATTTTGTCGTAAACGCGTATGGTTGAACTTCTACATCTGCTCGAGTAATCTATAAATTAAATCATATAACATTATATAAAATACTACTTACATAAGAAATATAATTACAACAGTCACTTACTTTATTAATAAAGCTGCTTTTGCCAACATTTGGAAAACCGCATATAATTATCGTGCGTGTGTAAGGATCTATACTTGGTAATCGAGCTAAATGTTGACGAACTTGTTCAAGATATGTTAAATTGGCCGCTTGTCTTTTCATAATAGTGGCCATTCGACCTAGGGCAGCTTTCTTTAATTGCTTGCATCGATATAATGAGTCTCCGTACTTTAATAGACGAACATAATCTTTTGCCACACTAAAATCATAAGTCTTATTAGTTCCACTGTATAGTATATGTATATATACATATATGTGTGTATATTGTGTATATATATTTATAATATATAAAATATTTCTTTTACTTGTCAATTAGATGCCTAGCGATATTTATCTGTCCAAGAGCTAACTTATAGTGATCTTTATCGTACAAAACATTCATTAAGTCAGCATAGAAAGGATGAACATCGTCCAACTTAGGAAATTCTTGTATTATCTGCGATAATCTATCGTGAAAATTCTGCTGAGTAAATTTGACCTTTCGCGTATAAAATGCACGTATTCTCGTGATTTTATATTGCTTGTGAACAACTGTCGGTGTCTTGCGTTGTGTTTTTGATAAAATTATATTGATAAAGTCCTGTGTGAAAAAATGCAAAATACGATTATTATATTCAATACTATAAGAAAATACAAGAAATTAAATATAAAATATGCGTGCGATCAATAATACTCAGATTTCACAATAAAATTTACCTTCGCAGATGGCACAACCGCAATCTTCTTGAAATTATATAAAGCCATTTTTTAAATATTTAATTTATTGCCCTTAGCGTTAGGAAAACACTTCTTCTTTTTTTTAATGGATATTTCTGTCTGGAAATACAATTATACACGATTCATTTTTCTCTTTTCAGAAATATCAAGAAGCAAATGCAAACACGTGTTCTAAAGTAATATCCGGAACACACAATATACACCAGGCCAACCAACCCAAATCTCTTCTGCCAACCCTGAAATATTTCAACTTTACTAGCTGCTAATGCATCATGCAAACTACGCTTTAAAGGCTCATTCAGACAGGACGCGTCAAGCGTCAAGCAGCGAGCAGCAACCAATAAGCGAGGCAATATTTTTTACGCCATTGCTAATATTACCTCGCTTATTGGTTGTTGAATGATTGCTGCTCGCTGTTTGACGCTTGACGCGTCCTGTCTGAATGAGCCTTTTAGGTTCAACGGCGTTGAAAGCTAATAACTGTGTTTCTTGCTGAAAAATTTTCAGAATTTGCGAATAACGTGATAATTCAATAAAGAAAAAAGAAAATGGAACTTGTGCATTCTGAAGACACACACGACGAAGCAAATTTATATGCCTTTGTAAGTATAATTATAATTTATTAAAATGTTTTATTTTTATAACCAAAAAAATGTGTATGTACAATCATAAATATGTGTGAATATGTGTATGTATGTAATATTAAAAATTTTGTTAAACAGAATGAGGAGGATTTACCATACGAGGAAGAAATTTTACGAAATCCATATTCAGTCAAACATTGGCAACGCTATATCGATCACCTAAAAAATTCAAAGAATAAGAATTTAAATGTGGTGTATGAACGAGCATTGAAAGAACTCCCAGGCAGGTAAAGCAATTTATTTATGTTATTGTGTGTAATTGCTTGTACAATTTACTTTATTACTATAAATATTATTTATTATATTTATCATTTATTACAGTTATAAATTATGGTATAATTATCTTCGACAACGTGTAAGCCAGTTAAAAGATCGATGTATAACAGATCCATTGTACGAAGATGTTAATAATGCATTTGAACGTGCTTTGGTATTTATGCATAAAATGCCACGCATCTGGATGGACTATTGTACATTGATGACTGAACAATGTTATATAACACGAACACGTCAAGTATTTGATCGTTCTCTTAGAGCACTTCCCATTACACAACATCATCGTATATGGCCATTATATATAAATTTCTTAAAGAAACATAATGTTTATGAGACTGCTGTTAGGGTCTTTAGAAGATATCTAAAGGTAACATTATTATTTAATAATACTAATATTTTGTTTGTAATAACTTATATTACTATTAATACTATGTCTTATATATTTTTCAAATTTTTTATTAGTATAAAAACTTGAGATTTAAAAGAACTTTTTTTTTGCAAAAGTTTTATTTATTTTATATATATGTATGTACAGTTGGCACCAGAAGATACAGAAGAATATATAGAATATCTGATATCAGTTGGTAGACTTGATGAGGCTGCTATAAAACTTGCACAGATTGTTAATCAAGATGACTTTGTATCAAAACATGGAAAATCGAATCATCAATTATGGAATGAATTATGTGATTTAATATCAAAAAATCCTGCTAAAATAAAGTCTCTGAACGTAGATGCTATTATTAGAGGTGGTTTAAGACGTTATACGGATCAATTGGGACCTTTATGGAATTCACTAGCAGATTACTATGTTCGAAGTGGTCTTTTTGAAAGGGTATATTATCAGCTGTAAATATTTATAGTTAACACACTTTATTTTAGTATATTATTTATTAAAATGTATATATAATATTATTTAGGCAAGAGATATTTATGAAGAAGCTATACAAACTGTTACTACAGTCAGAGATTTTACTCAAGTTTTTGATGCTTATGCACAATTTGAAGAACTTAGTCTTAAAAAACTTATAGAAGAAGCAGCAAAAAGTCCCACTGAAGAAGGTAATTAATGTATATTAGTTTAATTTACTAATAATTATTTATGTATAACTTTAATTTATTAATAACTTACAATATATATGTTTACATATTTATTATAAATTTAATTATTTACTATATTTTTTGTATTAGATGATATAAAATTAGAATTGAGATTGGCACGATTGGAACATCTTATGGAAAGAAGATTATTATTACTTAATTCTGTATTATTACGACAAAATCCACATAATGTAGCGGAGTGGCATAAAAGAGTTAAACTTTATGAAGGACAACCACATGAGGTAAAAAAATAACATACAAAATTTATAGATGAATAAATATCTGTTTTATATTACTAATTAGTATATATTTTTGTATAGATAATTAATACATATACAGAAGCAGTGCAGACAGTGCAACCACAATTGGCAGTTGGTAAATTACATACATTATGGGTTGCATTTGGTAAATTTTATGAGGAAAATGGACAAATAGAAGACGCTAGAGTGGTATTTGAAAAGGCGACTCATGTTCCATATACTAAAGTAGATGATCTTGCTTCAGTATGGTGTGAATGGGCAGAAATAGAAATTAAACATGAGTAAGTTTGATTTACTCTTTTAACTAACATGTTTGTTTTCTAATCAACATACAAATGGCTTAAATGTTGTGAAAAATTGCTTATCAAAACAAAGTATAATTAAATTCAAATAAATGTTCTTTATGTATATACAGAAATTGTAAAGAAGCTCTAAAACTCATGCATCGTGCTACTACAATGCCAGCTAGAAAAGTGGCATATCATGATGAAACAGAAACAGTGCAAATGAGATTATACAAATCTTTAAAAGTATGGTCTATGTATGCAGATTTAGAAGAAAGTTTTGGAACATTTAAGGTATATTATTATTATATGTGTGTGTACACGAGTACATGACTTACAATATCATTTAGTTTTTAATTATGTTGTCCAGAATATGTATATGAATATGTATATATATGAATATGTATGTACATATACGAATATATATATATATGTACATATATGAATATGTATATATATTATATGCATTTATATGTATATACATTTATGTACACATTTATATGTATATACATTTATGTACTTATTTATATGTATATACATTTAGGTACACATTTATATGTATATACATTTATGTACACATTTATATGTATATACATTTATGTACACATTTATATGTATATACATTTATGTACACATTTATATGTATATACATTTATGTACACATTTATAAATTGTTGTCGATATATTTTTAATTTTACATATGTTTATTATAGACTTGTAAAGCGGTATATGATAAAATAATCGACTTGAAAATTGCGACTCCTCAAATTATCATTAATTATGGACTATTTCTAGAAGAAAATAACTACTTTGAAGAAGCATTTAGAGTATGTTACATATTTTTTACATACATTAATTACATATATTATATATATACTATATAAAACCTAATAATATTTTACAAAATTCATTTTATTTTAGGCATATGAAAAAGGTATTGCATTGTTTAAATGGCCTAATGTTTATGACATTTGGAACACATATCTCACAAAATTTTTGATTCGTTATGGCGGTACAAAATTAGAACGTACCAGAGATTTGTTTGAGCAATGTTTAGAATATTGTCCACCAAAATTCGCCAAAGGTATATAATTTGTCTTATAGATTATCTTATATCAATATTATGTAAAAAAAGAATAACTAATTCCTTTATTACAGCCTTATATTTATTGTATGCAAAATTAGAAGAAGAACATGGTTTAGCGAGACATGCTATGTCTGTATATGAACGAGCGACAAATGCTGTTCTTCCGGAAGAGAAATTTGATGTAATATTTATATATATATCTTATATATATGCTAATAATTTATGCAAAATCTTAAAACAATTTTTATATAAATGAATTTGTGCTGCTATCTACTTATGTATTTTGCAATTTTTTATTAATCGCTTTCATGTACATATTAATTTCCGAACTTTAAAATTAATTTCTCCATTTATAGATGTTCAACATATATATAAAGAAAGCAGCAGACATATATGGAGTACCGAAAACTCGACAGATATATGAAAAGGCCATAGAAGTCTTAAATGATGAAAATACTAGAGAAATGTGTTTACGATTCGCAGAAATGGAGACCAAACTAGGAGAAGTAGATAGAGCGAGAGCGGTATACGCACATTGTAGTCAAATATGTGATCCAAGGGTATGATGTGATACATATTTATAATATATCTTAATGAAATTAACATCATTACACATACAGTTACATATATTTATTTTAATTTAAAATAATATTTATAATAACAAGCAATTATCTTTGAAATTACTAGTCATTTCAAAACTTCAGTTGAAACTTATGCTGTTGAGAAGACGATAATCTTAATAAAACAAATTTCTGAAATATTTTTTTAATAACTAGTGATTTTGGAGGTAATCACATATCTTTACATGAGATTAAATTGACACTATTTGTATTATCCACACACACACACACACATATTTATATACATATAATTCTTCTGATGTATTGAATTAAAATACTATAGGTCACATCAAACTTCTGGCAAATTTGGAAAGAATTTGAAGTTAGGCATGGAAATGAGGATACAATGCGTGAAATGCTTCGAATTAAGCGTAGTGTGCAAGCTATGTATAATACTCAAGTAAACATGATGTCTGCACAAATGTTGAATAATGCATCTAATCAAATATTAGATGTTCCAATGGATGCTATGCGTTTATTAGATAGTAAAATTACATCACATACAGGTATAATTAGAAATTAGTACTATATTTTTTTATTTTTTACACAAGATATTTTAACAAATTTTTAATTATAGATAATGCTGCTGATATCAAAAAAGGTATTAAATTCGTACGTGGTGTAACAGAAAAAGATGGTAAACCAGAATCTTATGTGAATAATCCAGATGAGATTGATATCGACATAGACGACGAAAGTGAAAATGATGAAGAAATAGAAGAAGGTAAATTGACACGTTTGAAAGTAATTTTAAAATTGAAATATATATTTATCTTTAAATACTTTTATAATTAAAATTATCTCTTAATTGTAATTCAAATTTAAATAACAGATGAAGAATAAGATTTTCTTTTTATCTTTTAAAGTTGAATTACTATCTTCAGTAATCTTAAAAAGCTACTATATCGACAATTTTTTTTAAGAAAAAATCAATTAGATTAATAAGTATGTCATCAAAATTTAATGTGGCGAAAATAAAAATTACACACAGATATACACATATGTATATACATGCGCCATACACATACACACACACATACACAAAATTATTTTTTAATAATGCCTTATTTATTTTTAGATGTACCAATTGAAAAACGAACTATACCGTCACAAGTATTTGGTAGTTTGAGAACAGTTGAAGATGAAGATAATTAAAATTTTAGTAGGCAGTATGCTAATTAAGCAACATTTATATAACAATTATTTGTTATATAAATTTTGTTATATAAAATGTATTTTTTAAAATCATTAAATACTATTTTTTAGTTTTTCAAGATATTTCTAGAATTATATTAGTATATTTATCATTTTTAAAGTATTTTATAAATATGAAGATTTTTTGTCTATGCCATTTGCAAGATTTACTTGCAGAATTAAAAAGTAACAAAATACGAAATTATATATATATATATATATATTATATAGTAAACTCTACTATTAAATATATAGTAAATTATATATTTAATAAAATATGTGATTTATATATAATATTATTGTTTCTTATTGCAAGGTACTCTTTAAAATTACAAGATTATTCATTTGGGGGGGTGGGGGGTTATAGACCTGAATCTCTCTTTCTCTCTCTATCAAATAGGTATAGATACATTTCACGTGGATGTGTAAGTGTAAACATCAGAATCATGCAACCAGCGGCGAGTTAGACGTACAAAAATGACAGTACACGTATCTGGATCAAATTACTCGCGAATTGTCGCAGCATTGATTCTATGGATGCGATGTGCACGAATTTGCGAGGGAATCGAGGCTGAAATCGAGCTCGATGTGGAAGGACGCGGATTTCATAGGTTAGGAACGTTGGAGTACGAGTGAACGATGATCTCGTAGAATTCTAATATTTTTCTATCTTTTGCAGAACATTGGTTTATCGTGTGTATTTCAAGGATCTTATCAATGACAACTGTCAAGCTGCCATTTACATGGAATTACCATCAGCATTATATGTCAATGTTGATGAAATAGCTGAATTGAGAAGAAGGGGCGCGGTATGTGCCTTAATTATATTAAATAATTAACTTGAAGACAAAATTGTAATTTTGAATCTTAAAATATTAATTTTATTTACATAAATTTAAAATTGTCGCACATTGTTTAAAGTCTCCTAAATAATAAGTTTTGGGTTTGAATACAAAAGAATATATATCATAACATTGGCCTAGTTTACATCGAGCACTTGATACGCTTATCAAGTAGTGAATTTGAGCTGATCAGCCAATAACTGAATCAATGTACTAGTTATTTACTATTTGATACGCGTATCAAGTGCTCGATGTAAACTAGGCCATTTCTGATTATTGTGTATATAAATCTTGTAAACTATATATATTAATTACATTAATTCGACAACTAGTTTTTTACAATTTATATTAATAATTATATTTCTTATTGATTTATATTAAAAAATCTAAAGATGTCTTTGCTATTTGAAAGGCCCAATTAATTAATTGTATTAATTGATAACATTGCAGAGTACAATCTGTTCCGTAGGTGAGACTGACGTCGAGCTATTTACTGAGAAGGCTGGTCGACAAAACGTGACGGCTTGTGCATCCGTAAGTTCGTCATCGTCAAATTTAATGATCCCGCTTCATCAGCGTTATCGGTACGCCCATGAGACCGGTGGCTACGTCGACGCGATAGTGCCCGAACCGAAGCTGCTACTGGGATGTCGGGAGAGGATCAGAGATCATAGAGTGTCCAAGACGGATCTGTGTGAGCCATGTGTCAGTCTGGCAGTCAAATGGCGTGAAATTCCGTATCGTATGTCGAACGATCGTACATACGTGTGGCCGATCCCGGTCGGAGACTCATCCCTCTCGACGTTCGTCACTTATGTCACATTATTGGCAACAGTTATCGGCGCAATATTCATCGCGCGTGCCATTCGGACCAATACATTGAAAAATCATCCAAAAAATGACTGAGGTAGCTTAAGATTTAATATACAAATAATTTTACAACTAAAGACATTTTTTATTAATGGTTATTTCAAATAGATTAAATGTCCATTGTTTTTATATGAAAATTTAAAAAGATATAGTCTTATAAATTTTTCAATTGTAATGTTAAATAGTTTCGAGATTAAATTCATTAGAAATAAGAAATTATTAGAAATTAAATTTGAATTTATTTAAATTAAACTAAATTAAATTCTAAGTTCCGTTTAAATTCAATTGCAGCATTTTCATTGCAAAGTCTATTCGAATTTAATCATTAATAATTTAATTAAAGGACATTTTATCTATACATTTGACTTGATCAACATTCTTTATATATCTACATTTTATATATATTTGTATCTTTGAACTCAATGCAGATATGTAGCCTCTAGTCAAGTCAATCTTTAATAGATATAATGAACAGTCGTATGCATATCTTCAAGACGATATCGTATTCCACCTAGTCATTTAGATAAAGTCATTTAGAAGTTAGCACGCAAAACCACATATCCACACACTTAAAATGAACACAGTTTAAAAAATAAAAAGGAAAACAAGTGTCATATGTTGCGCAATTTTATAGTCATGGAATCTTTTCGATGTCTTTCTGCTCATATATCGTCGCGACAGTTGCCGGTGTCATCGATATTTTACGTACGATGTTATCTCGCCTGCTTTTAATCTCGTCATTCCACTTTTGCACCTTGCTAGTGCCAAATATGATGAAGATTAGATTGCCCAAGGTGTATATTCCAGCCGACAGGAAAAATACACTTCGCCATTGCAAAATGTTAGTCTAAACAAGAAAAAGAAGTGATTAAATTCATTACGCTTTAATGAAGCAAGAGAATGTATTAAAGAGCAACGAACAATGAAATCAAAATAATAATAAAACTTATTTTGGATAAAGATTATATATTACATTATAAAAGAAGCTATTTAGAATATGTTGTTCGAATATTAAGAGATTTATGTTTATACTATATTTTTATAAGCTATAATAAATTCTAAGAGAAGGATTTATTAAACTCTATAATTATAAGAGATAAAAGATTTTACGAACCGAATCCTTGACGATGACACCAGCGATTAACGGTGCGAGAATGCCACAAGCAGACGCGATGGCATTCGTGAATCCCATAAGCGTGCCGGCAAAGTTCGGACTGAGGTCCATATGGTTGACGTTGTGGCCGCAGAAAGCGGCGATGTTACTGGATACGGCGATGACGAGGATGCTCACAGCTAATTTCGGCTGGTCCTGTCTCGTGTATCCCAATCCGATCAACGCGATCGCCGGTGTCCACTGGCCGATCGTGTTGCAGATCTTCCGTGACCTCTCCGTCGTCACGATGTTTTTCCGGATGCAGAGATCAGACACGTAGCTGATTGGGAAGCTGACGATCCACGCCGTCAAGTACGGTAATGCGGTCATCAAACCATTCTGTGTAATTATCGCATAAGAAAAAAGAAGAATGCAGAATATTAATTCATATTCAAATTTAATTGATATAACAATTAACTCTAATTCATTAGCTTTGATTTTAAAGTGATATTATTTAAAGTTGCGTTATTTATGTTATAAATTGATATATGTTAATAAACATTAAGATTTAAAATTTTTTTTACAGCGAGAGAGGATTTTTTGCAACATCGAAATTGAAGAGAAATTGAAAAATATTTCATGAAGTTTATCTTATGTACTAAAATATATGACAATATATAATTAAAATGTAATCAATATCACTAAATTCGATTTGATTGATTCGTTAATTTTTTAAATTTTATTTTTTATTTTCTTACAGTCATTGATTTTGACAACGGTATTGGAACTAATGTCCACGACGACCGTGATGATCCACTGACCGTGATGATCCACCGACCAGAGCCTCGGATTGACCCGAGTTTGGCATATTAATCATTCTTCCATCATCGACGTATGCATTGAACTATTATTTAATATTCCAAACGCATCGTGCGCGATTTTCGCAATCGAAACACGCGCGCGACTCGACCGAATTTCAAGGTTTATTTTCTTAAATTTTGTAAGAGCGCAGCATATATATACAGAACAAATACTTAAATTCTATCCGAGATTACAAAAAACTCACTTGCTTGATGTCGAAACGCATGATCGAAGTCATATAGGACGGGATTTCTGTTAGCAGCATCCAGAATCCCCAGGATTGCGCGCATTGCGTCGCTAATAATGCCCAAACCGGTGGACTCTTGAATATGGATATCCATGGAGTGGAAGGTTTCTAAAAAAAAGAAAAAAATTATAGAAAAAATTCATCCCGCAATTGCAAAATTCCTTTAAGCTTGAAAGTTTTAATTTAAAAACTTATTGTTAGAATTAAGATTTTCCTTAAATCAAAAAATCTAAGTATTTTTTTATTTATTTATGTAAATTCACTCACAAGTATCTACAACAACGATTTATAATTTATATATTTAAAACTATTCTCTCTTAATTAAATCATAAAAGATTCTTAAAATTGAATTAAATTTAAAATCAACAAGTTTAAAGTGATGAAATTGACGTGAATTTACTTCTTTTTTTGATATAGAATGTTGAAGGAATATGTCACCTCATCGATCTCTGTTATTCCCAGACTCATCTCAATGTACTCCTTTTCATCCAAAGGTATCCTGGGATGTTCAGAGGGTGAATCCTTTCCAAATATGCAGAAAGCGGCGCCGCTTATAATGCTGACAGTTCCCCAAACGAAAAAACAGCTAGGCCAGCCGATGGATGATGCTGCGAGAAAGCCAGTACTTAGCAAACATACTACGTTTCCAATCCAACCGCCGGAATAAACGAATGTTGCTGAAAAAGTATGAAAAATATATTGCAAGTATGACCTATCAAAATAAATTTTCAATTATCTCTTTAAATCTTGCATAAAATTTCGAGTATATTTCTTTTTATGAAATTTGTTTTCATTAAGATTATTTTGGAAAACCTGGGAATGTCGAGGATTTATTTTAACGATGAAAAAACTGGGAAAAGAGAATAAAAAAACGTGTATAATTTGCTTGAATTGCAGAAATATTTTTACTACGTGATATTAATTTTGAAAAGAAAAGATCTTTTGTAAAAAACTACAACAATCTCGACGTGCTCAATCAATTCGACATTGCCAGGCTGCGATAAAAAATTTTTTCTCTATTTATCTGCGTCAAACGTGCCTGCTAATTAAATCACAATTCATCAACCAAGAATGCTAAATCAAAATTACTAATTTTATATGATATAATCGTAATTAAAAAAGCATTAGCATAAAACTTGGCATAAAGCAATTTAGAATATGCATACTACAGTATCATTAGAAAAATCGAAATAGAATCATCGTACAATTCTGGAGCAATTTGTTAGAATATCGATTTCAATTTTAATACGCGATAATATCTTACAAAAGTCTCCAATTTCTGTTATATTTCATATTAAATAAAAAAAATGTGTGGTAGACAAATGCAAATAAAATTTGTCAAGTACTCTAGTACGTAATTTCCGCAAAATATTGAAAATTTTCGGCATTTATGATACTTATACATATATATACTCGCTTGGATTAGACTAAAAGTATATATGTTTGTTATGCGTTACCAGATAAAATAGTCACTGACCGAGTCTACCACGCTCCTCCGGTGGCGACCACTTGGACAACAGGGTATGAAGAGAGGGTAGAGCGGCACCCTGAGCGAGGCCACAGATCACCCTGGTGGCGATCATCGCCTGCCAACCTCCGTAACGAGTAGCGATCGGGCTGCAGAGGGTCAGCACACCGGAGATGATAAGAGTCATCGAGAATAATCCCTGAGCGCTCCATCGCTGAGCGAGAATGCTGGCAGGTATTTGCGTACAAGTGTAGCCCCAGAAGAAGGAACTAAGGATCAAGTGTTTGACTGGTTCGCTCCAGTCAAACTCCTTTAAAGAGATCCGTACGTTTATTAGAATTAGCGTTGTGAAGGTAATTATATCGTTATTATACGCACCTCGAAGTCGGGATTAGCGCTGTCCGCATTGGTCATCGCCTCCAGGGTCACCGAGGTCGTCACCCGGACGGCGTAGCAGCAAAAGAAGCCGAAGCACATGAGCAGCATCTGCGTGTGTCTGCATCCGTACCATGCTGCAAGGATTTATATGGTACATGATATAATAATTATATATACTCTAATTATCTGAACGAGAACGTGCAAAAGACTAGTTTCTTTTTATTAAAAAGTATTTTCAAATTATTAATTTGTTGGCTCTAAATAATTTATTTTTGAAAAATATAACATACAACATATTTAATAATAAAATTTTGCACGTAAGGCTTGAAAATCATTATACTTTTTATTAAATAAAGTTTTGTATCAATATTTGCATTTTGCTTTTATATATTATATTTTTAATATAATATAATAAGTTTAATATAATAATAAATAACGCGTAAAGATTTTTAAATTTAAAAAATTTTTAATTAATGGAAAAATACAAAAACGTTTATAGTTCTTTTTGGTTGTAATTTCTTAATTTTTATAATGATAGGTTCATTGTAATGCCGATAATTATGTTTACATGGACATCACGTATAAACGCGGAATCGAATACAAATTATGTCATTGTCATCAAGACCACGCTGCGTCAGTGATCAGCTCGCACGCTCGGTGTTTGTACTTGGAATCCAGCAACAATTGCCTATTACGTCAGAGAAATCACCGGTATGCGAGTGCGATCGATAAAATCTTAGTAATCGCATCTATCCGATGATTCTCTTCTATTTTATTCCACGTTCAATCCAAGAACGCGCAGAGTGTAAATTAATTTCAATCGATAATTGCATAACATATTGCTTTCATTTGTGAAATGTGTCTTCTTCCAGATTCGCTTCGAAATACAGATCAGGAGAAAATTGACGAAGGATGGATTATACAAAAAAATAAATTAAAATGATATGCGGAAAACTCTAAATGTATAATGCAAGAAAAAGTAAGATAATTTTTTTGTTAAATTTTGTAATAAATCATAAAAAGAGATGCGCAATGTTATTATTACTATTATCGTTAAATTTGATTGATATTATTTATTTCAAATCAATAACCAAGTTTGCTCTTCTTATCACTCATTTACACCCTTTATACACTCACACAATCATTAATGATATATTGATAACACTCTTTATATCACTCGTTTTAAAAATCTGAAGTGCCAATATGAAATAAAATATTTATGTCAAAAAATTGCAAAGTAAATAATAAATATAAATTTTGAAACTTTTTTTGTATATTTATGAATTTTGTATATTAATGAATGATAAGAAGCACACGCGTGTTTCGATGTTAATATACATCGCGCATCAACATAATTCACAATGATTATTCCGTAATCGATATTATCTGCAATTTAACTGTCGAATAATGATTGTGAGTTTTTTTCTCTCAATAATTCTATCTAACGTTATCATTATCGAATGTGTAATCGATAATACTCTGCTATTATCCAATAATCTGCTACATATTTATAAAAATGATATGTCATGTTAATCAGATTTTGCAGATAATATCCATATGTGATGAAAGAAAAAACAGAATTTTAATTTTATATGTTATAATTTTTATTTACTGTATTATTTATATATATGCTATTTTCATATTTTTATATTTTATAAATCATTTTTAAATGTTTTATATATTTTATATATATATAAAAATTATGAATAGATACTCTAATTTAAATTTTCAATCATTTTATTGTAAATCTTACGATATCACGTATTATTTATTATACAGAATGTTTTACTATTTCTGACTCTAATTATAATGACAGATTTAAAGTTAAGTTTTTCGAAAATATTGAGAAAGAAAGAACCCACGCGTTTATTGCAATCTTCATTATTGTAATATTTAACATTGCAAATATTTATAATTAACATTCAAATTAAAATTCTACTAAAGTCTATTTAAAATTAATTAGAAATATGAATTCAATATATGTGCTGAAATTTAGTAAGAAAATCTTTTTTTTTAAATTGTTTTATAACTAGAAAACTAATTGATGTCTTCATATTTTTCTTAAGGAAAAATCTATCTCCTAAATTTATCTATAAATGTAATTAAATTTAATGTTACGAGTTGTCGTTTATTCCCCATATTTTAACAATAATTTTTATTTTTTAGGTAAAGCAATGTTTTGTATAAAAAATAAAATATCTTGCAAAATTAGAGAATATTAAAGCATCTTTTTTAATAACTCAGAGTTCCATTAAAATTTCTTTTTCAACAGATTTATTTGCAAAATATTTTTTCTTTTTTTTAAATATATAGTGTATATTAAATGTACTATTAATTATAATGTATAAATATACCATTAATTATATGTTTATAATAAATTACCTTTAGGTTTATTCAGTGAAGTCTTCATCTTCTCTGAGAGGGAGACGATGGAAACTCTCTTCTTCCGCACAGACGACGTCATTGCGGTGAATCTCTCGTCGGAAAGCAGACACGGGAACAAATTACAGAAACGACTACAATCCATCGATCATATCCACGTAGTTTTATACTGCATCACCGAAAACAGATTCTCCCACCCTTTTGCGCGCTCAAACGCATACTTGAACGACGCTGTACATCACGTTGTTACATTATCCTCGAGCATTGGAATCACTACGGTATAACAGGATGTAATCAATTTGCATTATTAATTGTACATCTGCTCAATGTTCCCTCCTTTAATCTGTCTTTTCTTCAACTTATATGTCGGACGAAATTAACATTTAATTATGGCACATTTACTATAATTGGAAGGAATCAATTATATATACTAATTGCTATAAGCTACAAATTATAAGTTACAAATTAAATATATCTTTAAAATGATCATAACACATAGAGAACATTATAAGAACAAGAAGGAAAGAAAAATATTCTAAAGAAAAAAGAGGAATAATTTTCTTTTTATTTAGAAAATATACTATTGTCAGAATTTGAATATGATTTATCTTGAAAATGGATACATTTTTTTAAAGATAATTCAAGATTCGTTGAAAGAAAGGTGATTTAATAATATCTACTCTGTGCCCTAATTACGTTCTTTCATTTATACGGGAGTTGTGTGACGAGCATCGGAATAGATCGTGCCTCGATAAATAATCACTTTCTTGTCTTTCGTCCTACAAAGATAACACGTTTAATGCGAACGTTTGCGATTCGCGAGCATGGTGTATGCGTTTTGTTAGATAAAGATTCGTTCAATATTCGAAGTGAATTCATCGAAGAAAATGTATCTATTGTTATATATATATAACAAATGATTGTTATATATATATATAAATCTATATACGCGTCGTACAATCCGAGATAAAGAAAGAGGGTCAATATGATTAATGAAATTTAAAATTAAAACGAAGATAAATTATTAGTTATCCTTTATGTCTATTATTTTAAAGGCACCTTACTTTTTGATTATACATATATAATGATATTTTAGAGATATATTTGATTATATAAAAATTTGTACTTTATAACAAATATTCTTATAATTAATAATTATAATATAGATATCTGTTTCGCGATAAATTTTGTTTCTCAAATTTTTACAGTAATCCAAAAAATTTTATTCCATTTGAAGAAAAATTTATCTTGTTTAGTATGCATGGAGCAAGTGTATGTACAATGTTCAAAATTCTGTAGTATTTATCTGAAACCGCGACTTAAATAGAAAATAGAAATTCATTATATAATAATGTGATTAAAAATATATTCTAATCTCACAGATTAACGGTTGTCCTCCAGTGGAAAAAGGAGATAACGAGCGCACTAATGTAACAGAGTTAAAAAATCATCATACTTCAGAATGGAGCAATAATAATATGTACTGCAACACTTATACAGCAACGACGACAAACAGACTGATCTATCGCAACTTCGAGATCTCAGAAGATTCATTTAAAGTCAAATTTAATATAGATCAGTTTTTTTGGTCCTATGTGTGTATAACTTCAAACTCAAGTCTGATTTAAATCACACAGTCCCGCTGGTAAGTTTGAAAAATAAAAGTCCTATCAGTCTACATCACAATCTATATGAATTTCAAGTTTGTCTTTTATCTTCTATGTCTCCGTTCCGTTTTTGCCGTCGAGCTTGGACCTCCTCAGGATCGTTCCACCATTGCACTTCGCCCTTGCCGAATATCACGAATATCAGATTACCCAAAAAGAAGATCGCCGCCGAGACATAGAATACGATATTCCATTGATACACGTTGCTCTGAAAAAATGGAAGATCTCCCGATAATGATTTTTCTCGTCGTTTCCGAAATTAAGTAATTTAAATGTACTATTAGAATTTATAAATGTCGCTCTTCACTTTCACCTTAAGAAACACCAAGCTAAATTTAAAAAATTAAAATTACTTGATTTTAATAATTTCTTTATATCTAATTTTATCACTTCATAGATAATTGAAAGATTTTGTCGAAAATGCATATTACACTTACTTAATTTTAAAACTGAAAGCATTTATGTATAAGACGAAACTTGTTATTCGCGTATAATATTCTTGAGTACGCAAACGAGAAGGAATAATTACCTGGTCGGTGACGATCAGACTGCATATCAGCGGCGCGACAATGGCTGTAATGGTCGCAACGCAATTGGTGATGGACATCATCGTGCCGGCGAAATTCGGACTGAGATCGATATGATTGATTTGATAACCGCATAGAGATCCGGCGTTCAGACCCACCGCTATGGTAAGAATGACGACGGCCCAGGTGTAATTATCAGGAGTGATACTCATACACGCCAGGGCGATGGCTGGGCCCCAATGGGCCACTGTATTGCAAACCTTTCTGACCGTGCCTCTGGACGCGCCCTTCTTCAGCGCGTAATCGGACAGCCAGCTGATGGGAAAACTGAGAATCCACATGACCAAGTACGGCACCGCGGAAAATACACCGCTCTGTGAAAAAGAAAAGGTACGTGTTAATTAATTAATTTATTAATTACAAGAATTATTTCCATAAAATTCAAAAAGAAACTATTTATAAAAAAAATAGGACGAACGCAATCATTTTCAAGAACAAAATATTTTAAGACATTAATCAGCTGACTTCGCGAGAACGTGAGAAAATTCGCATTGAAACTTAAAAGTGGAGCAATGAGAATTGCAATAGGAATTTTTGCGTGCTCTACATATCGAAATATGTGATTGTATTACTGAGTGAATAATATTTTTTCAAAAGATCAGTTGAATTAGCGTAAAGATGAGAAAACTTATAAGAATACTATGTCTTCGACATAAATGCATTTTATTCGATTAAATAGATGTTGAAATGTGATGTGATAATGGCAATAAATAAATTTCGAAAATAAAACAAAATTAAAATAACGTGAAACAGTACGTAATTTTTAAACTAAGAGGAAGACATCTCCTTTCTCTTTTCCTTGTTTTATAAAATTTTATGGTTTACCATTTTAATGTCTTTCATTACGCCCGCCATGTAGCTAGGCATTTCCGTCAGTAGAGTCCAATATCCCCAATTTTGACTGCAATGGGCTATTGTAAGAGCCCACATGGGTACCGAGGTGAATATTTCTTTCCATGGTATACGCAATTTCTAATAAAAGATATAGAATCGCAAATAAATGCGTTGTATTATTCTATCTGTATATGTGTGGCTTATTAATGAATCATTACATAAATCTAAAAAATTTATGTAATGATTCATGTTATTACAATGCAATAATAAAAAAATGGTAGCTTAAGATTAAAAAGTAGATTTCACTTTAATTCACGATATTAAGAATAATCAGGAAAAAAGCAAATAAGATATATATGTAATATCTAAATTAGTTATTGAGATTTATAATGTTATATATATGTATATAAGTATATATAAAGTGTGTGTGCTATTTTTTTACCTGTTTGGGTTCATCTTCATCTTTTGTTTCTGTGGTTCTCAAACTTTCCTCTATATATTCTCTTTCTTTCTGGGAAATGCTACGATGTTCGGCTGGTGAATCTGCCCCGAAGTAGAAGAAAACCATACTCCAGAGGATCGTTAATGCACCAAATATGTAAAAGATGCTAGGCCAACCTATGCTCGATTCAGCGAGAAATCCGGAAATGGGCAATGTGATTACCGTACCGAATTGGGCACCCGCATAAACAAAAGTTCCTGACGATCAAAAAGTAAAAAACGAATATATTTACCATTTCTTATAAGCAAAATAATTAATTATTGTAGACTTTCCATCAAATTTTTCGTCTTTCGATTGGTTTTTTAAAAATTTTATGAAGAGAAAGAGACAATGTAAAATTCAATACAAATTTTAATAAACTAAATAGAATCATGCATAACATAAATATATATTTTATATTATATATTTATATTATATATTAAATATTATATGTACATATATATTTATGACAATATATAAAAACTTAGGATTAAATCGAAATTCCTCTGACGCGAGTTTTGAATCTATTTTATTCTCACCTAGTCTTGCTCTTTCAGAGGGTGGTGCCCATTTGGAGAGAAGGGTATGAACGCAAGGTAACAGACAAGCTTGCGTAAGACCCATGCCCACCCTGCAAACCAGAACGGCCGCCAAATCCCACGAGCTGACGACCTTCGGTATCACAACGTTGAAGATGCCGCACACCAGCATCCCGATGCTAAGGAGCTTTTGGCCGCTCCAGATGCCGGCAATGTAGCCGCTCGGCACCTGCGTTATCACATAGCCCCAAAAGAATGAGCTGAGCACCAAGTTCCTCTGTACCAGATCCCAGTCGTAAATCTGATGACGGTAATCAATAGTTTCTTATAACAATCGTATAAAATCTCTTGGCATACATAGTGAAAGTTTAACTAGCGTAAAGTTATTTTAGAGTTTAGACTGTTGCTTATTCTATATATATATATATATATATATATATATATATATATATAAAATTAAATTAAAACACTAACGCAAAATTATAATTATGTATAATATAATATTGTAACATGAATCGGGTGAAGAGCTTATTGCAACATCGCGATCTGACAGTAATTATAATCTGACAGGATATTATCCATTGATTTTCATTAGTGACCTTGTAAAGACAACGATAAGAGTTATCTGCACTCGAGATCATTGTGCATTTACGTTCAAGAAATCGAACGAGAATGAATCAGCGTATCAGTCTTATGCTATATTCTCGGGTGAGACAATAGAAAAATATTGTAAATCGTTAACTACGCGCGAATGAGATTTGTCTAACATACAACGAGGAAAGCATCTCACCAGGCGCCGCAGTTCGACCCGATGCACTTTAACTCCCCTGATTCCGCGAACATGAGGAAAGTTTCCTTGCCCTGACATAGATTCCAGATTTTTTTCTGGCGACACGATCGCGAATTTATGGAACACAGTCTGCGCATCAGTAAAAACTGATCTATCGATTCAAGCCGTTCCGCTTCATTGAATAATTCAACAGTTTTAAATAGTCTCAAATGTATGCTATAATACTATAATGTATTATCATGTATAATATGTAAAAAATTATCCAGCAATGTAAAATTAAATATGAAAAGTTGGACATATATTATAAATACAATATTGAATTTGATATTCAATATTTCATATTAAATATATATTTAATATATTATAGTTATAATTTAATCGTTAAATGCGTTTATTAAATAGCGCTAATAGAGATCAGACAATAAAAAAGGAACAATTTTGGCACGCAATAACGTAAATCGATCGAATATCAAACGCAAGATCGCAATTTAAACGGTATTTCGCAAGTGCAAAAGGAATTACGATATACGATATTGCATGCGTAGATTTTTCCCAAGCAACAATAATGAGTCCATCGCGTTGTTGTTATATAATGAGCATGCTTGATACGCTTATCTGACGCTTAATTAAACGAGAATGTACTCTCAAGTGTTTCATATGGTGTTTGAGCACCGAACTGTTTAAGATACGCTTAAAATAAAGAATTGTATAATTTACCTTGATATCTGGATTTGCAGTACTCGCCTCTGTCATCGCTACTATGGCCACCGACATCGCGACCCTGAGACTGTACCCCATGGTCATGCCCAGGAACAGTAACAGCGCCTGTACGTGTCTGATCCCGAGGATACCTGCGGAGAGATCGTCCTTTTATCTCACGCATCAGTCATTCGTGAAATCGTCTTGAGAATTTCTAATCGCTCATATTTGGTAAAATTATTATTATTATTATTATTATTATTATTATTATTACAGCCTCTGTATAAAGGAACACCACATAACTTTATAATATAAAATGCTCTGTCTCTCTTAAGAGAGTGTCATTTTTTTTATTTCTTAAATTTTAAATAGATTTTAAATAGATCAATAAAATTTATTTAATCATACGAAAAAAATAATTCTTACGACAGAGTTCGATTATGTTTGAGTTCTTTGCTTTGATTTTCTATTTTAATTTAAGAAATAAATGAAAATGAAACATAATATACTTATAGACAAAATACTATAATTTACAAATATTTTTATATAACTTTATATTTCACAAAATTTTATAAAATTTCTAAAATCTAATTTCTTAAGAACGTACGTACACACACAAAGATTGTTTGTAAATTTTATTGACTGCTTGACAATGAGTAAAATTCTGACAAAACCGATAAAACGAAGTTCAATCTAATCGAAAGCTCGTTATTTTTGTGTTAATATTAACATTTAGAATATCATTAAGATAAAAATGACTGTCATTGCAATGTCGGGATCAATCCTGACAATTATCGAGACGTAGCTAGACATAAATAAGAATATTAATTGTCAATTGAGAGGATATGCTGATATTAGGGAAAAAGAGATACTACAAATCCATTCGGTTTGACTCTGTATCATTCGACTCACAGCTAATTTATCTTTCAATGTGTGTGTAACTGTCAAACTATGACATGGCATCTTATATACAGAAAAACAAATATAGCTATAAACTGAATGATATCAAGTCAAATAGAATGGATTGAAATATCTATAGCCTCTTACTACTACAGTTTCAACTTCCTAAAGACTCGATTTATATTATTAATAAGATCGATGAAAAGGTCATGTTTTGGACATAAATTGTTAACATTATTTAGAAGAGATAGAAGATTTCTCCGATGAAATAAAAACAATTTGCGATGACGTATAATATATTAATCTCTTCGATTGAAGAGATAAGCATCGAGAGATTCATATAGTATCAATATCAATTACTTATCAATATCAATTACTTATCAATATCTATTACTTATCAATATTAATTACTTACTTATCAATATTAATTATTTATCAATATCAATTATTTAGCACCTGATAAAAAAGTGAGCTCATATAATTAATTTTTTTTAATTAAGGAGAGAGGTATTGTAACAAATTTTTTATCTTGCATCTTTTGGTATCATCTTTAGATTTTGTTTATGAGTGTCACAATTTCAATTAAAATTAAAATTTCCGTATGCTAATTCGCCGTAACAAAAGTCATTGTTAATCGTCGTGTAATTGCATCGGACACGTACAATTACGCGAGTGTTAATGTATCAATGATATGTCTGATGACAAGATAATAAGATAAAAAAAGCGAAGAGAGAAAGAATGCGAGGATAACGCGTAAGAAGCTATATTATAAGTTTTTCCTAGAGAGATATACAGAAACAAAAAATATTAAATATATTTAAAAAATTTACATTCCGTGTATATAAAAAAAAAAATACTTTCTTCGAGAAAAGATCATCTTGAGATTTATTACAAATATTTTTATTTTAATTAATATTATTATTTTTATTAATATAAAAATTTGATTTAATTATTTTAATCAATTCGCTCTTATCGCGTCATTGTAAATTTCATCAAATAAAATATTAAGCAACTATAAGGATGTAGAATAAATATACAAAGTTTTATAAAATCTTAAGAGAGACATTGCACAGCTATATCCAACACAATTGCAAAGAAAATATATATTATCAGCATGAGTAATTATCTTATATTTGTTAGAAATGACAAGAAATGTGAATCGTTAGACTCGATTCATAGACACAAAATTTTTTATATAAATTTTTAAATAAAAAAATAATATCGATTCATACATCGCTCGATAATTCAAATGCGATTCGATAAGATACAGAGGTAATTATGATGATAAACCGCAACGCGATTCTCATAATGTGATTAATAGAAATTTATACACACACAGTGTGATATATGTATATAAGAAAAAAGTCTCATAATGTGATTATTTATTAATGTGAAATAATACATAGCGATCGCGCGCTTCTGAATCTCGCGAGAGATAGCTCCATACAATTCGATCATTTTTTATTGCAGTGGAAGTGAAGTTTACGCGCGTGATAATCCCAGATAAGACGACCAATGATAAGTAGGAGTTATCAAACAGCTTGGAAAATATTTTCTACATCATTCGATGATTATAAAATGAAAGATCAGATTGCGATGCAATCGGGGATCAATTATGAAGAACTTCAAAAACTAAATTTTAAGAAAAAAATTTCAGACTCAACTTTCCTTTATTTTATCAAATGTCCTTTCTCGTTAATTTAAAAAAATAATATATTATTTTATATATTTTTATCGTTATTCTTATTTTTGAAATTGTTATTAAAGCTTGATTCTTATTATTATTATCACTATTTTATTTTTCTCTATCAACACTTTTAAAAATACATATGTATTTGCTGATTGTTCAATTGTATTTTTAAGAAAATAATTTTTTACGCATTTAAAAAGCAAATTATATATCATTATCACGTTATCTCCAAGGTGCTTGCTTATATCGCGTCGTAGGCGAAACGCTTCCGTGCTTTTGTGTTTTGCTAAAACGTGACAGCTCTGTTACAGAAAAAATAAGAAAAAAAAACAAACTTGCAAATCTTTCTCTTCGACAATGTGTGTGTGTGTGTGTAATTTGATTTACATACAAATATATTTTTAAAATTTTCATCATAAACACGATAAACAACCGGTCTAAATTCACAATCAGTTAAATCTTCTTAAATTTCCTTCCTTAATTGCACTTTTGTAAAATGTTATATCGAAAGAAATACAAAAATAAATTTTATGCATTCTCTTCAAACTCTTCACCATCACTAACTTGACACCAACAATTATAATTGTTCAAAGTTCTATGGATCACTAAATCACGTCAAAAAATTAGAAATCGGTTAATTAAATTCGACGATACAAAGTTAAAAAATACATTGATGCTTATGAAATTTTGATTAAAATCCCCATATTCGCTAAAGAACCATTCGAAAAATGCTGGGTGGTCCAAATCCGTAACTCACAATTTAATTTCGAATTCGTACCTAGTAATAAATCACGGATCTGCATCACTCTTGCTCGAATAATCCTTTTAATTAATAAAAAATTTATTAATTTGTAGGAAAAAAGTGTGTGCGCAGAAGAAATTCGGAAAATTCTTAATCTGAAAATACTTGAAATAAATTCCTTAATTATGAATCCTTTCATCGCCGATTAAATTCTTGTTCAAATATCAAATTCGACATTATTCGCACAACATTATAGCACGAGCACTGGCGGTTCTCTTACAGTTCTGTTGTAGAGTCGGGGACACTGCGGTGGACATTTTCGGCGATGTCTTTTCGATGGTGTCGGCATCGTCCTTTTTGATAGCCGTCATTTCGCGCGTCGCGTCTCCTCTTCGTACCATTAAAATCTTAATCTCACACGTTGTGATGATATTTATATTATGCGCCCCTTCCTTCTCTGTCCCGTTTCTTCTCCCTCTCCTCATTGTCGTCATCATCGTCATCGTCGTTATCGTCGTCATCGTCGTTATCGTCGTCATCGTCGTCGTTCGGTAGGACAGGTGATTTACTCGATTTTTCCTTTCATCAGCGCGTGAATCATAGCGGCGCTTATATAGCTTTTATAGCGCAGAGAATAGAATAAAATATATCTCAGTTACAGATTTGTTTTAATTACAGCAACTGGTGACATATATATATATATATATAAACATATAAAAATATTTTTGCACTTTGTATTCATATATGAGTCCGTTCTTTTTAATTAAACATGTATGTTACACTTTTCAAAGTGAAATATATAATATATTTACTCTGGAAAATTACAAGAAAAATAAAACAGACTCTATATCTTATAATTACACACATGTATAACTTTCAGTATCTTATAGTTTCGCAGAGATCTTCAATTACAAGAGAAACTGACAATTTACATATGTGCATGTGTGATATCATTACAATATAAAACTATATAAGTCTCACTATACATTAAATTTATAACTAAAACTATAATTATCAAATGTTAATTATATTTGTTTAATATAATGTTTGTCTCAATCTTATCACTAATTTATAAAGCTATATGTTCTGAAAATATATTTAATATTCTTAAAAAGAATATTAAATATGTTTTCAGAACACATAGTTTTATAAATTAGTGATAATATACGTTATACGAACGTTTTTACACAAGAAGAATTGAAGCTAGTTTCCGACTTGAAACGTCCCGCATTTGTACGCACCAACCTCTGAGGATGGCAACTCTCATTCGCAAAATCATTCAGTCATCATTTCGTCATTTTTCGCTTCTTATTAACCGGTTCCTTGTTGACGCTCACTGGTGTCTCCGTACTCTTCCTTGCAAGTCTGCTGGAGCGCCGAGCTGGTGTTTGTGGTGTCGGACACACTGCTAAATCCGGAAGACTGCGAACAATTAACATCCAATAAATTTCAATTGCAAAATACAAAGATAAATAATAAAATCGCCTTAAATCTTTCTGCTATGTGGAATTTTAATGTTCCAAATAATTGCCAGAGTAAGCACTTATATTTTCTAACTTTAAAAAAGAATCTCAACATAATATTCTTATGTAGTACTATTTTGATTATAATCTTGAAAAGAAATCACATTTTAAAATAAGTATAAAATATAGTCAGATAATTTTACATCAAATAAAATGGAATCTCGAATAGAGAGAAATTGTTTTGTAATGATAAATATTCTACATAATTTATACAGAACATATATATTCATTTAATATCTTGTTTCATTGTACAAAAAATACTAACTTATTATAATAATAAAAGATATAACGAGTACATAAAGATATAATACAATCATCTCTCTTTAAAAAAAAATAATAATCATGCATGATTTACTAATTCACTAATGAAAGAAATTATTTTTAAAAAAAGTTTTGATGTATCATCTATGAATACGTATCACATAAGTAAAGAAACTAATTTATTTTTATGCACAGCGCGAGAAAAATAAATTATATAATTTTTCATCTTTTAGAGTGCAATATAGCTATAAGATAGTTGTTATAATTTTTAAGAAACATTTCAATACCTACTTCAATCGATCGACTTCCGGTTGTTCCTTTTTTGGTGTCTTCTTTCCATTCTTCGCGGTCGGACTCTTTTCCATGTTTGGTGACCTTCTCTTCGCTTTATTGTCCTTCGCTGACGTCTTCTCCTCAGTTGACTGTGTTTCTTTCGCATTGTTATTCGTCGCGGGTGCAGTGTTCTCCTTGCGCGAACCGACCTGGACGCATTGTGTCAAGTGTCTCTCCTGTGACCTCTGCGTAACCTGTGACGCGTAGGTCTTGGAGGTGAGTTGCGTGGGCGGCAAGATGTTGTTGTTTTGGTAGTAACGACCCAGATTGAGAGTTATGCTCTTGGAACAGTTATACGTCTTATAGATACCCACTAGATAGTCGGCCAATTCGAACATATTCGAGCGTAGTGAGATAACGATGAACTGCGCGTTCTTCGTACGTTCTTTGATGTAGTTGCCAACTATCGAGACGTTCTTGAAGTCGAGTGCCGCGTCAATCTCGTCCATGAAGTACAACGGCGTGGGTTTGTAGTGGTGGAGGGCGAAAACCAGCGCCAATGAACTCAGAGTTTTTTCACCACCGCTGAGATTGCCGATGCTCTTCCACGATTTCTTCGGCGGACGCACGCTGAATGCGATACCCTCGCTGAACGGATCCAACGAGTCCACCAGCTCCAACTCCGCATCGCCGCCCAACGTAATCATCTGATACATTTCCTTTAACTTCGTGGTGATCAGACTGAAACCATCCTGGAATTCCTGAATTCTACGTCGCCGAGCGGTTTCATAGATATCACGCATCTTGTTGCGCATCAAGGTCATTTCTTCCAAATCGGAGGCGCGACGTATGTACAATGCGTCCTTTTCCTGATAGTCCGCAATGATTTGCATATTAGGTATTTGCTCGGGTAGCCTCTTCTTAGCCTTCTGTAGATTCTGCGCTACCATCTTTGCGTCGAAATGATCAATCTGCTCCTCTGTCCATTCTTTAAGCGGCTCCAAAGTCTCGCGGGGAATTGCTCGTAACTTTAGATTCGCTATCTTCCGATTGTATTCGGGGACTGTCTGTTGAAGTTCTTTTAGCAACTTTTTGGTCTCGTGTAGTTTTTGATCCAGGTCAATCTTCGTCGCTTTTATTTTATTCTCGCGCGCCTGTAGCTCATTCAATTCGTCTCTTAAGGACGACATGGCGTCATCCCGCTTCGTCAATGCCTCATTGAACTCTTTTAACTCATCCAAAATTACTTTGGCACGTTCCTCCAGCTCAGATTTTTCTTTCTGAATGTTTCTCAATCTCTCTTCGCAAGCGTGTACATCGTTCTCCAGCGTTTCAATGTGTTTCTCCGTCTTCTTGACGTTCCTCTCAGCTGTCTTGATAGATACCTGCAGACGACATATCTCCGCCTTGGCCTTGTCTATCGATTTGGTCAGCTGTGCGATTTTTTTCTGCTGATCCCGCACCCGATTGCCAGAAATCTCATCTATATTACTGTTAATATGCTCTACCTCTCTTTCCACCGAAGCGGAACTCTCCTTGACTTCGTCCAGGTGCAACTTTGTCGCGTCCAGCGTCTGCTGCAGATATTTAACCTTTCTCGGATCCGATTTCGAATCGACAGTCTTCTTTTTCTGTACTTCAAGCTGTGCTTGCAACGAAGGTTCCTGCTCCCTCAATGTCTGTACCTCGATGCTAAATTTTTGTTTGTCGATTTTCATGTCTCGCAAAGCGGTCGTCAACACATGGATCTGCTGCTCCAGTGGCTGCTGCTTTGCCCTCAGACTATTGCACTCTTCGAATATGGCATCTAGCTGTGACTGCAGTCTGTCGATATCAGCGCTCGACGGTTCGCTTCTCACCACCTTCTGGCCCATTCGACCTCGCAGTACTGTGCGTCCGCCACCACTCATCGTACCAGACAATTCTATCAGTTCGCCCTTCAACGTCACCACGCGAAAACGCGTCCTGCCATAGGCAATGCGTGTCGCTTGCTCCAAGTCCTGCGCTACCAAAGTATCCTGTAAACCGTAGTAGAACGCCGGTAGCACCCGTTCATCCTCTACCTTGATCAGATCGAACAGTCGATGCACATTTTCCGGCGTTTGGATCTTGCTGTGGCACTTGGCCAGGAATCGCTGTTGTTTCTCCAATGGTATAAATGTCGCGCGTCCTATGTTATGTTGCCGCAGATATGTAATACATTCCTGCGCTGTGGTCAATGTATCCACGACAATGTTGTCTAGCGGACCGCACGCTGTTGATATGGCAATGTCATATTTTGCGTCAATGGCACCCAAGTCGCCCTACATAAATAAAGAAAAACTAGTATGAAAACACTCTTTTTATCCTTCTATCAATGAATGGATATCCGGATATCCAAAACAACTTTAAATGTTAAAAATATGTCGAAACTTTTGTGTCCAAAATAAAATAGAAAAGACCATTATATTCAAAAACATTTTAAATATGACGGGAATATTCGATGCCCAGTAGCGCTGCTATAAAAAAATTATCGCACTGCAATAAAAACATAGTTTGTACTCATATTTTAATGAAAAAGTGAAAAATTATGCATTGAGAAAAGAGTTAAGAGCATAAGTAAAAGATGTAATATAAAAGCACTAAAATTTAAATTATTAATTATAATTTTGCTATATATTCACTCAACAGCGAATAAATTGAAGCAATTTATATCTTATTATGGAAAAAGTACAGTGAATTATAATATATCTACATTATACAATCCCAGATTTTGAGATAATTAAATGAGATTTTTAACTACATTTGGTGAATTAATATATATAAAAGATTGTGTTATCTCGATAATTAATACAACTATGTTTCATTATATCATAAAAATCTGTGATATTTACCAGTCTTCCTAATATTCCAGGTATCCGTCCTTCTTGCTTCTCTTTCATCAACGCATCCAGGACACGATTCGACGATTTCCTGGCTTGCATGGCAGAACGCTGCTCTTCGAAAGTGATTCGCATCTTCCTTAACTGAGCGGTCTTCTCGACTTCGCGTGCTTTTGTCTCGTTCAACTCGCCTTGCGCCTGTTTCAAGCTGTTTTCGGTTGCCGGAATTCTCTGCTCGAATGATGCTAGCTGCTTCTGCCGTTCCTTAAGAGTGTTCGCAGTCCTCTCTACGGATTCTTGGAGACTTTCCAACTTTTCTTTCTCAGTCTTCTCCACCGACATATAAAGATCCAGCTCGGATTGCGCAATATCGTATGCCCCTTTTGCCTGATCTACGTTTTTTCTAAGACATATCAACTCCTTTTCCAACTCGGATCGCTCATTCAGCAACGGCTCCGTCTGTATTCGCAGACCCGCCATCAAAGTCGCTAATGCGGTCTCTTCTTTTTCTTTTTGGATCGCGTGTGTCTCTATTAAACTCTCGCACTCTTTGATGTCTTTTGCATTCTTCTCTGGTACCTTCAGCAGTTCTTCCATCTTGCTTTTTTCCTATCATCGTCGTGTCAATTGTCAAATGTATAATTTGATACAATCTTAATTTAAACAAGATATATATAGCTTTATAATATTTATTGTAATTTATATATAAATGCAATGTAATTTTTCGTTTTAATAGAGATAGTATAAAAAATTACCGTCTTGGCAGATGCTATGTTGGCTTTCCGCCGTTTATTCGTTTCGACCAGTTCGGCGTGTAACGACTCATCCTGCTTGCGCACTTTGTCGAACTTTGCTGTAGCTTCATCCTTCTGTCGCTGTAAGGCGTCCCATTTCTTGCTCTTCTCTTTAATAACCTTGTTCTTTTCCTCCTTCTGTTCATGAACATTCTTCATCTCGTCCATCAGCGCGATGTGTTCCTTGTCTAGAGTAGAATGTTTTGCATCATGCTCGGCAAGTTCCTTTACTGCTTCGGACCTGAAAAAAAATATTCGTAATTTTCAACATCTCAGCAGCCATAACATTTTAAAGATTTTTGATAGTAAAACAATGTAAAACAATATAAAATTTTATTTAGCTCACCTTTTACAGTAGTAAAGTTGATGCTGTAATCTGATTATTAAGTTCTCCATCTTCAGGTACTGCACCGCTTCTTGCATAGGCTCCTCCAGACTCTCCTTTTCCTTTTGCACAACTCTGAGACGATGTAACTTCTCTATTCTACGCTCAGTTAACATTTCAACCTTGTCTGCTAATTTTGCCAGAGGTTCCTTATAGCGAGAAGTTCCAATAATGTCTTCCAGAAATTCTAGCATTCCGGTATCGTTTTCATTTTGTCCCTTAGGCTTCATCATTGCAATCTGTTCTACTTCGCCCTATAAAAAATATTTCTCACATTTTTTACTAATATACAATATTATATAATATACAATACCTATATAATTAATTTTATGTTGATTATAAGTATATAATTAGTGAAATTTAATGAACAAAAAGAAAATATATATATACATATATGGCTTTACCTGTAATATTAAAAACCGATTATGATCCAAGTCGACTCCATGAGACCTGAGAACCTTGGCAATTTCTTTAAATTGTACTTTCTTCTTATTAAGCTCATAATATGATGAATTGTCTTTAAATGCGGTTCTAGATATGAAAAACTCACTATCTGGAACGACTTCATAATCTCCTCCGAGCTCCTTGAGAAATTATTTAAATAAAAATAATTTTATAACTTTATCAAAAGCATTATTATATATATTTCTATACCTAAAAAAAATTGTGTACTTACTTTGTCGATAATTTTTTGAAAATGTACAGAGACGGTACAACTATTCAGATTTGAATGCTCGTTGGAATTGTGTATTAAGACAGAGATCTTCTTTGATCTGATCTTACTGGCACGATAGCCAAACACAAACAGCATAGAATCTATTACATTGCTCTTGCCGCTACCATTAGGACCTACTATTGCCGAGAAGCTCTGTAGAAGAAAATTAATTTAAATGCCACATTAAACAGACAAGTATGCATACGTAACATTGAAATTTACTTTGTGAAAAGGACCAATAATCGTTGTGCCAGCGTAGCTTTTGAAATTCTCGTTGACGATCTTAGTTATCATAAGTCTAGGACCAGTCGTATCAACCTCGCTGAAAGTTCTCAGTGGCGGTGGGATGTATATCTCGTCATCGACTCTCAAACCATCCTCCTCGTCCATATTGTGTTCCGCATTTCGTTCGTCGACTTCCATATCGTCGGCAGAGGTGTCCACTCTGTCCTGCGAGTTACTGACCATTCTGAAATAAGCCAATAATTCTCACTTTGAAATTCGAGGTTAGCTCATCAATAATATCGTCGACGAGGATCGTTTTCATCATCGGATCGACCTGACTGATCTAAGCATAGAGATATTCTTATTCTCCTTCTTCTTAGAGATTAGTTAGTACCGGGTAGCTAAGATATTCCACTCATAAAATAGTTGAAATAGTTCAAAAACAGGTTAACCACATAATTGATTTACATACACTCAAAAATATGAGCCAAATAAAGGACACGTGAGCGATGACAAGAGATAGCACAGAGATGTAACAAGTAACAAGCTGAATATTTACTCGTAATCGCAATTTTTTACGTTAAACATCAGAAAACAATGAGATATAAGGTTATATACGACAATATAAATATTATTACGCCTTAATGTATCAAGAGTATAAATTTTAACCAATAAATTTATACCTAATATGTGTCGTGGGCTGCAATAATTCCGAATGAAGAGAGTAATCGCCGAATGAATGATAAAAATTAATCACACCGAATTACTATATTTTTCAATGCCCGCCATTTATGTTGAGCAGGGGAAGCGTCGCGAATTCAAAATCCCGCTCGAACAACGAATCATCCGCATTATTAATCTCGAATTGCGCGATAATTTTAAATCGATCTGAAGATTCGATTACGTTCGAAATTTCTATCCCTGTAGAATTGTCACTTTTTCAAACTTTCTCGGTCTTTCCGCGGCGATATAAAAAATTATTCACGAAAGATCGAGCTTAGAAAGACGTTGAATGCGAATTGAACGTTCAAAATGGCAGCGAAATGAACAGGTTGTGGACGCAAAATATTATGAATGTAAAAATTCAAACTGCGATACGGTCTCCCTCGTTATTTCGAGATTTTTCACAACTTTCTCCGTTTGATTTTTCGAAATATCGACCATTATTATACTTTTCGCATTCTTTTCGTATATATTTCGCTCCGTTGAAAACGAAGCTTGCCTAACCTGCATTGCAGTACGACTGAAGTGAGCGCAAATGGGTTGTCATAATCGTATGACTCCGTGGCGCAACGGTAGCGCGTCTGACTCCAGATCAGAAGGTTGCGTGTTCAAATCACGTCGGGGTCAATGCTTTTTTTTTTCCTCCAATTTTATTTTAGCATATTATTGTTTGTTACCATTTTTGAATAAATATAATAAAAACTAAATTTTTTCATGTCAAATGTAATTACGAATTAATTTTTTCAGCTTGCACTTTCTCGTGCACTTTCTGCACTTAAAATGTAAATACATTCAGTTCGGATTAGTATATATGATAGCAATAAAAAAATATAAAAATGCACATTCGAACTTAATTACACAATATACAAGAATAAGTAGGAATGATTTAAGTTTGTGATATTGATAATTGCAGATTCGTTTTGACATGTTAAATAAAGAAAGGAGATTAGGTTAGATGCATTCACTCTCTCAATTTCTCTCAAGGTACAAAGGTATTCTCTCAAGATATTCAAAAAAATTGAAAATAAATAGTCTTTAATACAACGCATTAATCTTAATAAAGTAAGTAAATATTTTTATAAATATTATTATCGATATAAAAAATTTACACATGGTGTGCTTTGTCTGGTCTCAATATATATTTTTATCATATAAATATTTTTATTCATTTATTTAAAATTATAATTTATTATTTCTAATTATTTGTTAGTTTTTATTTTATTATTTCTTCACATAATTAAAATAATATTAATATATAATTAAAATAGTATCAGCACGTAAATTTTCGTACATTAGTGATTTAGGTGAGTAGGGTTAGGAGATTAAATAGGTTAGAATTTTAAACATTTAAAAATATTCAATTAAATATGATAAAAAATCACACACAATGAAAGACACCTTGCCATTTATTTAGATCTTTTAAATATCTTATATATATATATATATTTAAATCTAATAAGGTTCTTTTAATTCTTTTTTACATTCTTATTAATTTCTATGCATTAATTTTCAGATTGTATTGAATGAAGTCAATGTAGTGGACGCTTCGAAAATAATTAATTTAGCATCATAATTTGGAAATTCTAAACATTGATACATCAAATTGGCATTAAAACTCTGTCATCTGAAAACATACGACATGAAAGTGTAAGTTGTCTTTATATTCGTTAAATTTCTTTGCTCCATCCCAAAAATAATCTTTATATTTTACAGTATAAAAGGAAATTGGAATACTCTTTTGAGCAATTACGAGGTTCTGGATATCTTGCGAAATACAAAATCTTATAAACAGAAACCAAATCAATTGGCGACCATCACTTATCAGACAATCAGGTACTTGGAAAACATGCCGTGCAAGACGCAAAATCCAGAGAAAATCAGGGAGTTTTTAAGAGCAATGGAGCCTATCAAATTGACTAAAGCTGAAAAGCTTGCTCTTCTCAACCTGTGTCCTACTAGACCAATCGAAATACAATTGGTACGGTATCTTTTTTTCTTTAAGCTTTGAGTCTTCGAGTTTGATTAACAATTAGATATTTTGAAATAATTATTTTGTATTTTTAAACACAGTTGGTAGAAGAAAGCGAGGAACGTCTAACAGAAGAGGAAGTTGAAACTGTGTTGCAGATAGTCGCAAATGTACGAGGAGATTACGAATATAAAGAAGAAGAGACTTAATCTAGATCTTAACATAACTCTTATTAAATATATTTTATATGTACATTTTATTTTATAATAAAACATGACTGGAAATAGTATATTAAATACAATTGTGTAAATACATAATATCTGTAGCCTTATCTCTTTTGATCTCCAAGGTCATCTATAGAATCTTCATCAATCTAAAAAAAATTATAGAATTTTCCATTAAAAAATTTTTGTATTTAATATCTTTTTTCTTTTATAACTTACTTGTGGCCATTTTTCCGGTATGACTTCGAAGAGATCATCCTTGACATCTCCCTGTATGACAATTTCATCATCCCCAGTCACACTGGACCCACAAGCAAATTTACTGCCAAAGAACTTTGCTGCTATTTTCAGGTCTATATCTGTAAATTGAAAATATTTTTTATTATAAGCATTTGATTCATTTATTTGTATTTATAATTAAAATTAATCAATCGACAGTATTACCAAAAGTGCTGAGGCCAGTCACAACTGTGACAGATTTCTTCTTTCCTCTAGGTGCTCTAGAAACTGTTATTAATCGTGGTATGTCTTCTTTCTTTTTGGTTTTCAACATACCCTTGCCACCTCGCTTCTGCCGCTTCTTCTCATCCTCTCCTCCACCAGCTTCTGCGGAGCCATCCTCTGTAGCTGCTCAAAGCACAATTCTTCAGTTAAAAAAGCGCAAAATTTATTAAAAAATATTTCTCAGTTTTCTAATTACCTAATTTCATTTTTTCAAATTCAGTAGGTAGATTCCTCTCCAGCCATTGCTTGCACTTGTCATACTCAGGATAATATTCGCAATACTGTAAATCAATGATTCAATATTAAACATTATTATTAACTTTCAGTGTCAATTTCTTTTCTTTTATAAAACATATGTGTCTTCATTGAAAATAAATTCTCAGCTTTAAAAACTAAATAATTCTTTATTACGACTCTTTTTTTAATAAGGGTTCTAAAGCAAAGTTCAGTTACAAATTAATTTTAATTATTAAGTATATATACTTCTATATTTTCGTTTGTCGTACACACTAATTAATATTAAAAATTGTTTATAATTTACCTCGATAGGTAACGAACAATTTCCGCAATATTTGACCTGAATAGGATAAGTAACATTAGGATCGGGTCCTAATCGAAATTCCGGTTGTTCTTCTGCTAACATCTTTGCAACGTCGAATCTTAGATCACGGTTGAATCAGGATGATTCCACCAGGAATAGCTAATGAGTTTTTTTTATTGTGTCCTGGAAACGCGACGCTTCTAGCTTCACAAGACCTCCGTCATCCACTATCGAATATATCGCGCGCTCTTAGGTTAGGGAACCGCCAAGAAGAAAGCGCTTTCTGAAGGCGATAGATAATAAAATAACATAGATAGCGATATTCCACCTCTTCTTGTTTCTATTGATCCACAAAAGGAATCTCATTTCTCATTGGTCGCGCCATGTTGTTGCTCCTTCGATATATCGATCGGATCCCGACATGTTGTTCACCCTCTATGTAAAATAATTCCGCGCTCGAGCCTGGAGCATCCAATACTCCCTAGAGCGGCACGTGGATAACTGGCCGTGGCGGACCAATCGCGGCCCGCCTTGACGGACCAATCGCGGCTCGCCTCGGCGGACCAATCACGGCTCGTCTTGGCGGACCAATCGCGGCCGCGCCTTGTACCCTGTTCGAAACACACGTGCGGGCCGCGGGACCGCGCGCGCTCGAGTAGTGCGTCGCCCCGTGAAAAAGTCAGACGTCGTCGTCGCTCTCCGTCTCGGTCGGCACCGAACGGACGATTCAAAAGGGTGTGCGTGCGCGTGATCGAAGAAATCGGAACGAGGAGCAGCTAGAGAGGGCGAAAGGACGAACGAAGAAGAGGAGTAAACTGCGGAAGCAAAACTAGAAGATCTATAAAAAAGCGCTCGTATACATCTGCACCCCGGTTCTTAGCTTCATCGTTTTCTTCCTCTTCGTCGTCATTGTCATCATCATCGCGGTCATCGTCGTCGCCTAAATGGTCGCGGAAATGGCAGTCGGCGCGCAGATCGACACGTCCGAGAGGGACACCGGTGATTCAACGATCCCTTTGCTGAATGGCGATCAGAAACGCGAGGCTGCAAAGACGACCGGTTAGTATCGACAACACGCATCCTCGCGCGCGATAACGAGCGCACGAGGCTGCCCGCGGTCCTCTTTAAGGTTAATCGCGTGTGATAAAATTTGTCCCGTTTTTCAATTCGCTCGCGGTTATGTAATCCCCGACGAGGACGAGGTCGCGTCCAAGTCTCGTCTCTCGTCGACGATGTCTCGGCGAGATTCTTCCTCGCTTTCGTCCTTCATCGCTTCATCGAGCTCCTCGAGCGCAAAAGCCGGCCTCGATCGAGCGAGCGAGGGGATATGAGAGAGAGAGAGAGAGAGGAAGAGAGACAGATAGATGGATAAAGAGAGAGAGAGAGGAGAGCGCGAGGCGCGTTACGTAACCTCACGTATTGCGCGAATCTCCACGCACGGGGTCATGTGAGTCGCCCATGGACGGTGGGGGTGGCAAAAAGGGGGTGGGAGAAGGGTCTAGCAGAAGACGCACAACGCGGCGCCAACGGACGAATCTTTTCCAGGGTTGCGTTCGAAGATCTACTCGTAGAGTAACGCGTTTCATTGATTAATTGGGATAATCTTTGCTCTTTGTGCCTCATAGGTCAATCAAACACGTTACTCTATTATTTCATCGAGATTTTCAAGTGCAACCAGTCTGTCCAGTTCTTGTGCGAAAGTATGTTTTCCTCTCCTCCCCCTTCCCCCTCTGAATAGAATGTTAAACGTGTCTGTTTCTATTTTGCTCCCATCTTTGATGAATTATTAACCGTAATATTCGAGATATATTTTTCCGAGTGTTTTCTCGCGAGAGTCTTCTCGAAAGAGATACTAATAGAAGGACAAACTTGTCTAATTTGTGAAAGTATCCAAATGTCGAGAGAAGTGATCATTAAGATGCAAGTGAGAAACACTTTCGAAATGTCGAGCTATTCACGGAATTTTTCGAGAATAATCTCAGTGTGTATTTAAAATATTGTCAAAATTTTATACTCGGCGAAGGATTCATCGAGATCTTCGACCTAGAATCGCACCAAGGTATTTTATAGATATTTTTCAAGATAACTTTGGTGGATAGAATGATACTAAATTTTCCTCAGCTTTTATATGTAGATTCTACAATTGTCACGCAATAATAAATCTGTGTAATAAATATAAGTAACATAAATCGCCTTTAAAATTAATATAAATTTCGAAATATTAACGAGAGATGCTTTAAACAAGTGAAAATTTCAGGAATTTCCTGGTTAATTGATTGTTATAATCCCACAACGTGAAGCACAACGTGATAATTAAGTGTCTAGATATTGAGAACGTTCTTCAAGGTTTCTTCGAGCTTTTTAAGAAAGGGCCAATGGTTATCTGTGGACTCGTTACTATGATTATCTATGGATCGTTGCACGAGACGAAGATTAAACGCACGCACACACGTGCTCCGATCGCGTTTACGTAACAATCTATTTCGTTATGCTCGTGCCTCGGATGAAAATTTGGATCAGGTTTTCTTCTCCTTTTCTTAATCGATATGTAAAATTGTCATTTGTGTAATGTCGATATTTTAAAAATAAATCTCGATTTTTAGGGCGAAGCAGCGACTGTATGACGCAACATCGTTGTCTAGGATGATAATGTATGATGCAACACATCGACGTAAAATTATTTTCATCGGTGAATGTGACATCTCGCGATCTCAGCGTAATACTTCGGGATAAACGTTCTAGGATAAACAACGACGTATGTATGTTGCAACATTAATACTTGCGAGTGACGTCAATGTATGGTCGAGACGAATAAGAGAATATTCTAATAAGAAGGCCAGCAGATACTTCAATTCAGCGTAAGATCGATCTTTGAAATGAATAATGGGATGTCCTTGACTACAAGGCGATTCAACAATCCTCTGGAATCGATTTCGCGTGAGAGCGCAAATAATTTCTCTCATCTTTCTATCGTTTTTTTATTCTTCTTTTATTGATACAATAGAGGGAAGAAATGAAATAACGAAACACGTGTTTCTCTTCTAAGGATTGACTTTGATTGACAGAAATGTGCATTTTCGAAGGATATAGACTCGTATAGACTTTCTCTCCGCGGGATGTCTTTCCTCAACAGATATGGAACAGATGAAACGCACGTGTCAATGATCGGCTTGAAAATTTATGATTTGCGTTATTATAATATATATAAAAACAAATTCAATATAATATCTTTTCAATCTTGTAAATTCTGTCTTTATATATACGTAAATATATATAATATATATTATATAATTATATGTGTATATATAAATATAGATACATACATATATATAACAAAATTTCATAAATATAAAAATTATAAAATATTAACATAAAGAGTTGCATCAGAAAATCGGGAGCATTCGAGAAACTTGACTGGACGAAAAAGTGATCAATCTATCTATAATCATTTGTATATTTTCACAAGTTTAATGAAAAGCGAAAGAGGAAAAGACTTTGTCATACAATTAGCGCATTCTCATTCACGTGTCTTGAGGAAACAATTGTGGTGCGGAATCGCAATGAAGGAGGACCTATCGATAACGGGGGTTATCGGCGCCGACTATTATACTGTTTTACACGATATTCTACGTCAAACAGACATCCCTCGATGACAATTGAGTCCAGCTAACTGGCGCGACGATTGCAATACGATTGCAGCTCGTACTTTCACCTTTGAGCTCGCGTGTTTAAATCGATCCTCTTCACGTGTCTCCGATGCGTCGGGAACCCGCATAACTCTCGTACGGTAAACTCGTCGCTTGCACTCTATATTTAGCTGTAAATACTATATAGTCATTCTTTTATCGCATATTTATCTTTGAGTCCTCGTTAATATTCATATCTATTTTTCTAGTTACTTAATTTGAATTTTGAATAGATTATATAGTCGTAAAATTTAAAAATGATGTGAAAGACATATTTAAGTTAAATGTAAAATTAGAAAAGTCTTTAACTTTCTATATTTAAATTGATTATCTATTTTTTAATATATTATATATATTTTTAATTTATTTTATATATTTAAAAAGTCTTTAATTAAGTAATACACACACATATATATATTTAAGTTTAATTTTCTGATATGAATATATTTCTAAATTTTTATTTCAAATTTATCGAAAAATTTTCAAAGTATTATCTGATAGTTTTGGTACTCTGCATGTTTAAATGTTATTAAATTAAAAAAAAAAATTATCGAGAAAAATTGATAAATTTGTCATCAAAAATCGTTTAAGGACGCGAATAATTGATCGCTTTTTCATTTCTTTCAGGGTTATTGGATGATACGATATCATATCGATGCGATTCATCGTACCCGTTAATCAAATTAATCGGCGGTTTAATGGCGAGAAGAAAAGCGCGACGATTTGCGAAGATTGATAATTCTTCAACCGAACGTTTTATTAATGATATAATGTCGTTTTCACGTTACCGCGTGAATGAAACCGATGATGCCATTCATCAATTTGCTCCGCTTTAGCGACAGATGCACAAATATCGCGCCTATCTGCGATAATTATTAATAATAACGTTGTACTGTATAGTAGATACAGCCTAATAGAGCTCGTTGAGTTTTTAACTCACTTCATTTGTTAGTCATTATGAGCCGAGTTACCTTCGTCTTATCTTAATAACTTTTTGTTTCAAAACTTAGTACTTATATAGTATATGGTAATAATATAGATAAGTGTAATAACTTATTATTTTTTTTTTTTTATCGAAAGGCGTTTGTGCATGATTTTACAAAAATTTCTGCGAAGTTAATTCTTTGTCTTTATTTAGCAAGATATCTAACATTATTTATTTGCAGCAAAATTATAGTTATTATGTTTTAAAAAAATAGAAAGATTGATATATAAACGCGATTATAAATGTTACTTCTAAGGAAGCATTATTTTAAAATTTGTGGCACTTTTCTACAACACTCTACATATATGTTATTCCACAACTAGACTTCTCTGCGATATATAATCGTCGCGGTTTTTCTCTCCGTATTTACAGACCTTTCTCACATTATTTTGTGATAAGATGCCTTATCTACATCCAATTACATACCCGTGTTGTAACAGGAGTACAATAATTCCACACAGAGTGACAGTAGAAGGGTACACCGATAACACGGTGATAAAACAGCTGAGTAGACGATTTATGTGTCACTGAAAAAAAACGTGAAAAAAAAAATGTTTATGCATAAATATTTAAAATTCTAAAATGTTGTCCAATCATCAAAGATAGCGCTTAATTTATTGTCTGATCTAAATATTATCAAACACATAAAAGGAGCTAAACTGTACAATTTTTTATTCGCAATGAAAATTTTTATCTCGAATTCTATTTAATTCTTGGCACTCGAATTATAGGACAGTTTTTCTTATCAGTTGCGTGATTCATCGACCATCGTCTACAATTGTACGAGGTCTACGATATATTTGCAAAATGTGGCTTATCTAAATGCAAAATTTTAATTTCAATTATCTGTAAAATCATTCCTTCTGTTATGCATTGTAAAACGTTAGTTTAGGAACTTTTTGTTTGAAAAAGATGCACTTTGATCAATGAGTCAAATCGAGAATGTTAAATATTTTTGTAATAATAGAAAAGAAAGTTCAATGAGATTATTGTTTCCTATGATGCAATGGGCATCTTTCTGACGCAAATCTTTTCTGCCGCTTCGAAATGGATGCATAAAGCAAACACGTGTCCCGATATCCATAAATAGGACGACATTTCGGCGCGTACTATTTATTTTGTAAACGCATTGGTGAATGCGAGTGCCGAGAGAGTGCATTTTGAAAGCGCATCCGAGACCACTTGGAGACTGCGATGTATTTATATCTTTTTCGTGAACGCGTCGCAACTCTCTTTCAGTGTCAGGGCGAGAGCGAGTTTATGTATTATTCTGTAATTTATTCTCAATCTAATTTATGTATTCTGTAATTTATTCTCAGTCTGATTTAATCGATTTATATCTTGCAATTAAAATCACATGTTCTTTATGTACATATGTATGAATCGTTATCATGAAACATATTGAATAGAAGTTTTTGTGTGAATCTATACATGTTATATTTTAAAAGTTTAGAAAGAAATTACAATATTAGAAAATTTATAAATTTGAATTTAACATGTTTTTTTATCATGTAACTTTTTGATAATGCTTTTAGATTGTAAAGATATAAACTTCGATAAAATCACTCTTGCGCATGTTAAATTGATATTTGCTGAATTGTTCCTTATAGACGATGTATTGTATTTTCAGAAGTGAAACAGGAAGCAGAAGAGAGCGGAAGCACGAGCTCTGCTGCCGAGAACGTTGTGGAGAAGGGAGAAGTCGAGGCGACGAAGGAAAGCGAGAAGGAGAAGGACAATAAGAATAATGACGGGAACGAGAAGGAAGCAGATGTTGCTGATAAGGAGAAGGATCCCGCGAATGAGCAGGAGGTCGTCTTCATTCAGGACATGGGCTTCACCGTCAAGATCGTCAGCCCGGGTTCTGAACCTTTCGACATACAAGTTTCCAGCATGGAGCTTGTGCAGGTAATTGTTCGCCTCTCGATGATGAAATATTGTCGTCCATATATTGTCTGATAGAGAAGAATATAATTTATATTTTATTTAATAATAAATTATTTTATTAACGAATCGTCTTCCAAGATATTGTCTTCCTTTGAATTTAATTTTATTTATTCTGTTTTATCTTATTAATTAATTTTGTCTGTGTCACTATATTATTTTATATTTATTACTTTGCATTATATTTATATTAAATTTATAACGAAATTCCTAAGATATACTCTGATTGGTATCAAATTAAAAAAATTTAATATTTAAATTTAATATTTAAATTTTTATTCAAAATTTACTAATATTTTTCTTTTTTTTAACAGGAAATCCATCAGCTACTCATGGACCGTGAAGACACGTGCCATCGCACATGCTTTTCACTGCAGCTGGATAGCAACACATTGGATAACTTCGCCGAGCTGAAAAATATTGAGGGCCTGAAGGACGGTTCGATCATCAAGGTAGTGGAAGAGCCGTATACGATGCGGGAGGCGCGCATACACGTGCGACACGTGCGCGATCTTCTCAAGTCTGTGGATCCCGCAGACGCTTACAATGGCGTCGAGTGCAGCAGTCTGTCGTTTCTCAATGCTGTTACGAACGGCGATATCTTGGAGAAGAAGAAAACCCGAGCGGATTCGGTCGATTGCACGCCGCCCGATTACATCATACCCGGTTGTAGGGACAGGCCCTTGTTTCCTCTCCAGCCGCAGATAAAGGAGCAGAAGTGCCAGCCGTGTCTAAAAGTTAGCAATTTTTTAATTCGTTGATTAATAATTTAATTTATGAAAGTTAGTGACGTTTTTTAATATTAAAAACTGAACTCTTATTTGAAAGAAAGAGAGACAAACTAAACTTTCAAACTTTTTGCATTTTTTTAGGTCCTTACGACGTCAGGATGGAATCCACCGCCTGGTCACAGAAAGCTTCACGGTGATCTGATATATCTGCACGTGGTCACATTGGAGGACAAGCAGTATTATTTGACCGCATGCGCTAGAGGTTTTTTTGTTAATCAGTCGACCAAAGAAGTGTTTAATCCTAAACCGGCTACGCCTAGCCACTTATGCCACAGCTTGATTGAGCTGTTAAATCAACTTAGTCCGGCCTTTAAACGAGGATTCGCCGCTATGCAACGACGCAGGACTCAAAGGCATCCTTTCGAGCGAGTGGCAACGCCTTATCAACTATATGCCTGGAGTGCACCGCAAATCGAGCACACCATCGACGCCATTCGCGCGGAAGACAGTAAGTTCTAAACTAAAATAAAAAAACTTTCTACAATATTCAACAATAAAAAGGAGCAATCCATAATCAGAACCTGAATATATCTAAATATTAGGACAGATAGTACTCATTTTATGATAAAAAATCTTAATAATAAGAACTGATTATGTATTATATTTGTGTTTAAAATAAAACACTATACACACATATACACATATACTAAACAATTAGTATTAATTATCTGGAGAGCTTAATGGATATAATTGTTTATAGGAGACGTCGTAAATTAAATAGATTAGTGATTATATATACAGGGTGTCCGGTAATAGTCGCATCAACCGTCGTGTGCAGGTAGAGCTAGTTAAACCGAGTAGAAAAGTCCTATACCATTTTGCGATATTCTCAATAATAAGAGAGATATTAATTAATAAAGATCGGCCAATTCGCGTGACGACGGCGAGAAGAGACAGTCCAGTTTTATGTCGTTACTAAGCATGCGGCGAAAAGAAACAGTATAATGTTACACGGTTGCTAAGCGCGCGATGAAGCGGGGAGGAGCGCTTTACAAAAGACAGTAACTCCATACGAGTAGCGCTAACTCTGGACCCCCGAGTGGGCTGTCTCTTCTCGCCGCACGCTTATCATCGCGCGAATTGGCTGATTTTCTTTAATTTATTTCTCTCTTATTATTGAGAATATCGCAAAATGGTAGAAGACTTTTCTACTCGGTTTAACTAGCTCTACCTGCACACGACGGTTGATGCGACTATTACCGGACACCCTGTATAAATCAGATAATCAATTCTCTTTTATTTATCCTAGCTTTCTCCTCCAAATTGGGCTACGAAGAACACATCCCAGGACAAACTCGCGACTGGAACGAGGAACTGCAAACTACGAGGGAATTGCCGCGTAAAAATCTTCCTGAGAGATTGCTACGGGAACGTGCTATTTTCAAGGTACGCTGTCTCATACATTATATACGAAATACATTAGCATAATAATACAATATAAAATTAAAATGAAAATAATAGTATTAATAATAACCCTAATTTTTATCTATAATAACTTTAATAATAAATAATAATTCTTACATAATAAATTTTCTCTTAATTATCTTTAAAATGATTTAGGTTCACAGCGATTTTGTGGCCGCAGCGACTCGTGGAGCGATGGCAGTGATCGATGGCAACGTAATGGCGATCAATCCCGGCGAGGAAGCCAAAATGCAGATGTTTATCTGGAATAACATTTTCTTTTCGCTTGGTTTTGACGTACGCGATCATTATAAAGAGTTGGGTGGCGACGCCGCAGCTTTTGTCGCGCCTCGCAACGATCTACAAGGTGTCCGGGTATATGCAGCCGTGGACTTGCCCGGTCTTTATACTCTCGGCACTGTTGTCATCGATTACAGGTGCGTTTCTTGGATTTCGTTTTTTTTTTATTTTTTTCTATTGATTTCTTAAATTAATAGCTTGTTTCTCGTGACCTTTCTCTCGTAGAGGCTATCGCGTCACTGCGCAATCTATCATACCAGGTATACTAGAACGCGAACAGGAACAATCGGTGGTCTATGGGTCTATCGACTTTGGAAAGACAGTTCTCACGCATCCCAAGTATCTTGAATTGGTAAGAACAAACTATATAAACAGAATCTATATAGTGATAATAAAAACAAATAGTGAAATAATAAAGATAGAAATAATATAGATTCTCCTTATCTTTTTTTGTGTTGACAATTTAAAAGTTATAAAAGAATCATTAATTAAGTTCTCTAATTTTAATTAATCTTATTTTTAATTAAATATATATATATACAAAATTAATTAATTTTTGTTAAAGAAAATCATCTCGATCGACTTCTTTTGTCATTATAATTTTGCTATGAATATAATTCTGTTGTTACTTTGAAACTCAAGTATCTTTGATGCTCAATATTTAGCTGAATAAAGCTGGTCAACAGCTAAAGATTCTTCCTCATAAAGTGATCAACGATGCTGGCGAAGAGATCGAACTTTGCAGCAGTGTTGAATGCAAGGGTATCATTGGTAACGATTCGCGACATTATGTGCTAGACCTGTTGAGGACTTTTCCGCCCGACGTGAATTTTTTGAAACGTAAGTCGAAGAACAGCTGATTCTACGAAGGTCCTACAAAAGGGACTGTGTGTGTATGTGCTTCATTTTTACTTTTTAAAATTCATTTCTTTTATTCAGTGGAAGGTGTGGAGCTAAGCAAGGAAGCGCGAGCCTTGGGTTTTCCGGTGGAGCATAAACACAGACTGGCCTGTCTGCGTCAGGAGCTCATAGACTCGTTTGTTGAGGCAAGATATGTTCAATTCATCAAGCATGCGGCCGTTCATCTTCAGCAGCTCACATCAACTAGAAGATCTCAGAAGGAAAAAGAAACAACTACCAAAGTAAACACTTCTCTACTTGTTATATTTTATATTTTTATATTTATTACTTAAAATATTGCGGACAATTTGAAATAAAAGTTATAGGAAATGATATAGAATTGACTATTCTTATTTTAGGAAGATAAAAAAGAGGATTCGATCGTCACTGTGGATAGTAACAAGGAGGACTGCGCCCAATCGCTGATAGAGGCTGACGAAGCTAAGAAGATCGTCGAGAGCATCACTGATTCGATTACAGGCGGCGAGAAACAGGAACGTATGTATTCGAACATATAAAATAACTTTTTTAACATTGAAAAAATTTATCTTTTATTCATTTAATAGTGAATATGTGAATATTAGAACAAAAGAAGAGATCTGATAATAAAAATGATAAAGAAATTGTTACAAAAAGGAATTGATTTTGTAAAAAAAATCTTAATTAATAATAATTTAATCTAAAATTTTACCTCTGAACGATAGTGGAGGAGAGCACCAAGGAGATAGTGCGAAGAGCCGCGGCGGCGGTGGGCAGTCTGCGAGATGCCGAGTTCGACGTGAGATTCAATCCAGATGTGTTCTCGCCCGGCGTTAAACATCCGGACTTCAATGGGGTCGAACTGAAAAAACAGAAGCAATTAGTGAAGGACGCCGCGGATTTCTTGCTTACAGTGCAGCTGCCTACGTTCGTAAGTTCATTGCAAAGTTGTATTTAAGTTCCTGCAATTGGTTTAATATATTTAATTATATTTTTCTCTGCTAATTAAATTCTTATTTTAGATACGAGAGTGCTTGGACCACACAGCGGCCGCGATGGATGGTAGTACGTTGGTGGAGGCTCTTCATGGTAGAGGCATCAACGTCCGCTATCTCGGTAAATTAGCGGCCATGTTAGCCGCAGTGCCGCAGCTGCAGTATCTTAATCGCATCGCTGTATCCGAACTGCTTCTTCGATCGGCCAAACACATTTTCACATCTTACATGCAGGTGTGTGTGTATGTGCGTGTATGTATACAACCTTAAATTGTTCAAATACAAAATTTAGTTTTTATCTATCTTACCAAAAATAAAATTACATCTTCTCAATATGTATCGTAGAGCAGAATTGTACAAACATGTCCATTTTGCAGGGTACGGAGCTGATGGGTCTATCCGCAGCTGTCAGCCACTTTCTGAATTGTTTCCTGTCCTCGGCGCAAATAATACATCCGCAACAAAATCTAGAAGAAGTTAGTCATATGCAATTAAATTACATTTATAATTAATAAGAAATTCTTTAACGATACAATAATCGCGCTCGCGCGACTTATAGAATCAAAATTTTATTAATTACAAGTTAACAACAAATAATGAAGAGTATAGAAACAATTATTGTAGAGAAGATTATATATTTTCTACATAATTAAACTATTAGTTATAATTTTTTGTACATAATTAAATTATTAGATATAATTTTCTGTATCAGCTTCAAAGCAAAACTGCGAAACGCCGCAACAAACGCAAAGGTAGAATCAACGGGCCGCAACAATCAGAAGTAGAGTGGGCATCGTTAACGCCTAAATCATTGTGGCAGCAAATTAAAGGTGATTTGAAGGCCTATTATGACTGGGAAACGCCGAGTCCGGAGTCTCTGGACGCCACGATAGAGCACTTTCATTTGCAAAAGATTTCGCTGCTGCGTGGCTTTTGCATCAAGACCGGTATTCAGATACTGCTGCGCGAGTACAACTTCGAGAACAAGAACCGATCGACATTTTTCGAAGATGACATACTGAACATTTTTCCCGTCGTCAAGCATATCAATCCTAGAGTAAGTTGCCAATTTTGAGTAAAAATAAGACAATTTAATTAAAGATCTAATAATTTAGAAATTTTAGAGGAAGTAATTGATTCATAGAGAAATAATTCATTATAGAAATAATTCAGATAGCTAAAAAATATTAATTCTAGAAGAAAATTTTTTTAAAATCCAAACTAATATTCGGTTGAATTTTTCTATGGAGATTAAAAAGCCTAAAGAATAATTTTTATTCAAGTTAAAAATGATGGCTTACACAGAATGAGTTGATTTAAACTTGGTTTTCTTCAGGCTAGCGATGCGTACAATTTTTACACAACCGGCCAAAGCAAGATTCAGCAAGGATACTTAAAAGATGGATATGAGTTAATTAGTGAGGCACTGAATCTACTGAATAATGTTTACGGCGCGATGCATCCCGAAATCGCACAGTGTCTCAGAATGCTAGCGAGACTGAATTATATAATGGGCGATCATGCGGAGGCACTCGCTACTCAGCAAAAGGCAGTTCTTATGTCAGAGAGGGTCAATGGTATTGATCATCCGTACACCATCACAGAATACGTAAGTTATACCAATCATTTATAATTCAAATGATGATAGCATAAAATGAAAGAATAATTCTCTTTATGTGTTTTATATAAATTACATTATAGAAATAATATATTATAATAAATTATAACGCATATAAATAAAGTATATAAAAGAATAATTTATATTAAGACTAAAATATTAATAAGTAAATAAAAAAGTATAATGATTATTCAACAACAATTCTTTATAATAATGTATGATTAATAATTTATAATATTTTGTTCTCTATATAGATACATCTCGCCTTATACTCCTTTGCCAATGGCCAAGTATCTGTATCATTAAGATTACTGTACAGAGCACGTTATCTAGCGTTATTAGTTTGCGGCGAGGATCATCCGGAAGTGGCCTTGCTCGATGTAAGTCTAAAAATTGTGCCCCAGTTGAATGAGAGAATGTATAACTCTTAATTAATTTATAAATTAAATTTACACATTTAAATTGCAATGTGTCTGATTATTTCAGAGCAACATCTCGTTGATCTTACACGCGGTCGGCGAATATGAGCTGTCACTGCGCTTCCTGGAACACGCGTTAGCTTTGAATTTACGTTATCACGGTTCGCGTTCGCTCAAGGTCGCGGTGTCGTATCATTTGGTGGCGCGCACGCAGTCGTGTATGGGTGACTTCCGGGCGGCACTGAACAACGAGAAGGAGACGTACGCGATCTACAAGCAACAGCTGGGCGAGGAGCACGAGAAGACGAAAGAAAGCAGCGACTGTTTACGTCACCTGACTCAGCAGGCGGTTGTATTGCAGAAGAAGATGAATGAGATCTACACGGGCAAGTCGGGCGTGAGTTTGCCACCGATTCAGGTACAGCCGCCTAGCATGGGTTCGGTGTTAGACATGCTCAACGTCATCAATGGCATCCTCTTCGTGCAAATTAGTCAACAAGACATCGACAATTTCAAAGCGGAGATCGAAAAACGACAGAAGGAACAGTCGCAATTGGATGGTGGCGAGGTCGTCAAGATCGAAAAGGTAGACGACAAGGAGATCAAGAAAATATCCACGACGACGGAGAAGAAAGTCGAGAAGGTCGAACAAAAGGCAGAGATGAAGAAACTGGAAAATAGCAAAGCCGGTAGCTTGGAGCCGGTCGTAGCAGCGGAGAGCTGAACTCTTCGCTTGTCGACGACGAACGCTAGTAGTCTTTCCTTTCTCTTTTTTTGAGCCCTAGTCCCTCTCCTCGTGGAAACAATTTCGCGCGAGGATTGTTATGTGTACGATATATATACGGTATATATACGATATATAATATATGTATATATATGTATATGTATATATACGGTATATATATTTGATATTTGCACTGTTTCGTTATATCGTCTAAATAGTTGGAGACTCTCGAAAAGAGACGAGATGCAAAACAATGTCGTCGTCGATGATGTGTTTACGAAGAAAGAGAGAAGAATACATTACACATTCGCGCGAAAGATTGAATTTTCACGCGAAAAACGCACACTTATTTGTTATACCAAATGTATATAACAATAAGAAGATAAGAAAGTGCCATGTCGCTTAAAAAGCAATCTTCGATGCGAGCGTCTTAGATGTAAGAGGTATTGTGCCGTCTTCGCATCACGAAATCAAAGAGCAATGTGATTTCTTCACACTTGTGCGCGATCATATATATACATATATATATATATTTTTTTTTAAGGGTTCAAGTTATTCGTCCCAATGACGTGATATAACGATAAATGAAGGTGATATAACGCTTACCAGCTGTTAATTTGTTGAAACGATTTAGTAACGTTGGGAAATCGATCGAATTCGTAGTAAATTTTGAAAATTGTCTTCTTTTTTCTCTATTATGTATACCGTGTGTTTTATTAATCCTTTTTGTGTCACCATGTGTTGTTTTGGCCTTCGTTGTCATCATTGGTCTAGTCGCCATCGATAAAAAAGAAGAAAGCACCTTAATATCCAAACCCACGCGTATAATCCACCATCTTACATCATTCATTACAGCAATCGCGTGAAAGTGCTTCCTCTTGTACGAATATATTTTGAATTATATTAGGTTTTTATTCTTAAAAAAAATATACAACTACAATATATATCTTTAACACTCAGTTTCGACAGTGATGATAAGAATACGAATAGCATTATTACCTCCCATGTTCGTCATAAGGACACAATAATTGATCGTTAATCAAATCACCGCGATCGTATAGTAGTAGATTTCAAGTTTCGCGATTAGAATCGTAAGTAAACGAGAAACAATTGTTACCGTGCTGTTAATATTAATTTTTGTTCATCTCGCTTGTTCCGCGGATCTATTCGCGGCCCGAGTCGAAATCTCTTGTCGCGGTTTGATCAACGATATAGCGATTGATAATTCAATATGCAATAGTGATAGTAGCGGTAAACGCGAGGTTTTTAATTATCGAAATAGCGCCAATTATTTTGTTTCAGTCTTTGTAGATTTTAAGCGAAACATTTTAGGCCTGAGATGAGATAGCATCAATATTTTCTTTTTGTAGATAGTAAAAGTACGACCGATCAATCGTCAACGAAGCGATGTATGATCGCGTCGATTACTATTGCCTCGAACAGATTCATTTTCGCATTGCAATAATAATCATAATAAATTAGTATATTGCAAAAACTTGTTAGCGAAATTGTACTATAAAAAAAGAATATAATAATCATAAGGTTTATTATATTATACACAAATAAAAAAGTTACAAACTTGATTTACATATATCATCCTGTTACAGCAGACTTTAACATGTTGCATGAAATAAATCGTTTTATATGTATAATACAGCGTCGATTTAATTTAAAAATTTTTGAAACTTTGCACGTTTTATTTATTATCCGAACAGATCTTTGCTATCGTCCGATTATAATTATTCCGATGGAATAGCGACACCTTTGTTGGAAATTTTTCTTTTCCTGTCTCTCTTTTTTTTAACAGATTTTGGTGAATTAGGAAGAATCTTTTCTCTTACGTCCAATTTGTTTATCAAATACTGTCGTAATGACTGTAATGCGTTTAAACCGCCGCTTCCATTTTCAAATATCATCCATATCCTGAATACATCATCCTGAACAATTGTCTCTTCGTATTCAGAACTTCCAACTTCTATCCAGAGTTTACAAGTAAGCAAGGGAACGTGTTTAAATACTTTTTTATCAGAACTTTCTTCGTTTTCAGTCCTAACTATTGACGTTTCATCTAAAGAATTTTTATTAGCTTGCTCAATATCATTGGATTCTTTTACGATAGGTATAGAATTGGAAATTTTTCCTACATTCGTTTCGATACATTCTTCATCCTTAATTCTTTTCAGCCTCATCTGTTGCGCTAAACGTCGTTTTCTGCGCGCATGCTCCCACGATTTCTCTCTAGCAATTATTCGACAGGACCAACTGTCGAAATTGTCTTCAGGAATGGATAGGTCTTTTAAATTAATCTGTAACAATACAAAATTTAATTTAAAACTGACTAAATTATATATAACTTTTAATTAGTTATGTAATAAATAAACTCAGCACTAGAAGAAATAATTACGTTTAATTCTTCTGCCGTCGTTTTTAAAAAACTGATTAAATCGTCTAAACAAGAAAATTTATCATTTATAGGAAATGTTATCGAAGTTTTACAATCCTTCTTTAATGACTGTACGATGGATTTTCCACTTTTTCTGATAACAGGTGCGGTACTCAGGTCCACAATGTTTTTCGGTAAGAAGCTCCAAGCCAAACCCCATCTATCAACAAATGTAATTTTAATCACTATAAGCAATACTTCATTTATTAAATAATTTAGTACACAATAATATAATTAATTAAGAAATTAACTTATACGTAAACTTGTTCTAATAACTTACGTATCGAAACAAAAAATTTTAATAATAAAATTGAATAAGCCAAATTTTAAAAATTTATTAATTTATATAATATTTACCGTGTTGTGTGACCTTGGCAGAACTCCGTCCACGTCATGTTCTCTATATTTCTCGATCTTATTAATTTTTTAAGACTGAACAAATCGGCTTTCTTGCCAATCATCGTACTGTAGATCTTTATTCGATTTCCTAAATCGACACTTTCCTCGATCATCTGTGTCACAAAGGCTACTTCACCACCTATGGTTTTCAATTCGCTATCATTTCCACTAGGCGCGTTTCTCGGTGGCAAAACTTTTGCGATTCTTTCAGCATCGCCTTCGCTCTCGAAAAATGGCGGATTGCATATCGAAAAGTCGTAGATTTTATCATCTTCCATTGCGTCCTTAAAAATTCTATCGGAATTTACTGTAACTACTACATTAAAAAAAATATCTCGTTACATAGATTCAAGTTTTTAGTTTTAATATCTTAAGCATGTTTCTCGTTATTTTTTTTAAATGAAAAAAGTTTTAATAGTTCTTACCTTTAATTAAATTTTGCAAGTTGTTTCTTGTTATGCATTTCTCTGCATACTCTGCACTTTTCTTATCCACTTCTGTGCCAATTACGTGACATCCATAGATTTTTGCCAGCAACAGAGCATATATACAAATTGCTCCTGTTCCTATTTAAAATAAAATTATTAAAAAAACATTTCATTAAACTGCAAGAATAAAAGACATTTACTAAAATATTATCATTACATTCTAAAAAGCAGGATGTTACAAAGCTATCTGTTACAGCTATGATTTTGTGACATTTATTACTCTTATATTAATAATTTCTTATTTGCTTTATAAATATAATATTTGAAAGCTTCAACTATGTTTTACAAAGTGCTTCAAAGAAGCTTTTGTATTTACCAATATCAATGCCTGTAATCTTATCAATTTCCAATTTGGAGTGCCTTATCAAATCTTCTATCCATAGAACGTAATTCATGCGCAGAGTGATTGCTGGGTTCAGGTTGTTTGGTGGAATGTTCACATGTAGACCAAAATCGTGCTTCAAAAGTGTCTCTGTAAGTACACGTAGGCTCTTCTTATTTTGAAAGTCAATTCTGACTTTTCCCACAATGTCCTAAAATAATGCGAATGTTAATAGAAAGCTGTAGGAAAGCATCCTATTCACGCTGCTCCATTTAAGAGCATTGTGTTTATATTCCTTTAAATGTAAAAATTATTTTTAATGTATATACAAATTTCTTTTCTTCTATACTTTTATATATCATTTAGACGCACACACATATTATTTTATGTTGCCTTCTTTCTTGTTTATTAAGCCGCGGAACTAATATTATATTTATTACACTTGCATAATATTACTCTGTGAATTGCAAAAGATATTGTAGCATACCATGATCGCAATTTCGCGAAACTCTGGATACAAGACTGCGAGTTGCTTGTAGTCTGGCGGTTTCTTGTATTTATTCCTCGGATGAATATATCTTTTCACGTTCATCCTGATATCAATCGAAAAGACCTGCTTATTCGTTGAATATGATTAATTACAATTGTCATTCGATCATATTTGAGCTAATTGATCTTGTTCGCAAATAGTCACATGAGCCAGGTTCAAAATAAGACGTCATATTTTTTTTTTATTTTGGGAATATTTAATGTCCCTTCAACCAATTTTTAGTCCAATTATGATTATATAGGCACAAGACGTCATATTTGTTGAATTCAAGAATCGAGTCCCAGGTATTCTTACGTCCATGGCTAAGAATAATTCAAATAGAAGATACGCGAAATGATAGCTCCACAAGCTCTAGTTACTTTTGTCCTGATTGGCTAATCACTAATTCCACTGAACCAATAGATTTTCAGACATTACATATCGCGGATCGGAGCACCAATAAAAAATTATCACGCTAAAATGAACATCAGGCACAGAATGAAGAAAGAGATATCTTCACTTGAATAATACTTGGTTCTATGCGCAACGCGCAACACGGGACGAGAGAGAGAGAGAGAGTGAGAGAGAGAGCGCGTGTCGATGTCGATGTGTGCGGTGCGTTCGACTTTTAACCATCAAGTGGCGCCGCGTCACGCGGTCGGAATTCGGCGCGCGGAGTGGGGGGGCTGAGGTACGGGGTAAAAGTGGGGGGACGCGCGCGCCTGTGCGCCGCGCGGAGTGGGGGGTTGGGGTGGGGGGTGAGAGTGGGGGGACGCGCGCACCGGCGCGCGCGTCCCCCCACTCTCACCCCCCACCCCAACCCCCCACTCCGCGCGCGAATTCCGACCGCGTGACGCGGCGCCACTTGAAGGTTAAAAGTCGAACGCACCGCGCACATCGACACGCGCTCCAATATTATATATTATATATTCTATGGTTACGCGATTTGAAATTGGCAACACTGTTCATGCTATAAACTATAAACTTTGTGACCATGCTATAAACTATTGACACGGATATAAGGCATCTAAGATGGCGGCGGCGGATAATTTCACGGAATGTTATCGTTGTGAATGTGTATAAATGTCTCAACACAGATGTCTATACAAATCTGTGTGTCTCGATTAACGTCGTGCGACGTGAAAATAGACGCTAAATCTGAGGCATCTAAAATGGACGCAACCGTAGACCTGTCACTCCTCAGGAACTACTCCCCGCGTCTAAAAGGGTACTTTACGTTCCGTCCAGGTATTCTTACGTCCATGATTTTTATATTTTCCGCGATGAAATATTTATTTTTTATGGAGAAAATAGATTTGAACATACAAAAAACTCAAAAATGCAAAAAATAAAAACTAATAGAAAACTGCTTATACCTATTATTACATTGCCTTATCTGTTAATGCTGTTTAAACGAGAAAATATATTGGATTTAACAAATCTTTAGAAAATTATGTTTGCATAATAAATCTCTGCAAGCATCTTATTAATAACCATTCTAAAAAATTAAATCATGTAAGAAACATATTTTAAATATTAAATTTTTTTATAAACATTTCATTTTCAATTCATTTAACTGTATGTATTCAATTGTATTTTTAATCATACTATTTTGTTTACTAAATCAATCTTTTTTGTATCTTTTATGATTACAGAAATGAGATAAATCTTGATAAATTATAATAAATATGATCGTAAGTGAATGTGAGAAGCTCTACAATTTTATTGAGGAAATGGAGCACATAAGAACCATCAAAGTTCATTGTGTAACAAAAAGTTATACACTAGCCACTTTGATACGAACATTCATATTCAAAGTGGACAAAAGAATTGAATAGATGAAATAAAATTGAATGTAGCTCCATTATTAACTGTTATTAATCCTTTAAAAGTTAAGATTAAAAAGAGAAATGTATAACAAAATAAATGTGTAATAATATAAACAAAGTTTTATGACATATAATACTTAATAACAATAAATCAGAATATTTAACGATTGACTTTATAGATGGCTTATTATGCCGGCGCGATCCCGACATCGCTTACCGTCACTCTGCAAAACGATTTCTCTGATCTTAGATCTTTCCAAACAGTAATTCTTCGAGTTTCACCGTGTTGTCTTGTTATCAGTAATCTCGTGACTGGTACCCTCGCCCAGTGTCTTCCTAATGCCGGTGTTAGGGTGGAAGGGTTTATTTGATCGGAGGAATTCCATTGAGTAACTGAGTTCACCGTGATCACGATTGCCTGACATTCTGCCGTGAGAAATCGACACGCCTCGGCCAAATCGTCGAGCTCATAAGTCGTTTCAAGATCACTCTGATCTGCTTCTCGCGTTATCTTGAAAGAAATAAAAAAATAATTGATTGTTAAAAAATGAAAGCTTATATAATTCCTAATTTTATATACTAGTTAATGTAAAATTAATTATAAATTAATTATTATATATAATAAAAATTGGTAAGAAATATTATTTCTTAATAATATTAAATACGATACTCTCTCTAATTATATTATATTAATACGTGTATAAAATATAATCAAAGTATTTTATAAATTATCATCGATAGAGATTTATCTATTAATACCTTAAAGATAACTGCTGGTAAAGAATCAATAATCACGAGATTAAATCTTCTTCCTTCGAGCGACATATTATTCCGCTCCGTTTTATAGATAGTTATTAATTCGCGCAAAACTCGTATTAATTCACCAGACGAATTCATAAAACAAACTTTTGTACGTTGCAGTATGTCTTCTATAACCTGGGAAAAAATACAAAATTTATGCTTCCAAAATTTAATAATCAAAGTTAATAGAAATTGATTTGATAAATTTTATTCGTATAATGCGGTATGAAATTTATCAATGCATAAAAATATTTTAAAGACAATAAACATAATCATATATAAAGCTTTCACAATCTACACAAATATAATCTTATTCTTTTTTCTTAGAAAATTATTTCTTTTTCTAATTGTACTGACATATAATCGGTTTTCTAATGTATAAGCTAATTATATCCGATTCAAATTTGAGTTAGAATCTGATCTAATCATTAATTCGATTTATTAACGCGTCGATGTTTTGATTAACATTTAAAGTTATTACCTCTTGCCTGCAGTTTCTCGCTTTTAGAATCTCTTCGTATCGAAGTCTGGAAAAATCTCTTTTTGTATCCAAGTACCACACAATGATGTCTGATCGAACAGCAACATTAGCAGCTATTGTCAAACATAATTGTGTCTTTCCAGAAGCTGATGGTCCGCATAGCTCGCACAACTGTCCAGGATACAGGCCATCTTTCAGTAACTCATCCAAACTGTTCTAACGAAAATCAGATGTTAAATATCTGTATCTTCTATATTGTAACATTTGAAATCTTAGACACATCATGCAAATATTTGTGTTTATTGAAATTATTTTGATTAAGAGTTAATGTGTTTTAAAAATACCATTTTATGTTGGTCGAAATATAGCTGCGTTCTATTTCGAGGAGCTCAATTGCATTCATTTTTGTGCCACCATGATTCTTCAATATGTGTTTCTTTATTTGCAATATCTCCTGCAAATGTTAAAATATTATACTGAATGTGTAAATATTGAGTGAATCTATTTCCTATCAAAATTTAATTTTTTAGTTTATTCTATTTGTTTATAAGTAAATGAAAAAAATTAATTGGATTAATACCAATAAAAAAAACTAATTTTTAAACTAGATTGTGTTCCATTCAAATTTTGATTCTTAATATCTAAACATATGCGATACTCACAACACACATTTTCATTTATTCTTTTTATTTTAACTAATACATACCGTATGCGATAGACCAGTGAAGGTCACCAGTTTAATCGGATCCGTCGTGACAAAATCCACGATTGTAATTACATTTCTTCGTCGCAATTTCTCTGTCACCATTTCCGACAAACTCGGATGAATGCTCGCCTTCAATTCAGTCATTCTTCAATCCTCTGAATGTATGCATGTACATACGTTGAATATCTAAGAAATAAAAAAGAATTAAAGTTCGGAAGAGACTTTGCTTTTTTAAAAAAGTTTACAATGAATTTGTGTGTTATATATATATATATATATATATATATATATATATATATATATATATATATGTGTGAGAAGAGTTTCAACAATTGTACGATAGTGTACTGTATGAGCGTTCGATTAAAAATTTACATATATTATAAAATAACAGATTTTTAACAACAAAGAAACGATTCAAACCTTTGCTTACTACTGCTATGAGAAGATGAAACGTAAGATTAACAGATAAAAAATACTTAATAACTTTCTCAGCAATGTTAAATTAATCAACATATAAAATAACAGATTTTTAACAACAAAGAAACGATTCAAACCTTTGCTTACTACTGCTATGAGAAGATGAAACGTAAGATTAACAGATAAAAAATACTTAATAACTTTCTCAGCAATGTTAAATTAATCAACATATAAAAATGTTATTTTCCGAATTATTCAAATCAACAGTCATGACGTACGAACATCTAGATGATGCACTCGAACGAAAAACCTAAAGTCACCAGTGACTTTAGAATCTAGTGTAAATCTAGCGACTTTAGAGAAACCTAGTGACTTTCAGAAAATCTAGTAACTTTATCTAGTAACTTAACTTTTTTCGTCGACATTTTTCTTCCTAGGAAACAAATGTTCCTATTGGTTGCCGGGCGATATCGGAATGCGGATCTACCTTAATAATAAATTCCAGGTGCACCGATATTTTATTGCGCGGCATTTCAAAAACGCGCGCACCACGTAGACGCAAATTCCGGGATGCTCTTCCGGTGTTCATCGACGACGATCGAGATCCAAGTCGCGCACTCGTTCACTTTCACTTCTGCCGTGGACGAGGTTCGTCGGAGGGGGAGAGATCCAGCGAGAGAGAGGGAGATCCGTTGGACGTTCCTGCCTATACTTTTACCTCCAATTCCCGGAAGAGATCCCGGAGCGCGATCGTTTTCGTCGAAATGACGATCGTTTCCGCGGCGACGAGGGTGACCGCGCGCGAGGATGCCGCGAGGAGGCAGCGGCACGCGGTGCTCACTCGCGAGGGAGGACGCACGTGCGCGCGCTCGACGATCGAACGGCGCCCCCGAGACACAGGTCGGCACCGAAGCCCCGGCGATGAGTCGCGCGACACCGCCGACGAGAGAGTGATCCCGGAGCTCGATGCACCAGGTACGTACGCGAGGAGATATAATATTTCTTATTCTTCTTCCTTGTATTTTATGGCGCCAGAGTGGTTAAAAGAATCGGATATAATATTTGAATAAGGCAAAAGAACGTGAGATTCTCTCTACGCCACGTGGCGAGTGCAGTTCGGCTCTATCGATCGTCTTCCATGCTGAGATTTATTCTGTTACTTGAATTTTCAAGCATTTTTTTCTCTCTTTCTCATCCTCTTTTTTTTCTCAATTTTCTTCAATATCTTTGAATATGTATTATTTTATTTCGAAGATACATATGTAGCCATATATAATATATATAGCGAAGCTAAAAAGATATGTTCTTTCTCACATTTCTTGCGAGAGAAGGAAATTATATAAAAGTGAAAATAATGTATCTGTAATATATAATATATCTGTATATATTCATATTTCATATTAGATGCTTAATTAATGCATGCGTGTTCATTTCGAGTGCAAAAAATGGAATTTGGTGCCAACGAAAAGAGCATCGAAATATGTTTATTATAGAGAAAATTATACAGAATATAGAAAGGTTGAAAAATTGGAATTTAATCAGTTAAGAGAAGCAAAAAGTTTATCCTGATTAATCATAATCTCAAACGTTTCTAGTAATTTATTTATAGCTTATTTAGACTTTACATTTTGCACGATTTAATAAATTACTATAAAATCTATCACAGCATACAGCATGTAATTATAGTTAGTTAGTTTAAAATATATTAAATTTGACTAATCAAAAGAAAGAGATTTTAGCTCTTTCTTCTGATTAGTCAAATTCCAATTTTTAATATTCAATATGCGTAATCCGATACGAGCTTTATTTATAATCAGCTTAATTGTGCTCGAATATGGGCCGGTTTCACCATCTCTGATTAACTCAATCGGCCGATTAAACTATATCTTTGTCTCTTTTTAAGAACGTAGCTGAAAGACAAAGATATAGTTTAATGTTTAATCGGTCGATTGAGTTAATCGGAGATGGTGAAACGGCCCCATGAGTATTTATTCCTCGTAGGTGAACTTCCGGGAACTGGATAAATTAAAAACGAGATTGATAATACATTAAAAAATCGGCGAGAAGGAGAGAGGAGAAATAAAAAAAAGTGCAAAGAGTTGAATTACAAAGAACAATTCTCTCGAGCGGTGCTGAACTTCTCGGGGATATATGGATTCGAACGTACGAGCCGGCCGACCAATCGCGCGCGTCCGTCGATGCCACGTTGTCGCGCGCTGCGATCGCGGCCGACCAATGGGAGAGCGGCGCGGCGCCATCTTGGCGCGACTGGGGGGAAACGTCTCGCTTCTCGCCGCGGCTGAAATTTGTCTCGCAGCGGTCGCCATGTTTAGAAGTGCGTACGCGTCCTTGGGCGTGCGGTGTGACGATGTATCGTAAAATATTAGATATATCTCATGCGTCGTATGTTACGTGAGGTACCCAATTGCGATTTGACCCACGCGGATCGCGGACGTGACGATCATTCCCGTGGATGGCGCGCCTACGTCGCGGAAATTTGTGATTACATTATGGTAAGTCCGCGGTCATCTCGGAGCCAACGCCAACATGGCGGACGAGAGATTTCCTTTGTATCGCCGCGCCGCGCCGTCTTGTCCCGCGTCGGGGCGGCTTCCCCGTCCGTCGACGAGGTCGCCTCCTCGCGCGTCTGCAGCCTTCGTCGACGCGAGCCGACTTGCGTTTTCCGCTCTCCGCGTTTCCGTCGCCGGCTCCCTCGCCTCGATATAGCGCTCACCGTTTCCTCGACGCACGACGCTCGCGGGTAGCCACCAGATCTCGGACTATCGTCCCGTTTGCCGGTCTGGGATCTCGCGACACCCGCGATGACACACCTCTTCTCCCGACACTCGCCGATCCCCGATATCCCGTCGTCACGCGCGACACCGATTTTCGCGTATGTATTCGTCGCGTTCTGCGCAATATCTATTCTTATTTATTTAATTTTTTTTTTGTTTAACGAATCGACGAGGCCGTGCCCAACTCCTCCAAATTCACCGCTTTTTTTCCTTCGATTTGCATTTACGAACAATCGAGGTACTACCGTCCATCGACAAACGAATGAGCTCGTTTATTGGAGATCATTGTTACTGTTTTTTTTTTATTTTTTTTATTTATTTACTTTTGGAATATTTCCGTTTATTTTTGTTTATTAGATAGTTTACGATATCAAATAAGAATTTGTGTATTCTATGCATTATTTAAAGATCAAAGCTTTTGTTACATTGCGGAACTGCTTGTCTGTTTAATATACATGTTTATCTAGGTATATTTTCAATGTATATTTTGTAATCTGAATATTTTACACACGCACACATGTCCTATTTCTTTATTATATTTTTGTCTATGATAGTATACATTTAATGATTGAAGATATATATCGTTTAAAATTTAATGAAATTTTATTCAATTCTATTTTTTATTAAATTATTTCAAATATTTGTTATTAACAGATTATTGTTGCTAGCATTTTTCTATTTTTTTTACTCTTGTTTTAATTCTTTAAATTAATAATCTTTTAGCTTATTGGATGTAATTTTTCATAGTTTAAAAACATATTCAAACATTTCATATTAAGAAGAAAATTAAATAAATACATGTACAAGCAGTTTTCTTATTAAAATTTAATAATTTTATATTTAAAAATTACATGCATTGAATATCTCTAAATTTTGTTTTCTCAAATTTGCTTCTATATTTTAAACTTTTTTAAACTCTATTTTTCAGGTTTTTTTTTTCTTTTTTTTTCAAGAAAGAAGAATACAGAAACAATTATATATAGTATTAATCCTTTAAGAACATAGATGTGTTAGTAAGATTTTTAGCAGAAAATTTTCAAGAATTATATCAAATTATACAAGTATAACAAAAGCTTCATGCGAGTTTATGTATCGATGGTATTGAAAGATATTTAAAGACATGCACGAGAAAGAATCTTTATATTGAAAATATATTAAAAATATAATATATATTTTAATGAATTCTGTTGTAGTATATACAAAGTATATATATATATATATATATTGATGTTATTTAAATAAATAGAGTTTTTTCAAAGGATTAATATTTTAATATTTATACTTTGTACGTAATAAGACATGAATATTTATGTGGTGCAAGTCACTGTGAATGATTGTACAGTGTAACATTTTATTTTTTCAGCATAACGTGCAATGAGTGATAAGCAAGGTGCACCTATTTTACCACCCCTTAATCGGGGTGCAACTAATAATGGCGGAAATAATGGAGGTGCAGCTCAACAGACTGTCAGTCTGCAACAGGTTCTCGCTACTCAAGGCCTCAATGTGCTTTCTACTAGCGGGCAACAGTTTGTCATTACAAGCCAAGTTCCTGGTCTTACACAGGTGAGCCTCTATGCTTGCACATTCCTCAAGTTGAAATGTGTTGCGTGAAAAAAATATATTTATATAATTTATAATTTAGATTTGTTTAAATAAAAAAACAAATGCATCTTCTTTTCATGAAATACAGAATGTTTTTTATTTAATTTTATTATATATATTAGTAATTAATAAATTAATTACAATCAACAATTATGTTAATTAGTATTATTTCTACATTATTTATTAATTATTACTATTTAATAAAATATTTGTAATAGCTAATCATTAATTTAATTAGTAAATAATTATATTCAGCAATGATTATATATCCAAGATTATTTTAATCTTGATTATTTCTATTATTCATTAAGAGCATTGTTAATATAATCATGGATTACTCTGTAATCGTATTAACTATTAATTTATTAATTCTTGCGTATTTTTATTCATAGGTCATACCGAATAACGTCACGACTAATGCGAGCGGAACGCAACAAGTCGGCGTCACAAGAATCGTCAACATTGCGGGTACGCCACCGCGTAACGCGGCTGGGAATGTCAGTGTTGCCGGCACATCGCCGTCGGTCGTGTCGCGGCCACAGAACTCCACCAAGGTAGTGTTAGCGACGTCGCCGAAACTCGTACGCACCTCAATGGGCAACATGTTCGTGACACCGATGTCGTCGCAGGCGTCATCGCCACAGACGCGGGTGCAATCGCCGTCGCCGTCGCCGCCGGCGAGAAAACGATTGAAATTATCGGAGACAACAGAAAAGGCGGTCGCACTCGACGCTAGTGATTATTGTAGACGGATAATGGAGCACAAGATACGGCGGATGCGTATCGTACGCGAGAAGTACAAAGATAATGCGTCAGAGTTATTCTTTTTGCACATCGGCGGCAACATGATGGACTATCACAATTGGCTGAAACGGCCCCCGACGCCGCAATATTTGCACTTTTTACGCCAGCATCCGCTCGATCCGGATGACGACGACGAGGATCTGACAGCGCCGTTATCATCGGATTTCTCGCAGTTGGCCGCTATCACCACTGTTGCCGCCACCACCGTCGCTACTGCTATTACTACTACCACCGCTGCTGTCACCGCCACCGTTGCAACAGTTACCGCCGGTTCCACGGTGGTACAAATCCCGAATCAGAGCGCGGAAGTTAAGATCTCCGGCGCCGGCGTCACGCCAATAGCGCTCGCCACCACCCTGCCTGCTGCGGCTTTAGCCCAGCTCAGCCAGCAAGGTAAATATCGTCTAATAATTAAAGCAGCAAGAAAATCTAATTCCTCGCTCTTATTTCGAGCAATATTGACTCGTTATTTTCTTCGATTCTTAATGCATTCTTCGAAAATGGCATTACGTTTGTGTATTAAGTTACACGATATCATTCTTTTACTTTTGTATATATTTGTTATTTGCGGCGGATCCCTATTTGAGACGGTGCTGAATTTTCCCTTTAAATAATCGTGACAGTTTAATTAATAATTTTAGTTAAATTAGAATTGCTTTTATTTTTTAAAAGCTTTTAAAAATCTAAGATCAATGCTAATATTAAACAAATAATAACTATTAGATGTTTAGATTATCTATTTCATTAGATATCACAAATTTTCGAAAAATATTTTAATATGTTAGACATTTTTTTACAATTAAAAAAGAGAGGATATTAGTAAAATTATTTTATTTAAAAAATTTCAGTTAATAACTATTAATGGATTTATTATACTTTTATAAAATACTATTTTTAAAAGAGTATATAATGTAGAGACACGTGGAGAGAAGAAGGATTATATTTCATTAAAATCATATTAGATGTCACACATTAATCCTTATGAACAAATCGATCCAAATCGTGAATCGAATCCTGATGAATGTTTTGTAGTTACTAATTACAGCATACACATCTCCTGCACTTTAATAGCAAAAACTTGCGTTTGTTGATCAGTTTTCGCTCTTTCTCTCAACATATATAATTTAAGACGTTTATTTGACGAATATTGTTGCAGACTTATTTGACTTTGTCTTTAATGTAATTACAAGTCTTTCTCCCCTCCCCCGTTCGAAGATATCTTTATCATTATCTTAAAAAAGTATTTTTTAAACATTAATTATTTAATAAGCGTTTCCTTAATTCGTGTTATACTTTAGCTACTATTCATTACCATGGATAAAAAAAATCCGGTTATTGTGTACCGAATAAATGATCATTTGCACACTAGGACAAGTAGCAGGTAGGCCTCAAGGGGGCCGCCATGGCATGGTATTTGCCTTCCGAGCGGCAATCCAGTCTTCACCGTCAGTCACCGTTCACCCTCCATCCGCTTCTACTCTAGCACCTACGCTCATTATAGGTGATTACCGCAGGTCGCCTGTCGTTTGTTTCTTCGTGTCTTTTAAGTCGCTCCATATATTGGTTTCGCTTTCGAGCAATCCGTTAGTTGCTCCATATCCTTGAGTTCTCATTGAAAATCGATTATTTTCTTGCGTTATACTTCTGTATTATACTCTTGAACCGTTTGAATGATGATTGGGAGACATTCGCCAAAAAAGACACATCGCCTACTGCTATTAAAAATATGAAAGGTAGAAATTTGTATTCACACTTTGAATAAGTCAATTGTACACAATATAAAAGAATTGGCAGAAAGTAATCACCGATTCTTCTTTTATGTGAAAAATCTCAAATGGTTTTTCTATTAACTTAATATATCTTTGTTAGAAGCTTTTCTTTAATATTGTTAAATTATTTTTATCATAAAACCTTTTGATATTTAGCTCTCAATAGAAAGAAATGTTGCTAGTTAAAAGTAAAATATAAAAAAGAATAATTGTTTTGTAAAAAAATCTCTTTACCAGAATATCTACTAAATAAATTTATAAGTTTTATCTGAATACACTTATGTATCCAAAATCACATATAACAATATGTTTTTTCACTGTATGTTACTTTATGCCAATTATACAGGATAAGTTAGACAAGAATAAATAACATGTTATATGTAAATCTACAACAATGCTTTGTGTGGCGATCGACCTGATTGTTATCAAACGCAAACGCATGTTTTTGTTTTAAGCTTGGTAAGAATAATGTACATCTATTCCCTATCGTCTCTGTATCACACACATACACATATATTTTCTCAGATGTAAATGGAAGCGATTAGTTTATTTTATCTTAATTAGCGTGTTTCATGACAGTTTTTATTTCTTACTTTGGTAGTTATTGTTGACCTTGTAGATATATATCATCTCGTTTTTTTGCCTGCGGAATCTCTCTTTAATGTCGCCAAAAATTTATTACTATCGCTATTACACGCGTGAGGTGTATAATACTTTGGATAATTTAGTACTGAGATTTAGAGATATTATTTTAATTTAGCAATATTACCTTAAAGCAGGGAAAGTTATTGGATAAAAATATTAAATTATTGAGTTTACATTTTTAAAACTCACGTATTTATTCTCATCTAAAAGAAATATAAAACGTTGTTTCATTACGTCTGAGTTATGTAATAGGATATTTCTATCATAAATATCCATTTATATTATAAATATATATTTAGCAATCATTATTTAATTAAACAAAAATTAGAAAGTTATGAAAATATGATAATACAAAAAAATTTATCACATTGAAAATATATATCTTACGCGAGTAAATATGTTAAAGAGAAAACGTGATGAATGGTGGATTAAGATAGCTTGTAGATCAATATAATTTCGTAAATAAATAGAAAAATGCGGGTGTTTAGAGAAGATTTTTAATCGCCATATTATTCTACTTGTAACTTGAAATTTTTAGCAAAGAGTGGCACATTGATTGTTGAAATTAATTGCTTCTAAAAACCAATGACTCACTTTTCCCTTCTTCAACTAAATTACTATTCATCAGTGTTATATACGCTGCTATATATCGCATTTGCCAGCTCTTCCATTTATGTTACATCTATATATAAAATTTGTCATATATATATATCATAACAATCTTTTCAACCGTGTTACAGGTGGAACACCGGTGGTTGCGGAATCATCGAAGCCGGCGATTATGATCACCGCACCGAGTCCGGTGGTGGAAAAGCCATCGTCGTCGATAACCACCACCGTCACTCCGAAAACGCCTACGACAGTCGCGCTCAATAACCCCCAACCTGTCGTTAAGCTCGTTAAGTTGTCTGCACCTACTACCGTAATTACTTCTTCTGATATCACGAACAATCAGGAGCAAATTGTGGAAAAGGCTAAACAGGTGATTGTCATATTCTTAGTAATTGATTCTGCATACCATTTTTTCACGGTATAAAATGCATATATAAATCAATTAAGATATTAACATCTTATTGAATATGTAAAAATTTTAATAACTTAAATTATTATTTAAATTCTTTAAATTAATTATTTTGAATTATTATTTTGTTATTTGATGCATCATTTTTATATTCAAAATTGAACATTTTATGCTAATGATCATGATTATTGGAAATGCAGGAAGCATACGTGATGCAGAGGATCGCTGAATTGCAACGTGAGGGATTATGGTCAGAGCGACGATTACCCAAAGTGCAGGAACCGGCTCGAACCAAAGCCCATTGGGATTATTTGCTAGAAGAGATGGTCTGGTTGGCTGCCGATTTTGCCCAGGAGCGTAAATGGAAGAAGGCTGCGGCAAAGAAATGTGCACGTATGGTGCAAAAGTACTTTCAGGAGAAGGCGATTCAGGCGCAGAAGGCTGAGAAGTCGCAAGAACTTCGATTGAAGAAAATCGCTAGCTTCGTCGCCAAAGAAATTAAAACTTTTTGGACGAATGTCGAGAAGGTGAGTTAGAAGAAAGCTAAAATGTATATTTAATTAATTTATCATAATTTATCGATTTAAATCCATGAAAAAATTGTTTCAATTTATTTTAAATTTTATTACTATTTTATCATATTCTTTTTCTCGTATAAAAATAAATCGCGCACGCGATTTGATTCTGCTCTTCCCTATTACCCCACACTAATTAAGCCGACCTTCTCGATGTATCGTTATCAGAAGCGTGCGCTCGTTGTGGGAACAGCAAAGTCTGCGCATTGTGTATGGTTGTGTGATTCCTTAAATTCAACCAAAGAATTAGTGCAGGACATCTATTATTAAATTATATTCCTATAATCGATAGTATAAACACGATATATCGCATATGTTTTTAGACTTGAGCAGATAAAAGTTATCAATAATAAAATTAGATAAATATAGATATATATAGATAAATATAGATAGAATTTCTATAAAAATAATTATGCAAAATTGTGATTGAAATATATAAGACATTGCTTCTACATTGTCATTGATATCTTTATTATTATTAAATTCTTGTACAATTTGTTGACAGTTGGTGGAATATAAGCAGCAAACAAGACTGGAAGAAAAACGAAAGAAGGCATTGGATCAGCACTTGAACTTCATCGTGGGTCAAACAGAGAAATATTCCACATGGTTGACAGAAGGTCTCAACAAGACCGATGGTCCACAAAGTATTCCAGCTTCCATAAATAGTTCGCGCATTTCTTCGCCAGTTCCACAAGGAAAATGTCATTCCGATGGTATGTTTAATTTCTATTATAAAGCATAATTAATTTTATTGGTTAATTATATTGATTTTATTGATGGTATATAATAAATAAAATGCATTAATATTATGTATAATTGACTATAATAACATTAATATAACAATAATGACATTTATTTTAATGCAATTATTGTTAATAAAGTTATTTTATGACAGTAAAATTTAAAGCATAAAACTTTTTAACTATGATATTGTATAATTACTCTATAGAATTGTGCAGTAATATTGTATAAATTCCTAATTTAATGGCTTTTACTATTATAATTTATAAAAGACACTTCGGAGTTTAGCTTTTGAATTTTATATGTTGCATAAATTAACTTAATTAAATTGTGTACTGAATTGCATATAAATTATTTTAACTCAATCTTTTTCCTATAATAATAATAATTCCATAACAATGAATTGTGTAAATTATTTTAATTATATAATAGGTTTTATTTTTAATTGTGTTGTATAAACTGTTTTACTTTCAAATTATATGTACTATTTACTAAATTAAAATCTTAGTTTAATTTTATTATGAATTTACTGTGTGATTTTATAATATTATATTATATAAATTATTTTAGATTGTACAATATATGTATTGCACTTTACAGAGGAATTTCAGCCAAACCAGAGTTCAGACGATGATGAGGAGACTATAGCTAAGGCCGAAGAGGAAATGAAATTAACGACTAATCACAAGGAAGAAGTGGAATTATTGAAGAGAGAATCGGAAATACCTTTGGAGGATCTTCTGAAGGACTTGCCGCCAGATTATTTGGAGGTTTGCAACAGAAGTTCATCGCCGCAAAACGTAACGAACGAAGCTGAGCTAAATGTATGTTTACATTTGGATATGGGTAAAAAAAGTATTTGTGCATATTCCATTTTTTTAGATTAATTTTATACAAAGGAAAAAGATATTGTTGCAAACTTTTTTATTTGATACTAATAACATCAATGTATTCTGATATAGAAACACTATGCGATAATAATTTTGTCTTTTCTATAAAATTATTTCAAAAAGATGAAAGTTTGGAAAATTGTTTTAAATTACTTTAATGGATAGATCTATTAATATAACATTTTAATATAAAAATATTAAATTCTCTTTAAAAAAATTGATTAAAATAGCAATTTTTTAATTGTTAATTTGCTGCAGGAAAGATTAAAGAAATTTTACAATTTTTATTATAGGACAGCAAGGAAGCGGCTGATGCGGATGCAGATTTCGTCGCAGCATCTGGTGAATCCTCGGATGAAGAAGATACTATTATGGAAGAGGAGAGGCTCGAGGGAGAGATCGATTACAAACGGGAACTCGATGAGCTTAAGGTATACAGTTTTTCTGATTTGTAATCATTAATTGTTCTAATATTAAGAAATAAATGGACGATTGTAATTCTTTTTTTGCCAGATTGTTAGATGTAGAATAAAAATATGCTCGTCTTCATTTAGGCTGACAACGAAATGTCTATTGAAGAACTTGCAGCCAAATATGCAAATATGTCGGACATGTTGATGGACGTGGACGTGGAGGCCGAAGGTAATTATAATTGTACTACATTATACGTATAAAAGCTTTGTCATTATAGTTTTTTATTTGTATAAATTATCACAGTGATGATACTACCAATCCTGACGGTGCGAAATATTGGTTTTCATTTATTTCGATTACCCTCCGTGCTGTAAATTGAGGCATTTGTCTGAGATGATTTTAAAAATTATATAATTATATAGCATTTAAAAACAAATCGAATTTAATAATCAAATACTATTTTTTATTTTCCTTTAGGTACGGATAAAGAGAACAGCGACAAGGAAGCGGCACCGGAAACCGAGGACCAAACGAGCAGTAGCGAGAACGAGAGTGAAGAGAGTGATCGCGAAAGCGATGGAGAGGAAGAGGTTTGGACTCGGAGCGATGCCGAAGCAGATGTGGGACTTCAATCTCTCCTTGAAGATCCATCTGAAAAACAATCGGATAGCAGAGTGAGTTATGAAAGATTTTTTTGTTATATATATAAATTTTTAATTTTTTCTTCTACAAATTAGCGGATTTGTAGTGAGTTATTTCTTTTAAATCAATTTTTTATTATTATTATATATATGCTAATGTTTTCTTATAGTTCTTTCGCAAGACATGTGATTACTTTTGATTATAGATTGCAGACGATCATTCGGACGCTCGTAACGAGATGGATAACGTTGCCGCGTTGGCCGAGAGTATCCAGCCTAAGGGAAACACATTGCTTACTACTAGTGTAAGTCTTTTTAAATTTATGTTCTTACTTTTTTTTCGTTAAATCTTATTATCAAAAATATAGATAAAAATTGGTTTACATTTTATATCATTGTTCAACATTTGATATCTTAATAATAAGGAGTCTAAAACTAAAATTATGCTTATTACAATGTGGCCTACTCGAAATTATATAAAACATAAGATTTTATTTTTTATGTATATTTCTAAAACTTATTTCAGAAATGTTTGTTTTTAGTTGTTTACAAAAATAGTTAATATCTCAATAATTTTTAGCAGGGTGAAACTAATTCCAAGAGTTTTATAATTTATACAAGAATATATCTTGCACATTGTTCCTATATTTCAATTATTTTACTCTGTATCGAAAAATTAAAATGATAAATAATCCTTTCAATCCAAAGTGATGAAGCAGTAATTTTGCTCATTATTATTTACGAAAGGAATATTAATAGTGATCGTTTTCTTATGAATAAATGTCTATTTTATTTTAGAAAATAATCACTACAAGATTATTAATAGATTATCTCACTATATTACGTCAATTTTTTAAATAGATTTTGACTGTATTTTTTTTAAATGTCCAAATATCAACAATTTCAGAATTATAAATCTTTTTTACACAATCTCATTACACAAGAAGCAATTTTTGTGCAATAAACTTCAAATTATTAATTAGAATATAAATGGGCAAATAGATACTAAAAAATTGAAATAAATGCATATAAATGTTAAATTCTCTCAACATAGCTCAGAAAATCTTAATAAAATTAAGTTTGTGGCTTTTTTGTAATTACATCTTGTATAGAATCTAGTTCTTATTTATCATCTTTTGTATATTCATTAACATTATATTTATTTTTTCAGGTTGTCACTAAGATACCCTTCCTTTTGAAACATTTCCTTCGCGAGTATCAGCATATAGGATTGGACTGGCTTGTCACTATGTACGAGAGAAAGTTAAATGGCATTCTGGCAGACGAGATGGGTCTAGGTAAAACTATACAAACCATCGCACTGTTGGCGCACTTGGCTTGCGAGAAGGGAAACTGGGGACCGCATCTTATAATTGTACCGACTTCCGTGATGCTCAATTGGGAAATGGAATGCAAAAAGTGGTGTCCCGGATTCAAGATATTGACGTATTATGGGACGCAAAAGGAAAGGAAACAAAAAAGAACAGGTATATGTCACTATAAAATATAAGATTTCTTTTCTTCATATAAAATTTTTATATTTTTATTTACCTTTGACTTATGATTCATTGATATTAATCGCTGCCGACAACAGACATTAGTTCGATATGACCGATATCTGTTTTATAGTACAGCGAAATAGTAAAATTCTCTATTAAAACTCGCGTGTCAAACGTCAATCTGACATTCTGACATACGAATCCTGTCCGGAGAAACAATTAAATATTTAAATCAATAATATTTAATGTAAACTAATTGTTTATATTATATAAAGTATAAATTTATTTTTCTGCGTTTACAGGTTGGACGAAACCGAACGCTTTCCACATATGCATTACATCTTACAAATTAGTGATACAGGATCACCAAAGTTTTAGACGAAAGAAGTGGAAATATCTCATCTTGGACGAGGCGCAGAATATTAAAAACTTCAAATCACAGAGATGGCAATTGCTTTTAAACTTCCAGACACAACGGTAATTAATCTATTAAGATTATAACATTTTTTCATATTTAATTAAGGTGGTAGTTTAATTTATAATTTGTGATAATCATATACAGTTAAAAAATGAGATAAAATTTAAAATAACAAATACATTTATATATATCGAGTTTATTAATTGAAAAATTTAGTAACAGTCATTTAATCCACTTATTTAAGAAGTATTTTTACTGATTTTTCCAAATTTTTAAGAAAACAATAATGATTATTAGAGCGATATGTTTGTTTGCATAAGTTTGATTTCAGCCAGGAAATATTTGATTTAATAGTAATCCAGTTATTTTTTTCTGACATCATAAAAGTTAATTTTAAAATTGAAAAAATTAGATTTAAATATTAGATAAATTGTAGAAAATTAATTTTATTTTTATTTGCTTGAGATTTTAGAAAATAAATTGAATCACTCTTGCACTAACTCATTCGATTGAAAGTAATAGAAATTGTTTCATCTGAAGCATTATTGCATCGCTTTCATTGTAGGAGGTTACTTCTTACTGGCACACCTCTTCAAAACAATTTAATGGAACTGTGGTCTCTCATGCACTTCCTTATGCCTAATGTATTCCAATCTCATCGTGAATTTAAGGAATGGTTTAGCAATCCTGTTACAGGCATGATCGAAGGCAATAGCGAATACAACGAGAATATAATCCGTCGTCTGCACAAGGTCTGTACGTAGTTTTTGATCTTTTCTCTTTTTTTTTTTCATGTTTTTTGATTTAATTTGTAACATTATTAAAGAAATTTGATTTTATAAAAGAAAATTATTTTTATTCAGCATAGAAATATATTATCACATACATTAAATTTTTTATGATAATATTTAATATAAACAACATACTCCGTAGGTGTTGCGGCCATTTCTCTTACGACGATTGAAAACCGAGGTGGAAAAACAATTACCAAAAAAATATGAACATGTGGTCATGTGTCGTTTGTCAAAGCGTCAGAGATTTTTGTACGATGACTTTATGTCGAGGGCTAAGTAAGTGAATTCTTTAATGCCATATAAGCGATCAAAGTAAAAAAAATATTTAATTTTTTTCTAATTGAAAGTGCAGTAATATTCCTTTCATTTTGTTTGTCCACAAAATATTGTATTTTTATCATACAGTAAAATGTAATACGAGTAAATAAAAATGTATTATTAATATATCCAAAAATCCAAGATACATAGAAATAATTTGTATTCTTCTGTATAACAGAAAATAATCTGTTATATACAAAAATTAATTTTTGTTATATAGTTATATGTTGTTATTTAAGGATATTAAAATTATTAATTACTGTTTATATCTTTATCAACAATTTATTTCGTATTTTGTTAAAGGACGAAGGAAACGCTCGCCAGCGGAAATCTATTGAGTGTAATTAATGTGTTAATGCAATTACGAAAAGTATGCAACCATCCGAACTTGTTCGAGGTACGACCGACTGTTTCGCCGTTTCAAATGGAGGCACTCGAGTTTTTTACCGCCTCGTTGGTTTGGAGTGTATTCGATTACGATCCCTTCAAGGTAAAACAATAACCGTGTTCACAATTCGCTTGTTTTATTATTGAAATTCAAACAACCATTACTCGATTTTTGCAAATTGTAATTTGACTTTTACAGCACATCCAATTGTCTAGCCTGAACCTTTCGCTGTTAGATCTGGAATTGAAGCTTAGTGCATTTGTTGCGCACAAAGTGACGCGATTGCAAACACCCAGAAAGCTTATAGAGGAAATAGATAGCCAGCCAGAATCGATGCCGAGGTGTCCGTCCGGCCGGTTTAAGATAAATGTTAGATTGTCGAATCAAGCGAAGCCAACGCAGCCGTCGAATACACATCAGCAGCAAACGCCAACTAGGCTGAAGAATCTTGCTGGAATATTACCCACACCAAGAGTGGGTACGTCCCTTTCGATAAAATCGTTAAATACGAGCCAGGCTGGTTCGGGACGAGGTAAGTTTAGGACGGTGCTATCATATCTTACACTATTAACATTTTGGCGGTCTCATTAACATTTTCACGGAATCATTAACGGCAAAATTATTTTGCGAGGCAAAAATGATGCAAAAAATTAATGTCAAAATATAATCAAAACAGTCGAAATACAAAAAGATAATATCTAAGATAATAATAAACGTCCGTTAATACTATAGTGAAAATAAAATCTTGTATATTTATAGTATGTGTCTTTATATAATATACTATATATAAACTATTATATATATTCTCGTTTTAAAATGCGAAAATAATTCTTATTCTAGATTTCTTATTCTCTATTTCTAAATACAATAATTCTTATTTTTAGGTGTTACGTTGAGAGTCGCAGGTGGTCAACAATTGCAAGGATATTCCGTACAACTAGTGCCACATCAGGGTAGCGTGAAAGGTAAGCAATTCTTGTTTTTTTATTAATTTTTTTTTCACTTTTTTAGTAACTTATCTTTAAATTATATGGCATTTTCCAAACTTAGAAGTATGTCACCTATAATTATATTTTGTAAACAATCTGAAATTTCTCAAAAATTTTATCACGTATTTTTTTCAATTTCTATAAAAAATATTTAATTTTTCTTATTCAACTTTCTACACGAAACATCTTATTGATTGTATAAAACAATTTACGGAAAGCTTTTAATTGCTTATAATTCGAAAAGAAAAAGATTATTGTGTGCATCATTAATCAGTGGTTGCTGCTGTTTCTCGCTAGGCAATCATTTTTGCAGTGATGCTATATCAATAGTTCCTTATACCAGCTTGTTTATAATCTTTCCATTTATAAGCATTCTAAAGCTAAGGATACAACTATTCAGAACCAGCACTTGTAGTTAAACGCAAAATATCTGAATACATTTATATTCATATTTATATTTTAATTATGTTTTCTTACATTTTGCTAAAAATAAGATGATTGAAAAATTGAAAGAATAATCGTTATTAATTTTAACGTAAACGGCAGCAAATTTATCCGCGATTATATATGTATATATGTTTTATAATTTAAAACATATGTGTATATTTAATATAAATTTTCCTAAAAATAGCCATCCCCGTGGCAACGTTGGGACATAATACGCAAAGTACCACCGTAACGTCCACCACGGCAGGAACAAACGCGCAAAGAATCACAGTGGGGAACGCTAGCCTCAGAGATGGCATTCAACGACTAACGACGCAGACCGTCACAGTCAAGCAAGGCGATTCCGTCCAGAGAATAGCGGTGCCTACTAGTTTTGCACAGCTGGTTCGAACCTCTACCGGCGGACATATCCTTTTAACGTCGAATCAACAGAATACCAATACAGGTTTGTCTTCGCAATTCGCGTATTCTTGTTAAACCATTATTATAGCAGTGATAGATGGATAAAAAAGGAAAAAATGAATAACACGTTTTGTATCAACAGTTTCATTTCCAGTCATGACTTCCAGCGGACCTCCTGCTCGTTTCACAGTACTGAATACCAAATCGCTGATGGGTCTATCCACTTCAGCTGCCACGACAGTGAACAAGGTTGTCGGCGGTGTAGTGACGACGCCGAGCGGGCGACCCGTTATGAGAGTGCCTCCTCTGAACGTCACTGCCTCGCAGTCACCATCGGGTGGAAGTAGCCAACAGCAAACCAGTCAACAACAGGCGTCAGCGATACGCATCACCAGACAGACTCAGAAGGAGGCCAATAAAGCACAGAGCAAATCTGAACAGCCCAAATCCGAATTTCATTTGGTAATTAAATACATATGTTTATAAGATATTGATTTTTTTCAGAGTAATTTAGGACTAGAAAATCAGTGATTTAACTCTCGAGTACTCACGTCAACTTTATCCTTTAAATGATTTTTTGTTTAGTTTTTTTTTGTTTTTCAAGAATAATGAAAGTTTTACTTCATGGATTTTTTAAAATTATTTTATTTATTTTCCCTTAGGTGGTATCTAGATAATAGAAACTTTAACGTTACTGGTTGCTCTTTACAGCCGCAGCTGGAGGAAGAAAGACGGCAGAGAAGACAGGCCAAACTGCACCTTACAGCAAACATCAATGAGCGGAGATGCGCGGCATGTCCACTTTACGGCGAAGATCTTTTCATGGCCTTGAGAATTGGCAAGCCTACGACGGCTTGTCGCTGGCACAACGGTTGGGTGCATTGCGCGACGGCTAAAAAGAACATTCATACTCGCAAGGAGTTCTTTTCACGCACGGAGGCGCTCGCTGAAGCCATCCAGAGCACAGAGCAGATTGTTGAAGAGCTAAAGGAAGTCTTTGAAAGGTTAATATGCGATACAATTTAAATTAATATTGATTATAAATTATAAATTAAATATTATTGAATCAATTCTTTTTAAATTAATATTAATGCTTGGCAGATTTTCTTTGATCAATATTTTTGTGGCAAAAACTTAATTAAATATTTTTTTCTCAAAGTTTTTAAATTGTTAATATTAAATAGTCTGGTTTAAATATCTTGCAAATTAAAATTCTGTCAATAGCCGCTTTAAATTGATAGAGAAATAAACATTCTATTTTGTTATTTTCTTAATATAATTTCTCAACAAGATAAATTTTCTTGTTATATGCGTAGATTTGTGGTCCACGTGCCTGCTGTGCGCGCGCCGACGCCTCGGTTCCACGTGTCCCATCCACCGCCTCACAAGTTGTGGGGCGAACGTCAGCTGCGGGCCGAACTGCAAAGACAACTGTCGCCGAAATTGGCACCGTTTCATACGATCTCGAGTCTCATGCTCACACAATTCCCCGATCCCAGACTCATTCAGTACGATTGCGGCAAACTACAGTCGTTGGATCGTTTATTGAAGAAGCTAAAGTCTGGAAATCATCGGATTCTAATATTCACGCAAATGACTAGGATGTTGGATGTTCTCGAAGCTTTTCTGAATTTCCACGGACACATATATCTACGATTGGACGGCACCACTAGAGTGGATCAACGTCAGGTAGTGATCAATTTATGTCATTAACAAGATACTATAATAAACACACATCTAAATTTTTCAAATGTTGATTTTACTTGGGATTTTAAATGGACAGTAGTCATTGAAAGCATATTAATCTTTCGTATAAATTAAAAAAGAAAAATATTGTACATATAAATAGATGATAATTAAAAGTATAACAAAAGCATATGAAATTTAAAACGTATGAGACATGTTTTTGTCGTGAAATTTTATATTGTAATGTTTAAAAGAATGATGAATGGAATTGCTAACGATGCTAATGATGCTAACGATTTGACACGCAGATTCTGATGGAGAGGTTTAATGGTGATAAGCGAATTTTTTGCTTTATCCTGTCAACGAGATCTGGCGGTGTCGGTGTAAATCTTACGGGAGCGGACACAGTAATATTTTATGACAGCGACTGGAATCCCACGATGGACGCCCAGGCGCAGGACAGATGTCACAGAATCGGACAAACGCGAGATGTACATATTTACAGGTACATACGCGAATTAATATCAATAATGAAGAAATAATTTTAATAACTTTAATAATTTTTATTTATATAAATATATTTGATTGTATTATTAGCATTATTGAATAATTAACAATTAGAATAAAAATTTAGAAAAAATATATTTTTTAATTCTAATTAACAATATGATAGCGAATATATAGTTTAACGATTTATATTTCAGATTAGTCAGTGAGAAGACTGTGGAGGAGAACATTCTAAAGAAGGCGAATCAGAAGAGATTGTTAGGCGATCTCGCGATTGAAGGCGGAAACTTCACTACGGCATACTTCAAAAGTGTAAGTACTTCAATAAGAATTTGCGACGCACGAATTATTGTTTCTTCGTATTTATTAATATAGAAAAATTTATAATCAAAACCTAGCAATTTCAATATATTAAAAATAAACGCGAAATTTTGAAGTTAATTTATATTTATTATAAGTTTAAAAACTTTGACCTTTGAATTACAATAATAAGATTGACATGTGTTTCTCGATATCCTGTATCGATGTTGAAAATAATATATTTCGATTACATAAAAATGAAATACTCGCAATTGTTCCCCATTTACCTTTTGTATGATAAAATTATTTTCAGTCCACAATTCAAGATCTATTCAATATCGATCAATCGGAGAACGATGCATCGACCCGAATGGCTGAGGTATTGGAACAGAATCGAGAACGAGAAAAAGCTTGGAGCAAGGAAGCGGTAGTAGGACCCTTTCAGAGCGGCATGTCGAATCAGCATACAGAGGAGAAAGCTGCCATGGGTGCTCTCGAAAATGCTCTTGCCGCCGCTGAGGAAGATCTCGACGTTCAAGCTGCAAGAACCGCGAAAGCGGAAGCTGTCGCTGATCTGGCCGAATTCGACGAGAACATTCCGCTGGAGGACGCCGACAAAGATGAGACGCAGGTCAGCAAAGCGGAGCAGGAGGTTCAGAATCTAGTTGCTCAGGTAGGATAAACGTTTCTCGTTGACTCGCTGGGTCAGTCGAGTCGCTTTTATTTGTTTCATTTGGTCGATTATTGCCATTTTTAATGCTTGTGTGTATTAACCCTTTGACTCTATAATATTTGATTTAGCTTACTCCAATTGAGCGATATGCTATGAAATTCGTCGAGGAGGCAGAGGGCGCGTTCTCCGCGGCACAGCTAGCCGCGGCCGAACGGGAGCTTGAGGAACAGAAGAAGGAGTGGGAATTGGACCGGCTGCGGGCGCTGCGCGAGGAGGAAGAGCGGCGGATGCGGCTGGCCGACGACGACGAGAAGCCGCTCACGTTCGGCCGTGAGGATGCGCAGAATCAGGTCAATAGCATCACCACTAAGAGCGGCAGTTCTAAGCGATTAGTCAGTAAGAGGCTAGCGGTACCGAGTAGAAGGAGTTCGCGTAGACGTGGCGGTAGTAGGGTAGGTCGCGCGCGTCTCGAATCTTCGTCCGAAAGCGAAAACGAAACCACCAGCACCGAATCAGACTCGGAGTCGCAAGAAGAGGACATAGTCGAGGATAGTCTCGACGAGGAATCGAGTCACACGGAGAGTCAGAGTCAGGGGGATGAGGAGGAAGAGGGAGAGGGAAATGGGGGCGGGGAAAAGGAAGAGAAGGACGACGAAGAGGAAGAAGCCGGCGAGGAAAGCGAAGACGGGAAGGCAAACGATCGCGATTATTCCGAGCGAAGGGGAGGTTTCTCGAGGCGAAAGGGTCGTTTAGCAGGATCCGGTTCCTACAGTCGAAATCACTTTGATCTGAATAGCCCTCGCACTAGGTCTCGCGGAAACGTCCAAATCAATTTGTGGACACTGGACGTGAGTCCCATTCTGCCCGGTGTAAAGCCAAATTGTCGTCGGCAGCGTAAGAAATTTCACCGCGCTAAATCCGAGGAAACTCTATTCTCGCCGTCGTCGGACGCCTGTCCTAAGAGAAGCGTACGTATTAACATGAACGCTAAGGTTCAGTCCGCCAGTTCTTGTCAGAACGCGAAAATCTTCGAAGTTGCGGAGGTTGAGCGAGATTCGACGAGAAATGATGCGGACTCGATCGATTCGAATAGCGCCGAGCAACGAACTGCTAATTCTAACGTGGAGCGATCCGCCGACGATCACATAGATCCGATAACGCCAGTTGTTAAAACGCAATCGGAGCAAACGAGAACGTCGGAATTGAATTCGGATAGTGCGGAGAAAGGTATCAAGGAGAAAAATGATGAGAAAATCGTCAACGGCACTAATTTAATAACCGTCTGCTCTGTTCAGGTAACGCGGTGCTCGCAGAAAATGTTGTCCACTACTCATAAAAAGTTCGAACCCGAAGTAAATCGCAACGAGAATGCCGAGAACCTTAACGTAAATGTTAGCGCGAGAGATTCTCGGTCCTCCCCGAGCGCGATACAACCGGACGCGACTTCGAAACGTTCAAAAGAGTCGACGACCAAGTCCAAGTCCGAATTTGGCGTGTCAGCCAATTCTTTATGCAACAACGCGCGAGGAAAACCGGTAGCCGCCGCGACGTCGCGAGAATCGGGAAGCGTCGAATCATCTTCGAGCCGTTCGGTTCCGCTCTTACGATCGAAAACGTTACGAAACGCAAGTCCTGACGCGATTGTTGATAAGATTCCCAAATCGGTCGCGTTATCTCGCGTTTCAATCGCGCAACGAAATTGTAAAACGAGTGCCGATGATTCTCGTAGTAACCAGGTCGAGGATGAAGATAAAAACGGCACATGCGGTGATGCTAATGACAATGCCGAATCGATAGTATCCTCAACGCGAAAGTATACTAGTCAGAGACACAATTTGAAGAGTGATACACGCGAGAATTTAAGCGTTGCCTCGTTGCAAGAAACGGAAAAGGGAACAGGCGATCCGGTATCGAACGTATCCGACTCTCTAGTCGCTTCCTCGGTAAAAAGTGAAGCCAGTTCGAACGAATGCAAATATAAGATACGAAGACTAGAAGTCACGATTCCGCGTAGCGTGATAACTCGTAGCTCAAAAAATCCTTCGGTTATCAGTAATCATTCCGAGGAGAGTAATGTGCGGTTAGCAGACGACAAGGTCGACAAAGTTGATTCGTCGTTATTGGAAATTAAAAGCGGGTCGCAAACGAAAACGAGTCAAGGAACGCGAAAAATTGATTCGACGGCTTCGCAGCACTCAGTCGCTGAACAGAGCAGAATCACGCGATCGATAGCAGCTCCGTTGACGCCTCCTCCACCTTTAACTGGCGGTGACGAGATGACAAATTCGAAATTGGTGCCGAAACGACGACCCGATACTCCTTTTCCGCGGTCGGTCAAAAAATCCGCGGTAATTGTGAACACTCCTGCGAGAGTTTCGCCTAGTCGGGGCGAGAAATACGTAACGCGAAATTCGAAGCAGTGTCAGGACAATGGCCTGGTGAGTCCGATGATATTCAGACGCAGCAGATCGATACCGCCAATGAAACCGGATCCCAAGGAGACGGCGTCGGTCGTTTCGGCGAAACGCCGTCCAGACACTCCACGACCTAACGTGCCCAATTACAACAACGAACCAGTTTCGAGAGTGACGCGCTCGGGATTGACTTTAAATTCCTCGGCCACCTCGACGAAGTCAGCGTCGTCATCGTTGTTTCCTCCCCCGGCTTCCGCGCTTAAAACCAGCGTCAAGCAGTCGCGAATCTCGCCGACGAGCAGCGAAAATGAAACTCCCACGAGTTTGGTATCGCCGCCCTATGAGAAACCTCAGAGAACCGCCAAGGTTGTGGCTATTCTCACTATGGATATGAGAAATCATAACAGTAACAAGACTTCGAGTCAGCCCAAGTCTGCTGCTAATTGCGAGACGAAGGGCCAGGACAAGGAGTTTCTCGTACCGCGATTATCGCTGAGGAATCAAGAGGCCGATCGCGAGGAAAGCGATCTGTCCGACGCCAAAACCAGGAGACTGCGCAGGGAAACGAAACGCGCGAAAAACGAGGAGGCTAATTCCGACAATGAGAGCGACAGGGAACGGATGCAGAAGAGGTCCTTTCGCTCGCATATCTCTCCCTCGTCCTCCTCCTCTTCCGCCGTCGCGGCGACGCGCTCTGACAAACCGAGGAACGCCACGATATCTTGAGCCTCGCTAAAGTATTGTCGCGATAGGGTAGTCGTCGTCGAAGACCCGAGTGTCTTTCGAGTCGGGAATACTATTCGATTACTCGGTCATGTAGTCGATTGCTACTACTGTCTACTATTCAGTCCGCTTATTGCGCGTGTGATGCCGGTTTCGCGCTCAATATTTGTCGCATGATATTTTCTCGTCTTAATGCTTCTTTTATTAATATTCTCTTTTGATGTGATATATATGTATATGAGGAATTGTCAGCATTTCTTGCGTTATATAAAAAGATATTTAGATAAAAAGATAATTTTTATATATATATGCATATATATTCATATATATATACATATATATTCATATATATATACATATATGTATGTATATTTACGTTTTTGAGACTCGAGATAAAATTGAAAGTGCATTTCTTGTAGATTCGGATGGATATTTTCTTTATATATTTTTCTTTTGTATGACTCAAGAAAGGAACGGTTGTTGTTTCGTAAAAAATAAAAAAAATAAAAAGTAAGAAAAAAATATAAAAAATCGTAATTTGTGATAGTTTGGAGAAATCTAATCGACGCATTTTTCAATTTCATCAAAAAAGTTCTTAGATTTCTTTTGTTATTATATATATTTTTTATCGAATTTTAGTCGGAGAACTCATTTCTCTTATAAAGAAATAAAAATGCGAGAAACAAATAGTAAAATAAGGATATAGAGAGAAGTAAATTATTGTTATTTATGTTATAAAATAACGCCAATTATTTTCAAGATTATTATGAGAGATTAATAAGAGATGCAAAATATCATGGGATAAATGTTTGAAAAATATCTTGATCTGGCATCTTAGAGACGCCTGCGCGTTATACGCGCGACTTGATTACGCGTCTTTTGTTCGTACTTATCTCATACTTAGCGCTTAGTGATTGTTTGATTTTTACTTTGAAAGTAACATGGCAATATTTATCAGAGAGAAAACTATACAAGAAACACATATACATATACATGAGTAAAAGGCTCTAAATGAACTATACAATCAAATTAAATTAAATTACATAAACAAATAAAATTCAAAATGAGACTAAAATTTCGAATAAAGAAAATTGTACGAAATGCATAATCGAGAGACAACATTTATAGTATAAAATATATAATTGCGATAAAAGCTTCATACAATAAAAGAGAGAGAGAGAGAGACTCTTAAAAATAAAAGAGAAAACAAATAAACACGTTTAGCGCTAACATGAGACACGAGTACGCATCTTTGTACATAATCACAATACGATTACGATAAACAATGCGTTTCCTTTTCGGATTGTACCACGGGTACATGTGTAATATTTGTAGCGTTGTAAATTGTGTGTCTCCGATCCCGTCTGCCTACTCTCTTATCTCATTTTATTTTATTTTATTTCATTGTATTTTATTTAATTTTTTTAAAGGTAGGATCTGTTTCTTCTGACTGCACTTTTCTATAATCTCTGATCTGTTTCGCGTTCGCCTCTCATTTGCGCTGAATATATCGTATTGAATTAAGAAAAAAAATGAAGAAAAGAAAAAAAAAAATAGAAAAGTGCAGACGGCAAAGGCGGATTTTTAGGCGCGCGTGCATGACGATTTATATAAAACGGTGTGACAAGTGAAACGGACGTATGTATTATATTAGGGAGAAACGAACTAGTGTAAAACGTTAGTCGAGCGATTCTTTAGTGCGCCATACGAAACTATTCATACAAACACACATACACAGACGAGAAACGGAAAAAGGATATAAAGAAGTGTACGAGATAAAGTGCGTGATTCGATTCTACTTTAATTGGTTGTTTCGGTGGTTAAGTCTGAATTTAAATGATTGAATATGAAGAAGAGTTTTGATATATGACGAGGATTTAATTAATAGTGATCAGAGTTGCGTGGTTTAGCTGGTTTATTCGCGAGAAAAAAAATTTCAGTCATGCCGTCTTAAACTACGTAAGTCACAGAACATTATATTACGTATTATCGAATGCATAAGGAGATATCCTTCCTCTGCTCTTTCCACCTTGCCTCCCCCTGCTCCTCTTCCTCCTCCTGACACACACATGCACATACTGTAATATTTAAGTTGCGTGCCTGTATTTTGTATGATCGAGCGAGAGTTCGAAGAAGAAAAAAAAAAAAATAAACGAGATATTCCTTGCTATATATATATCTATATATAGAAATGTGTTCCCTTATTTCTTGATGCGTTTCCAAGTCTGTGTCGATCAAAGGTTCAGTTCCGTTTTGGTGTCAAATCATTCTCAGCTCAGTGTGCTTGTTTATATATTTATCGCGATTTAATAGAATTTTTTCTCTCTTGATATCGGTTTGGTGTGGCAAGGCTATCATGACCGCACATTTTTCGAGAAGAAATATGTACCTTAGTATAATGCGTAGAAAAAGAAAAGAGCTCCAAATAAAATTGTTCGTAAAATGGCACCAAAACACTGCCTTTGCCATTCCAAACTTGGAGTCCGCAGCAAGATATAAGCAGGCACATGAGTGAGATACGTTATCTATGCGCTACATCACATGTATCTCATCCTATATATATGATAATAATATAATAGAAGTAAAGGAATATATCGTGAAGAACTCTTTCTCTTAGGATGAGAGGAACGAGAACCTTTGAGCGTCTACAGGATATCCCATAACCAGCGTCCTACATATAACTTATTATGAATCTTTTGGTTGAATTCGAGGTTGATTTCTCTTCGAAAAAAATTTCGGAGAACTTTATTATTTTTTTATTGCGGCTTTATATTTAACATTAAATTTCTTTGGAAAAAGAATATAACTTGAAGAACTTCCAAGTAACTAAAGATGAATTTTTACAAATGTAAATATATATATATATATATATATATATATATATATATATGAAAATTATATAATTTATTATAATTATATACTTGAAAACTTTTATGCTTCGAATATTACAATCGTAGAGAATTATGCCTCAAATATGAAAATTAATGAAAATATGGGAAAGAGAGAATAGCTTTTTTGCGTATTCTTTTTCTCTCTTCTATTTTTATCATTTGTTAAAAATTTGCTCATCGAGTCTGTCCTGTAGGGTCTCACAGAACTATTATCATTTATTATATTATATTTATATATATATTATATGTATATTGTTAGAAAATTTCAGTCTCGTTCGTGATTTAAACAAAATTTCTAAGCAAGTTTATTAATGACTGAAAGGATTAATATCTTGCAGATTTGGTTATCGGAACATACTAAGGAACAAATGCCGGTGAGTTCAAAACAATTAATTTTTAACAATTAAGAATTTTTTAGAACAGTTAATTAAATTGTACGCCTTATTATATAAAGTTGTATTAAAGATTAAACAAAAAATGAGAAATATGATTATTAAATATGAATTGTACATATCTAACTTATTTTTTTATTATAATGGATATATTTTATTAATTATTAAGTTTTATTAATATTTTTGAAATATAAATTGAGAAAGAAAGAAATTCAACACGACTTTGTTTAGAGACAAAAAAAATCAATTTATTTGTTGAAAAAAGATATTGCTAAATAAATATAATATACATACATTTGAAAATTAAAGAAAAATAGTGTACGATTATATATATGAAGATTTGTAGAGGAAATAAAATTTTTGTCTCTAATTGAATAGAATGAAATACAATGGAGATATTATTGAATTCGCTTTCAGACGAATATGATTAAATTACTTTTTTTAGATGTGGTGCCCCCCAACTCCTCCTACGACGGATAATGATGTATATATTGATTACTCTATGAGCTTTCTTTACGAGGATGTACCTATGACAGAGGCTCAGCTACCGCCAATTTATGTGAAGAAGGAACGGAACAGAAGCAGGATCGAGGCCGGTACTGATGATGGTGAGTCTATTTTATTCATAGATAGATCGTAGATACCTCAAGTATTATTTATTTTCTAGAAACATTTTAAAATAAAAAATTATTTTTGTCATTACATATTATATAAATCTGTATCTATCAGCGTTAAAAACAAAGTATTAAAAATATAAATGAGTCCAATGACAAGACGTGAAATTCAAGGAAAACTTAATCAAAGCTGTTACCTTATAATTTGTTTAATAAATCAACGAAAGTTGTAATTTTCAATTGCTAATTGCTTTCTTCACAGGTTGTCGACCGGTCAAGATGCGACACAAGGAAGAGTCCGTGTATGCGCCGAGATCTCTCTTTGATCGACCGTCACCGGCGTTGATGAAGATGCGCCGCGACATGAAATTGCACAAGTATCGCGCGATCGTACGTCCACCGGTGACGATGTTGAAGAACTCCTCGCATGTCACGAAGAGCTCGCCGGAACCGGATCATGCGATAGACTGGTTGATCTACGAGGAATGGGGTCTGCTGCATTCCATCCAAAGCTATCAGGGCTTACCGTTGAACACGGTAATCCTCTCGCCGGGTCATACGCCTAATTGGGACATGGTGGCTGATAGTGTCAATAACGGTACGCGATTGCATAGATCACCCAAGCACTGCAGAGGCAGATACGAATCTGTGATAATACCGAGGGAAGAGGGTAAGCTGCTGTACGATAGTCCTCCGAAGAAGCAGAAGAAACAGAAGACAAGCATTTACAAAACGCCGCAAGTCTCCGAGGTAGGTGTTTACTGTAACATCAATAAAATTGATAAGGAAAATGTGTGTGTAATTGCAAAATTAATCTTACAAAAAGATTTATCTGTACGATTGTTTTTTGTTTCTCATTTATCAATTACATGATTAAAAAAAACATTAAATAAAAAATAATTATATACAACAGAACTACAACATCTTTTATTTCACTTCTTTTAGCAACAGAGTAAGAGCAACAGACCGATGAGGACATCGCAGTTACACAATCAGGACAAGAACAATTCGTTCACATCAATGGGCATCCAGAGATATGAGACCATAAAGTCTGTGTCCAATAAGCGAACACCTACTGTGAAACCATTGTTGGTGAATCCGCTATTAAGGACTCCCACCATCGCGGCTGCCCTGGTCGATTGCGGTATACAAATCGACGATCCGATAGACCCAGTGGAAGTTGCCTCGCGACGCGCAGAGAGAATCGCTAAGGAAAAGATGAAGCATACGGTTAGTAATGTAAGATATTTTTATATAAAAATAATAAATTTTAAACAGAATTGACAAAGAAAAACAATATATTCGACATAGCAGCATCTAATATTTTCGAATTTCAAACTCAAAACACATAGAATCAATACTAACCTTTTGTATTTGCTATACTAACACATCCAAGGAGGTTTCGTTAATTAAATTCGTAGGTTTTTACTTCGGAACAGCAACAACAGGTCGCAGCGCGGCTCTTGCAACAGCAGCAACAACAACAAGTTGCCCAGCAGCAGCAGCAGCAACTCAAGCTGCAGCAGCAGACTCAACAACAACAGGCTGGACAGCAAGTGGCCACGAACTCTGTTGGATCACAAATGCATCAGCTGACTCAAGCAATTCCAACTGTGAACAGCGCTGGCGCTATGACCAACGTGAAGGCTGCGGCAAATTTAACCAACGTGGCAACCACGACGGTGGTCACTACGACGGTGAAGGCTCGACCTGGTGGAAGTGGACAAGTAATCATACAGGACACAAGAACAACGTCAGCGAACGTCGCGAGTTTGCAACAAGCCGCTCAACGAATCGCCACAGGCGGTTTGCCATCCACTGGTCAAGCTTCCGCTAATGCAGCGGGTGGTCAAAAGGCTGGATTAGTGGGCGTCGCGATGGCTACGACGGGAAACAAGACTCCAACGGCGGCGCAGTTGCAGTATTATAGACATCAACAAGTACTGCTGCGTCAACAACAACTCAATAAGGTGTTACAGACGCAAAATACCGGTGGTCAAAAGTTATCTGTCGCGATACCGACCACGGCAACAGCGGCGGTGCAACAGCAGCAGCAGCGGACTGTGACAGCGGCCGCTTTGATGAAACAGCAGGGTATCCCCGCGGTAGGCGGTGCGGCAGCGCAGACCGGTGTGAGCAAACAAACAATGGCCAGACCGGTGTCTGAGACAGAAATGGCTTTGATCAAGCGACAGGCGCTACATCAAGCGAAGACTGCGGCCGCGGCAGCTGGACAGGTGAGTGTCTCGCGATACAAAAGAGATATATTTTTTGAATATAAAATTCAAGACAAAAAGATTATAAAGTGTTCAGTCTATTCACTCTGCATGTTGAGCAGCGACTCTTTCATATGCTTAACTCGCGAAAGTAATCTACTGCGATTTTGTTGAAGATGCCTTCAACAGGACTCACACCGGCGCAGATCTTTGCTCAGGCCGGTCTACAGGTACAACAAATGGGTACTTCTGCGAGTGGTACTCCGGTGGCGACTCTCGTCAAGGCAGCCAACGTAACGGGTGTTCGTACTGGGACGCCTCAACAGATTCGTCAGCTTGCACTTCATCCACAGATTCTCGCTCAAAGGAAACTCGCTGGGCAGAAAGTCGCTGCGCAGCTCGGTAAGGGAGGTATGCAGACGCAATTGATCGTGCAACCGACGAAATCGCTGCCCGTATCAATGCAACAGATCCAGCAAGTGATAAAGCAAGTGCAACCTCCGGCGGTGCAACAATTTCCCCACGTACGTAAAATACTTACAGAAATAAAAAGCATTTTCTTCTATCATTTTTAAATATTGCAATCCATTTTGTGCCGTTGCCACGAAAAAAAATTGTTAGTAAACCTGCTGATTCGTTACTCTTAAATTCTTCGAAGATCTGTCGTGTAAATTATCGCTGAAGATTTTGATTATTATTAGAATCTGAGAAAAGATGAAAAAATATTAAATATTTTCGAAATTTTAGAGCAAAGATTATAACATCTCTGAGCGAGATCCATGAAAAACGACGAATTGTTTAAAATGATACAATATTATAATCGCAGGTTTCGACGGGACAGACAGTGTCTCAGGCTAATCCGATAGTATTAGCTAAGTCGCCGCTGTCAACTCGCGTTATACCAGTCGCATCTGGATCTCTGAAACAAACCATCCAGGTAGTGACTGCTAACAATGCGCAACTGCGGCAGGCTATGCCTATCCAAGGAAAACCGATCGCCAGTGCGGTAAGACGAAGTCCTGGTCCAGGTTCCAGCCCGGGTCCGGGCTCGGCTTCCGCTACTTCTGGCTCTACCACCGGTGCGGGTGCCAGTCCTGGTGTAGGTTCCGCCTCTTCATCCGCCGTCCCGAATCTAGCTTCTTCACCCGGCCTTGGCCAAGTGAGATTGCAAACCATAACGCATTCGCAGCAAATGCAGAAACAGCAGCAGCAACCGTCTCAACAGGACACACTACCAAAATAGCTTTGTGTCATAATTGGATCCTTTAAATTGAATTGGGAAATTCAGAAAGTGTATTGTGTGGTTTCGTACGTATTAAGAAATGTTGCAGATATTTATGATTTAAAGATTTATCTTAGAAGCTTTTTATTTGGAATATGCATAAAAAAGAATAATTAAATATGAAATATTTTGCGATATTGCGTGTGGTTATTAACAAAAAAAAAAAATATTAATTTTAAATATAATATAGTTTGAACATTTTTTTCAATTGATTGCTAATAGAAATGAAAATATTAGTTCAAATATGCTAAATCGATTATAGACAAAATAGAAAATATTAGTTTGCCAGGAATAATATTGTTGAATATTTTGAGTCGATTATTAGTAAAAAAGAAAGATTAATTTACCAAGAATATTTTATTCTTATCTATTATTGAAAGAGATAAAGAAAATAAATGTTATTTTCTTTAAATAATTATTAATCTAGATATATATGTAAGTTTCTGATTTTCTCGATTCAATTAAACATTGAACAATTTCGAGTTGGTTTTTTTTTATTTTTTTTTTTCCTTTTAATATTATTATAATCTTAATATAGATAGGACTATGAAGTTTGATAATATAACGTGTACACACATTAAAAATATAATATAAAGCATTCCAAGATTTGCTGCAAACAGCTGTATCTTGATGTTACATTTTGTGTCACAATGTAAAAATTATATTACAAATGGAGATGATAGAATCGGTTTATTCGTACATACATCGCTCTAATATCGCCATTTTATTTTTGCCTTTGCAAAGAATTAATAATTAAAACTTTTAGGATTTTTTAATAATATATTGAAACAATGGCAAAATAAATAAATACCGAACGATGTTCGGTGCAGAGCGTGAAAAAACTGATTAAAGCAAAAAGTAAAATATTACTCCAAAGACATTTGTTTATCAGTTTCCACCAACGTTGGATTATTACTATATTACGAGAAAGAAAGCGTAGTGTATATTATTTCAAATTTATGTTATAAACGCCTTGATACGGTCCAAACGCTTGCGAAAATTAGTATCAATTGTGAATATTATTAAGTTAAACTATTATTTACTTATTATGAAACAAATGTCTAAACCACGAAGAGAACATAAGGTTCTTTTTTTCCATCTTTAAAAATTTTTTAGTACAACGTGCGATGTTTTTCGCAGAGAAATTTTTTGGAGCAAAAAGCATTAAACGGCGAGTAAATATAGCAAGAAATATTATTTTCATGACTAAAAATTCAAATAATTTCGATTTTTATAGCAAAAAATTCTTAGAAAGTTTGAAAAAAGTGAATCATTAATTTTAAACAATTAATTTTTAAAGTTATTATGAACTTACATATACAATGTAGCGTTCGCATATTTCACATAGTGAGAACTTAACAGACGAAATGAAAATAATCTAATTCAGTAATGTATGTAGAACAGCTTTTACAATGTTTACTACGAACAAAAATCAATTGAATTCGGCCAGCGGATTAAATAAATTATTGAACCGATTGCTGTCTCTTATTTGTGACAATTTCTTCGAACACCAAAACGAAGCGCTTTATTTCTATTGCGTGAGAGTATTTTGCCGTCTCTTATCTGTGACAATTTCTTCGAACACTAAAACAAAGCGCTTTATTTCAATCTCGTGAGAGTACTTTAAACGAGCATAGTTTCAATGAATTTAATTTTTATTAATAATTAAAGAGAAATTAAGATCTCGTTAATTTTGTTCATAAGAACAACTTTAAAAATTAATTGTTTAAAATTAATGATTCACTTTTAACGTGATGTATGTATATATATATAATAGTTTTTTTCTTTTCTTTTTTTTCGGATGGAGGAATAGATTATAACAAAGAAAAATACTTAATATATCGTCAATGAAATTACGATATTACAAAACAACTAATCCAACGATCTTCAAGAGATGTTTAAAAATTATTTAAAAAAATCGGGTAGAAAATTAAGACGTCGCTAGGTGCTTTAAAAAAATTGAAACATTATGACGTCTTCTATACAAAGGTGGAAAAGATTAGGACATCTGCGATAATTAAAAGATCTCTAAAAAATTAAGACGTTCTTTAAATCTTTAAAGAATGTTTACACATGAAAAAGCTAGAATTTTTTTTAGTTTATTTAAAAAATGTTTTCTCCGTATATCTGAGAAATTTTAGAGCGCTTTTTTATGTTTAAATGAGATCTGAGAAATTAGAATATTATTTGACGTCCCTTGGAGACTTATACTAAATTGTATCTCTGTATTTATGATTGCCCGTAGGAATAGCGAAGTTATTCTGCGAATGCAATGTTTATACTAGAATCATTGTAAAGTTACATGCGATACGATACAGGGTTTTTATTCCGTACAGTGTGAACCGTTTTAGATGATAATCACATGTACGTCCTCGAAAAAAAATCCTTATATCACATAAAAGCAAAAGCAAAAAAATGATTAATAAGTGTTGCAATTAAATGTCTCGTTCTGTTTAATTAAGATTTAAATAAAAAAGATATAATCTTGGATATGGCACGTAATACCTTTTTTTAAGTATTCTTATTTTCCTGTTTATGTACAGTACTGTTTATGTTCCCTGTACGTACGTGTGTGCGACATGTATGTATATATGTATGTATAATTTGTGTATTATAAATGCTGAAATAAATCTCATCAAGCAACGAAAAACAGCTGTAAATGGAGATTTTTATTCTGAGTTTAGAATTTTACTGACTGAAAGCAGATTTGAAGATAATTTAGGTACATAAAGAACATCCGTTAATTTTATTCTCTTCATTCTATTACTGGCAAGAATATCAACCTGTGTGTCGCCCATTGCTTCTACTGATATTCTCTCGTTAGCTACAATACCTTGTGAATTAAACGAGTTTTTGGGCGAAAACGAATCACACAAAGTTTTAGACATGTGTGCGGATGCACCTGAGTCAATATACCAATCTGAAGAGTTAAATTACCTACGGTGAGACCTGTGAAGAAGGTAGTGTCTTCAGTCTTCAGTCTGTTTTGATGACTTTGCCTCATGAGCAACTGATTTCGGTTTGCCTTTGCTGCGACAGTTTTTCGCAAAATGACCGAATTTATTGCAATTATAACATCTCGATCCTTTAGTAGTATTTGATTGATACCGAGATTTTACCTGCAGTGCTTTGTCATCATTTGACGACTTTTGACAAACATCATCAAATTTCTTTGTTGTTCTCGCTAGCATTGCCCATTCTTGAAATCACTTATTTTGTCTGTTGTTTTTGTTTTTAATGTTTTTTTTTCTCTGTTCCCTATTATTGTTGTAAATTCACAATTATAATTATGCGTTACCACATGTACCAATACTAAAGTATAGCTTTACCACTCGGGTACAAACCAGTGTTGTGAGACGGGCAAAATTTTTTGTAATATAAGGAAAAATTTGTAATATATAATTAATAATACAGCATACATTATGTATGCTGTATTATTAATCAAGTATAATTTAGAGGTGATTAAAGAACATATTGCATTTAAATATTAGTTTAAATCGCAAGTTTATTGAAAATAAATTAATGAGAACATATAATAATAAAAAATAAAAATAATATAATGATAAAAAATCATGTTACGTCCTGTAGACTTCACAATTCTTTTCTCTTCTCCGATTAACGCAAATCCGCGTTTTACGGAAAGATTAACTGTAAGACTCAAAGTGCAAAACGTAAGACAGCAATTGCAAAAGAACCCGAAGCCAGAACGACGAAAACGTGTTTGATTAAGATAAGAAATATGTATATACATTAGGGTGGTCGTTAAATGGAAGATCATGTTGGATGGTCATAAATCAGCTCCAAATGTAGAAAAAATAATTCTCTAATTTTTTCAGATTTTTATTTTCAGCTCTGAGTCTCCCTGTTTGCACGTGGATTTTTTCCATTTAAAAAAATACCAATTTAAGTAATTTTTAGATTAAAAATAGAATCAACAAACCTGATTTAAATAAGTTTCGCTGCTGTGAGGTATAGCATGAAATTGTATACGGGGTATTTCACTCGAGTTGTGTGTTATGTTATATTCTTATATCAATTCATTTATTTATTCATTTATATGTTATTTAAATATTATTTATATATTTTTTAATAATTTGAAAAAAATACTAATTTACTTCAGTTCTAGATGGAGTCAGCTGCAAAAGTAGTGAACAAAATTATTCAATTTTTCATAAAAGATAGTATATGGGCTATTCCACACGAGTCGTGGGTGTTTTTAATTCAGTTAATCATTTTTTATCCATTTTTCAAGCAATATAACGACGTATCTTATATTTTTTTGAATCTTCCTTGAACTTTAAACTTCTTTGACACTTTGTGTAGGGAATTCCATTCCAGTGCTCAATGATTAAGCGCAAATTTTCGATAATTTTTTTTTTTTTTTAGAAAAAAATTGATAACAGAAAAAAAAATTGATGACAGAAGCAGCTGCAGAACTGTGGTGTTAAGATATTAAGCTCTCATGTGAAATACCTAAAACAAAAGCCCAATGTATCATCAGGACTACCAATACAAGAAAATAAGCTGTATTAAAAAAGAATACAAAAAAAATTATATCTTCAAAAAAATCAATGGAAAATAATAAATTAATCGATATATTGATTACTCCGTAAAATAATAATTTAAATTTTTTCACTCGATTTGTGTGTAGTATAACACACAACTCGAGTGAAATACCTCATATACAATGTTTCACTATTTTCACGGCAATGAAACGTATTTCATAAAATGTCGCTATTTTAGACTAGAACTAACTTAAATAAATATTTTTTAAATGAAAAAGAAAATTACGTGCCAACAGAGAGACTCAGGACACAAAATAAAAATCTGAAAAAATTAGAGATTTTTTTTTTTCACATTTAAAGCCGATTTACGACTATCCAACATTAAAATTCTGAAAAAACCCATATAACGACCACCCTAATATACATATTTAAAATTTTATATATATATATATATATATATATATATATATACTTGTATATTAATCTAGATTTCATTATATTTCACGCGAATCGGAATCATTGAATGAATGCGAAATTATATAATGAATTATATAGAGTTCGATGATTTTATTTCTCCACGTGCGATCATAGAAATTATATAAAACTCATATCAAATTACGCAATTTGAAGATTAAAGATTAAAATTTAACTAATCAGAACAAAAAAAAACTTTTCTATGGGCCGGTTTTACCATCTCTGATTAACTCAATCGGCCGATTAAACTATATCTTTGTCTCTTTTTAAGAACGTAGCTGAAGTATATTTTCTCCCCCCCTCCACGACTTTTCTGACCTGACTGCTCATTTACTATTGGTTTACAACGATTCCTATATCCCAATTGATAGACCTACTGCAAATTATAAAAGACTGATCGAGAATCCTAGCAGCCATATGATCAAGAAATTTCAATGCAAACGAAACAAGTATATCATGCTGATTATTTTTGCGTTGATCGTTATAGTAACAATATTTTTCTGGATATATGCCAAGTTAGTATAAAGAAAAATATAATAAAATTAGTATTTAAAATAATATTTAAAATATTAGATTGATTAATATAGTTGTTCACTTATTTTAATATAATTAATTAACTTTAATTTATTGGTCAGATGTGTGTATTTAACAATTTTAACTATATATCGAATCTCATCTCCCAAGACCTATTAAATCTCTAATTGTATTTTTTGACATATGTATTTATATTGCAAGATATTTTAATTGCAAAATTTTAATTTTTAAGTAATTTTTATTATTTGCACGCGCGGATGCTTATGAAAAATTGTATATTTTTGCTACAGGTATAAATTAAGCTACTGGAAACGACGCGGCGTCGAATCTCTCACGGGCGATCTGATCTTTGGCAATTTTAAGAATGCTGTGCTCTTCCGTTCCGCGCCGGGATGGCACATCGGCCAGCTGTATAAGGCGGCCCGTACGGATGCACCCTTCGTCGGTTTCTACATTTTTCACAAGCCATGCCTGCTATTGCGCGATCCGGACATCATAAAGCAGTTTTTGATCCGCGATTTCGACAATTTCTGCGATCGCCATTTTGCCAGTTCTAATCAGAGGGACAGCATCGGCATGAAGAATCTATTCGGTCTGAAAAATCCGGCTTGGAAATACTTGCGAACCAAGATCACGCCTACACTGACCAGAAGCAAACTGAAACAGATGTTTCCGCTGATGACAGAGATCGGAGAGCCAATGATGGATTATCTCAAAAGTCATCCAGCGGATTGCGATGGCGTGAAACTGGTGGATGCCCAAGAACTCAGTTACAAATATACGACCGATTTAATCGCTTCGATTGCACTCGGTACCAAGATGGACTCTTTCCACTATCCGAATGAAGAATTCTCTACGGAAGGTACCTCCTTTGAATTTAACGTATCATTTATATGCATATAAATAAGATCGAGTTAATAGCAAAAGCGGACCAAGTCGCTCGTTATAGTAACAAAGTATTGTCACTATAACGATCCACGTAAAAATAGTCAACATGATATACTTGTTTCGTATACTTTGCATTGAAATTTCTTGAACATATGGCTCCTAGGATTCTTGATCAGCCTTTTATAATTTATCTTTGCGGTAGGTCTATCAATTGGGATATAGGAATCGTTGTAAACCAATAGTAGAAGAGCAGTAAGGTCAGAAAAGTCGGGGGGAAGAAAATATACTTAAGTCTGTATCAGATATGCATTGAAGATTGAGATTGAAGTTTGATTAATCATGACATAGAAATGTTTTTTTGTTCTGATTAGTTAAATTTTAATCTTTAATTTTCAAATTGCATAGTCTGATATGAGTTTTATATCATTTCTGTGATCGCACGTTGAAATAAAATCATCGAACTTTATATAATTCAATTATATAATCTCGCATTAATTCAATGATTTCGATTCGAGCGAAATATAATGCGAAATCTAGATTAATATACAAGTTATATATATATATATATATATATATATATATATGTATATATAAAATTTTAAATAAAGACACTGATTATCAAGATACATACTAAATATCAATTAATATTCCAATAGCGATCGAAGATTCTAAATATTATCGATTTATTTGTAATAACTCGAGGATGATTTTACAGTTTACGAATTCTTTCACGGATTCAGGAGGATGGTCGCCCTCGTGACGGTGTTTTTCATACCCGAACTGGTAGAAATAATTGGTACGAGTATATTTGCAAACTACTCTTGCATAAAGAAAATCTTCTGGAACGCTATAGAAAGTCGCGAAAAGACCGGCGAAAAACGAGGCGATTTTATCGATTCTCTACTTCAGTTGAAGCATGACAAACAGAATCCCAATTACAGTAAGTGGCTTTGAATCGCGATTTTATTATCTAAAGTCACGTACTCGTAGATGATAATAAAAGATTGAATAAAGAGAAATGATAAAGATTAAATATTTACCGCAGAATTCGAAGGTGAAAATCTACTGCACCAGTCCGGAACTTTCTTCTCGGGCTTCGAGTCGAGTTCTACCTGCATGTCCTTCACTCTGATGGAACTGGCGAATCATCCCGAGTATCAGAAATTAGCCAGGCAGGATATTAACCGGGCAATCGACAAGCACGGCTGGACGTACGAAGCATTTCAGGACATGAAGTATCTCGATCAAACGATAGCCGAGGGTCTGAGGCTGCACCCACCCGTGTCCACAATCGACAGATACACTCGTCAAGATTACAAGGTATATCTAAAAACCGATCATAAAATTGTCAAAGATTTGATTGTGATTTCACGATATATTTTTTTAATTCGATCCGGAATATATCAAAATTTTCGAATTTGTATAACATCGCGAATGAAGAATTTTTCTTAAAACTTATTTTTTCTTTTTTGAGGTCATATTAAAATATAAATATAAATGGCACTACAAAATCTATATATAATAAACGTAAACAGGATAACTCGCTCATATTAAAATCTATATATAATAAACGTAAACAGGATAACTCGCTCATATTAAAATCTATATATAATAAACGTAAACAGGATAACTCGCTCATATTAAAATGATATTAAAATTCATATATATATAATATATTCAAATGCATTCAAAGAATTGCAATGTCATGAAAAAATCATATATAATTATCTTAAATACCTTAGATACAATTTTTTTCTAATACAAAGTCATACTTATATTTGCATACGACTTGATATCGAAAAATCTTTAGCACTCAGAAGAAAAATTGGATTGGGAAATTAATCGTTTAAATGCAAATAAAACTAGCTTATCGTCGATTTACTGTGATTCTTATTTGTGCAGAGGTTTTTGTCAACGTAACTTTTGCGCGCAAAATTATGCGTGCTGCGGTAAAATAACAGACCGTCAGACAAGAAAAATGAATACAGTGAATTTAAAGCAACGTGTGTAACAATTTACAACATTTCGCGTAACAAAAGGAGAGAATTACCGCATAAAAACTATTATAAAATTATTTAAAGTAAAAAGAAAAGTAGAGAGAATGTGTTAGCATTCGGTTAATTTCACTTTCTCTATTTCTTTGATCTCTTTGAAGAACACGAAAATTTTTGAACAAGATATGGTAATCTTTTAAAACATTTTTACATATTTAAGGATTGAATATACTGAAAACTTGAACATAAAGTAATTTTGCTCCTTATAAAATTTACTATGACGAAAATTAAACACGTCACACATTAATGAGTTTAATTAAATATTAACAAAAATATAAAATTCCAGATACCTAACACCAATATCGTCATTGAGAAAGGTACACCGATATACATCTCCTTATATGGATTCGGGACAGATCCTAGATTCTGGGATGAACCGGAAATATACAATCCTGATAGATTCGCCGAAAGTAATCACATCACCGACGCTTATATGCCATTCGGAATTGGTCCCAGGATGTGCGTAGGTAGGCGGATGATAATATCTAAAAAGATGAAAATATAATAGTTTAGTCTTTGTGTGTTTTAAAAATATATATACGGTCTTAAGATCAAAAATATTATACATACATCAAAAATATTAATTAATATTAGTTCAAAATTTTAATAAAAATAACATATTAATAGTAAAAAAGAAAAAATTAATGAGTCATTAAGATGACATCAAAGTTGATATTAAAATAAATTAAATTCTTACTGATTATATAAATGAAATTCTTACTCAATTCTTTTTGATTATAATCTACTGTTATCATCGATAACAAAAAATCTCACGATTAATTATTGCGATATATAAAAGCTAAATTCACAATCAGTTAATTATGCAATAATGGATTCATTTATTAAATTGTAATATAAAAATGATTCAGGATAAAGAAAATCATTTCAGAATAAAAAAAACTAGAATATATATGATCGAATGATTGTATTGTTCAAAAACAATAATCTTGAATGTTATAATTATTTTAGTTTAATGATATGTTCGTTTCTTTTAAAATTTTATTTGAAATTTTTTAAAGAGAAAATTAAATAAAGTATTATCTCACTTGAACTTCGGTTTATATCTTCTATTTAATAAGATACGAATATCATCGTTTTAATTAGGATTTTATAATCGTTTTGTCATTGAAATCAATTCTTTATTGATTCGCAGGAATGAGAGTGGGCCAGTTACACGCTAAAATTGTTTTAGCGTTGCTATTGCACGATTATGAGATCTGGCAAACCAAAGACAACGAGAGTTTTCTGGATTCACGATCAACTTTCACGGCCGCAGGTAATGGAATTAAGCTGCATTTCAGAAGGATCGTGCAAATATAACATGTGTGCCGAATATAAAAATTCTTCATTTAGTTATATAAAAATTAATCGATAAGAATTACAAGAATCGGATAAATCTTTCCAAAAAAATACAGACTAAGTTGGAGCTTATATAGCAAAACAGGATTATAAAGACATCTGTAAAAATGTCGCGTAAAATGATTTCGATAGAAAAATCTCTTTTAAGATGATTGATTTTTAGTATAATTTTATAATACATATATTTAGCTATAAAAAGTCGGGAAGATTGAAATGTTATTGGAATATTTATTGGACAATTCGTTTACTTCAACGTCAACGTTTCCAAAATAATATTTAATCATTTTTTATGTCTAAATCTGTGGAAAGATAGATCGTATCAAGTGCTAAAAGAATAGTTGAGTCCATTAAATATAACACATTATTATTACGAAAAAACTACGTTTCTAGAGCAGAGTATTTTTTTGCAACTCTCGAAATCGCCTTTACCTCTGATCTACGAATCTATTGTAATCGTAAAAGGCTTAGATAATTTTTGTATAGATGTAAGTCCGAATTAGTGTTTCTCCACTATACTTTTTTTAATCTGGAATTGCTAGCTTACGATTTTATACGAATTTTATAGCGAATATGATCTATAAGAATTGCGCTTTATGTATATAATATCGTTATTTGTTATTAATTAATTAATATGTATATAATATCGTTATCTGTTATTAATAATTGTGGATTAAAAGCGACTGTATCGCGCGCACTTGTTATATACACTATATACGTACTTCAATGTACTCAAATAAATAAATATAACATAATTATAAAAAATCATAAAATGTATAAAAGATATAATATTAATAAAAAGTATATAAAGTAAAGAGTATAGAAATCTAGAGTATAGAACTTTCTCACATTTTCTCCAGTCTTACTTTTTGATATTATATTACTTTTTTTATTATATTTTCGCTCTCTTTTATTACTCTGCAAACGATCGATGACTTATCATCATAAAAGAATAAATAGAAAAAATAGAGAGAGAGAAAATAGACAGAGAAATTAAAATATTAAAACGCGATTTAAAGCAATTCTAAACAAATAATATAATCTTTTTATCTCGAAAAACACAAGCATTTTTGATTAGATAAAAAATGGTTCGATAATATTATCTATTTTCACGAAAGAATGATTGCAGCGTGTTCACTTGAAGCAGTGAGATTACTTGAAAACCATTGGATGCAAAATAAGTAAGACATCATAATAAGCTATTACGATATAAACGGGAGACTTATTTAACGGGTGATTAAAAAAAATGGTCTTTATAGCAACACGTTTGTCTCCATTACTGATGAATGCCATTATAAGCGCATTCCTCTTTTCTACTCAGATGTATATTTTTTCCTTTTACTATCTGCATATCATTAGATGCATAAATTGAATTATCAAATAAAATATATATAGAATGAAAAAACTCCAGTATAGAAAAACCTTGTAGTAGAAAAGCTTGCAAAGAATTATTCAAGGTGTGTAATTGCTTATAGGTTTCTTATATTTTTTATAATTCTGTATGTGAGAGTTCAAAGTTCGCCCAATCATGAACTACGATTGAATCATTCGCTCATTTTTGTCGCAATGCTTTTATAATTTTGTGTGACACCTAGTATGTGAGAAGAAAATATTGTTATCATTGATAAATGACTCGTCAAATTGCAAACCTGTAACGATCATGTATATATTTTTAATTTCTTTATCTAGTCTTACGCAGCATCTAAAGCGAGTAGCACGCAAGATTTATACAAAGTGTTTTACCGATTTTGTGTAAAATGGCGATATTGACCGACTGCGTTCTCTCGGACACACTTTTAATATTCTCCTCACTTTTGGCGACGCTTTATCTGTGGCTAAAATGGAAACACACCTATTGGCAAAGACGTGGTGTGCGCACCTTACCTGCACATTGGTTCTTCGGTCACTTCAAGGATGTGATGCTTATGCGCAAACCAGCAGCAGTGGTCCTCGGCGAGTTGCATCGGCAAGCCGCGGATGAGGATGACGTAATTGGAATCTACATCCTACACAAGCCGTTCTTACTGGTGAGAAATCCGGAACTGATCAAGCAAATTATGATTAAGGACTTTCATGTGTTCCCGAATCATCATTTCGATGGCAGAAGCAACTCTGACAAAGTTAGTAATTGGAGTCTCTTCACTGTTAAGAATCCCGAATGGAAGCACTTGAGGTAAACGACACGTACTTGCATCATAGACTCAAAATATTTAATTATTTTATTTTGCTATTTGTTTAAAATTATTCCTATTATTTTGCTTTTCTCAAATTCACGTTAATATCAAACTCAAGTTAAAAAAAGCAATCGTTTTTCGGTATAATTATCAAGAGACTCTGCTATACAGGACAAAAATGTCACCGGTATTTACGAGCGGTAAACTAAAGAGTCTCTTCTTGCTTATGCAAGAATCCGGGGAGATGATGAGGGAATATCTGCGTGATCAGTTCGCGAACGATTCCAAGATCGTGTCGATGCCTCTCAAGGAGTTGTTCTACAAATACACCACCGTTGTGATATCCTCCGTGGCGTTTGGGATTCGGACGAATTGTTTCGACACACCGGCGCCGGAGTTTTTCGAAAACTGTAAGTAAAATATAAAAACATGTAAATGGAGAATCCTGTTCTTTTCGCGAATTTTAAATCTTTTAAAGCGGGTTTTATAAAACCACAATTCAATGAAAAATTTCAAGATATATATCAAGTTTAAAAATATCACGTTATATTATATCTAAAGCAAATGTATCGCGATGAATCTTTCTTATTTCATACATGTTCCTTTTGTTTTTTCACTAATGTAGCACGTAAGGCAGCTCAACCGACCTTCTTGAGGACCTTGCAATTCTTTTTCCTGTTCTTTTTGCCGGAAATTGGGAAGTATGTGGGCAGCAAGATGCTGGGCAACTATACGGATTACTTCCGCAAGGTCTTTTGGGATTCTATGGACAATAGGAACATAACAAAGACGAAACGGGGAGATCTGATCGATTCTCTTTTGCAATTAAAAGATGAAAATTCAAACGATTCAGATTTCCGTGAGTATTCAAAGTGTATATGTTCGACGATAATGAATTAAATGTTAAAAAACCGTGATCTGAATTTGATATGAAATAAATTCAAAATTAATACTCACAAAATAAAGATCTGCTGTTCTCAGGATTCGAGGGCGACGTCCTTTTTGCTCAAGCGGCGATCTTTTTCGTGGCTGGTCGCGAGACTAGCATCACCACTATGACCTATACCCTCTGCGAGTTGGCCAAACATCCGGAAATGCAGAAACGCGTGAGAGAAGAAATCCTTGAGAAGATCCAAGCCGCAAATGGTGTCACGTATGAAGCGGTCCACAATATGAAATATCTACATCAAGTGATAAACGAAACATTAAGACTTTATCCGCCAGCGCCAGTTCTGGATAGAATTCCCTTAGAGGATTACACGGTATGTACATGATATTTGATCATCCTTTTTCTTTCAATGATAGATTTTTTAATCAAATTAAAGTGTCTATACGAAAAGAATAATAGCACTCAATTGACAAAAGTAAATTACAGTTACCCAATACAAAGATAACTATTGAGAAAGGCACAGCGGTATATGTTGCATTACGTGGCATTCAGAGCGATCCCAGATACTACTCGGATCCTAAGCGTTTCGATCCCGAACGATTTAGCGACAAGAGGAAGAACGAGATTGTACCCTGCACTTTCTTACCTTTCGGCGAAGGTCCACGAAATTGTATAGGTTGGTGAATCATTGGCTACAGGCGGATTTGGAATGGATTTGATAGACTGTAGAACTTTTGCTGCAGCGAATATTCTTCGATATCTCTCAGGCGATAGATCTATTTGTTCATTTATTACTTCTGCAAAACACAAATTAGAGAAATGATTATTAAACATTTGACAAACATACAATCAAACAAATTTTTGATATTATTTATAAAACAAATGTATTAAGAGATCTATTGGCGTATAATTTCAATTACCTGTTGTATATTCTATTACAAAAAAATTCTGAATTCGCTTCTGCCCTTCCATTAAATTCTCGATCTTCTCCAGATTAATTTTCCATTTGATTATTAGGTATACGATTAGGCATTTTACAAACCGCCGTGGGGTTGATAGCGATTCTACGCGATTACGAGGTTTCATTGAATCCTTCGTGGATGTCTATCGTGGATCCGCGAAATGTGTTCACTACGCCACCCACAGGATTCCTGCTGGACTTGAAGAAGATATAATTGGTATTTATATTACTATGCCATACAAATTAATCATACTCTCTCGTAATACTCTCATTTTAATGATATATCATTTAATGTATGTTTTTTTCGATATTGAATCTAATTAAAGAATATTTTATTTGAGAGAACATTGGAAGAATATTTTGCTCAAAGAATATGAATGTCTTTCACAAATCGACTTTTCGTAATCAAAAATAGTATATATAAAATTGTTTTATATAGTTTATATAATAATGGCATTAATAATATATATACAATTTTCTTAATTCTATTTATATATTCTTTTCGCTTTCTAAAAAATAAGAATTTTTAACAATTATCCTTTTTACAAAATTAGAAAAATAAAAATTAAATTCAGTAAATATAATAAAAATAATAGACATATATAAATCGATCTACAGATCAGTCATTTGATTACTTTCTGTAAAGATATTTGTTAGCTTTATTTCAGCTATTTGGCGTTGTGTGTATCAAGTTTTACACCACTGAATTCACTATGTACACTATATTGTGGTCTACATATTATACGATGACGTTTCCCTTATATAAATTTAATTGTGATTGTAATCCTGATCGGACTATTTAGGCAATAACGTTAGATATTTTTTGAATTCCGGAAGTACACAGTCCCGCGGATTGAGGGGCTCCACCGCCATCAGATAATCACTCAGGTACTGCGGCAAGAAGCAGAGGATACCCTTGCTAGCCAACATGGCCCAGTCTACAGGCTGATTCATCTGTGTTTATAATAAAAATAATATATCTTCTTTTCGCAAAAAATGAGCAGTTACATATATAAATATATACATGTACCATAATGCAATAGGTATTTCTCACTACATTCAAATTTCAGTATATACATATACATATACATAAATTATTTTTTTTGAATTATACATTACACATAAATTACATATTCACTTTTTATAAAAATACTAAAGATATTACTAAAAAGAAAAAAGCCATTAACTTTTAGCTATATTGCTTCGAGTTTACTTTAGAAAAGTTGTTTACCTGTTTTACATTGACGAAGCAGTGCGTGATCCTGCGTCCAGACGAACTGGCATCATAGGGCGGCCTGTAATCAAATCGAAGATGTCACGATAATGTATAATAGAATTCTTTAAATGTTGATCGAGACATTCACCTCGCTTGCGTGACCGAACCGCCACCAGCTTCGATCAGTCTCTTGAATTGATCGTACTTGTCCTCGGAAACCATTAACAGTGCCACCATGTCGGAAAATGGGCCGTTCGATTCCTTCTGCAATCTCAGTCGCCACTTATAAGCTGCGGTTGCGATCGCTTGCTCGATCTCGCCGCTCGGTTCCGGGATCGCACCTTTGCTCTTTGGATTGCCCCATTCGTATTTTTCCTCCTAATACGCATATAAGTATAGAAATTGATTGACAAAAATGTTGAGAATGTAAAGAATTTGCTTGATCTCGATGAGTTAAGAAATTTAATTGTACTACATTCGAAATTAGCGTTTTGCTTAAACAATTAAAAAATCGCAGTTGTCTAAATTTTACCTTGTTCAATAGATTTTAAATGTTATCATTAAAAATATCTCTATTTAATTTTAACATAACGTTGAATAACGTTTTCTTTCCTCGAAAATCAATTACAAGTTTATTCCACTATATAAATAAATATATCTGACGTTTGATTATTAGTATATTTAATTCTGCATTGATAGACACGATATTATACTTTAGTTGGCAATAAATGATTATGTCCTTCGATTTTCAATTTACATAAAAAAATGTATTCTAAATTGATCGAAAAATATATAACTAAGCATTTTTCGGTGAAATATATATCTAACAAATATACTAACATCGAGGAATCTGCCTTCTTGTTCGCAATCACGTAAATATGAGCAATGTAAGAGCCATTTCCCGGCAGCTATGCTACCAAGCATCTTCTCATTTCTGGACAGCCTGATACATAAGAGATGCGTGGCGCTATTATCATATTTCGGATCCGTCGACACGTCTCCGCTGAGTTCTAGTATCACTTGTTCGTATGCTTTCTTATCCTGTTAAAATACATTAAAGTGTAGTAATCAATATATTGAAGCTAATTACATACCTCCTTGAATATGTTATACCTTTATACCGGAGAGCATAAACCGTCGTATTATTGCCGGTTGATATTCAGTGATATCTTCTTCACCATGTTCCTCGATCATATTGACATGAACATCTCCACTTGTTTGTTTGTTTAAAATTAGCTGTAAATATGAATACTGTGTAAATATAGATTGATAAATGAAAGAATATTGAATAAAAATAAAAAAAGGACACGTAAGAACGTAAATTAGATGCTCATCGCATCCAACAATGTCTATATAATAACAAAATCTAAATAGGCCACAAAACAAAATTGTTTGTATCAATTAATGGCTTCAGTTTATTTACAATTTCCTGCAATAAAACAGCTCATATTTTCATTTTCTAAAAAAATAAGATATTACTTTAAAAAATTGTTTAAAACTCATTAACTCAGTATAACATGTATTAGTGCTATAATATTACAGTAATTAGTAAAATCTATTCAACTTTAATTTGTCTCAAATCGAATTTTTACAGAATTTTATTATTGCATCAAATGTCTAAAGTGTTACTTTTTCATGTCGTACATATTTATATATTTTTTTATACTTCGGTCTTTTATATTCTTTATCGTGTTATAGGGCATACATTTTATATTTATTCCATTTCAAGCGCAAAAGCAATTAAATGCATATGATAAGAACAGAGCTTCTATTTTATTGTATAGAAATTACTTAGAAAAAACTATATATAAGTAATCAATCCACATACCCGCTTTGGATGATTCGGATCCTCCCATACAATAGCGTCGATAGGTTGCGAATCTTTTATTATACCTGTATTTGTAAAATGATTAATCAGTGATGATCAGAAAACAATACGAAATTGGAAATCGATTCTGTATCCGATATTATTTGATGAATACTCACATTTTTGTATGTCATCATCAGAAGTTTCCACGTTGTATTTATTTGCATTTTCTCCAGATATCGAGTATCTATTTTCAGAACTACGCGACGTTTGTTGAAGCATTTGATCCAACTTCGCTATTTGCCTATTTACATAAAATTCAAATTTAATTTCATCAATATAATAATATAAATTATTATGTATAAAATTATATATATTTAAAAATATATAATATTAATAATAAAATTAATAATATTATAGTATACACAAAAAAAGAGTATTCCCAATCTATATCATTCGAAATATTTTATATATTATAATTATAATTATTATATTTTTATATATATTCATATAATATTATAAATATTATATATTTATATATATATATATATATATATATATATATGTTATACATTATATTTATTATTTCTTAATGTTATTTGTTTTCTCTTATTTTTTATCTCGCTCATTATATTCTAATTATTCAAAATAAATCGAAACTTACATGTTTATTTCATTACTCGACTTATTTGACGTTGGACTATTTTCTTCGTTGAAGTCGAGTTTTCGGTTTATGGGCTCAGGAGTTGAGGCAGCATTTATATTAACCTGATCAGTTTCTCTTTCCTCAGCTTTTTTCGCAGGAGAATCATCATTCGATCTCATATTGTGATCTTCCATTATGGATTCATTCGATGCATCTTTCTGGTAATTAAATATATAAAATTAATCGAAGCAATCTTGATATTATGATAAAAAAATGATACGATATTAAGAAACTAACTGCATTACTACTAGATTTATTCTATCTGTTACACTGTTAAATTTATTCTGTTTCTACATGAAATATTGCATCAAGATTGCACGTGCGACTCTTAAAGATATTTATGTCTTACTTTTTCAGATTGACCCGCGTTCTTCAATTTGTCCCATAGCTGTCTCTTCAAATCTGAGAGCGGCTGCAAATGAAATTCTTCATTATAGCTTACTAATTTGAATACATAATCAGAGATCATGAAAATCGTAATACTCACGGTGCTAGGTGCGCGTCGTTTTAACGGCGGTTCCGCCACTTGCAAATCCGGAAAATTGTCTACCCATTTGACCCATCCTTTTCGCGTGTCTGGTGAAGGATCAGCTTTAAAAACCTGTCCATATGGAGTGTCTGGAGTGGACACATGAAACGGCGAATGCGGTGTCTGGTTCATTACGAGACTGAGTCTCTTGTTTACTAATGTGGTTTCGACAGTGATCATCTCCTGTAATGTTATAAAAAATTGCAATCCTAAATGTGAATTCTGTTGAAGCAAAATGGAAGCAGATCGCTTTAAAAACAAAGTATAAATAATTTTTCGAATTTTCTTAAGCATACTTGACTTGCATTGACCTCATATATTTAATTTATATTGCACATGTACACATATATAATCGGAGAGTATTATTAAGTTAAATATTATAATATATAGATATTATAAGTGAAATATCAAATATATATAATATTGCACATACCTTGACTTGAGGTAAATGACGCTTCGGTGTAAGAACAGTCCGTGTTGTGATCTCCTCTGGCAAATTTGTTCTATTTTCGTGATCACTCGATGGAGTTTGTTTGAGACTTGTTTCGTTGGTGGTAGTATTCAATCTATCTGGCGCTTTAATACATATATTAGAATTATATACAAACGCAACAATAGAGATTGAAACATAAATCAAGAAGATCAGAAACCTGTTTAAAAACTGATGCTTGTATTTTATACTGGATATTTCGAAAGGTAAAATTTAAAAAAGGAATTTAAAAAGAGAAAAAGAATAGAGCACATGTAAAATATTGATATATGTATAAATCAATTTACCTATTGTTTCTCCGACAAGAAACGGAGTTTCATCTACGAGCGTTAATTGATCAGCGCAGCTTTTCAGCCAATCGGTGGTGACAGCCGGCAATTTCCATCTTACGGCCGCGTTGTATTTATTTCCTTCCGGGGTTGGACAAACCAAATGCGTGCTGCCGTGCGTATTCTTCTCCGCGTTGGCTTTTCGTGCAAACATATCTTGACATCTGAAAATATCGAAAGAGTATTTATTTTCGACTTGCTTGCTCATAGAATCACCCAACTTTCCGACTCATCCTGCATGACTAGAGTCTGACACATGATTTTGATGTGACTAGTTATACAATCAAATTCCGAGTTTGAATTTATCATTGTTACTCGCTGTGATGACTATCGATTCGTAAATATATTTTTCATTCACCCATATATACTATACAACTGAGTCAACGGCCCAAATGTAGCATAACTAAGAATACAGTTGTTACAGCGAGTAGCGGAGCAGGCGCGAATATATTGAAATTTTGCACAATAATATGAGAATAAGAACTTACTTTATTTTCGTGAAAATAGACCCAATCATGAATTCTAATCCATCTCAGTAAATTTAATCTCGGAATTTTTGTTATACATATAATAAATTGATAAATATACGTTACATGGCGCCAAGTTTCTTAGCCAATGTCGAAAGGTATATTCGTTCGGTGCCAGTATACATGCTCATCGTTATAACGCATCCCGACAGCGGACTGCAAGGTTTTCTAATAGAGAATGGCTTGTGATAATACTCAACATCGACGACACGTTCCTGGTTTATGCAATCTTCCTGTTAACAGATTGAAAATTAGCAATATTAATATTAATTATCAGTTATTAATAAGATATTACTATTGTAAAAAGAAGAATGCATTATAGATTTATACACTAGCGGATCCTGACGTCAATAATGGGGGATTTTGTAAAATTATTTTATTTAATATTTTTGGTTTCATGATTAGCTTTTATTCCAGGATCAACGACGTCGATATAGCTCTTTAACGTTTGTTTTTCTTTATTTATTATAATTTTTAAACGAATTCAGCAAAACTGTTTCTTTTAATTTGCAAGAAGGGGTCCCCCCCCCCCCAGGATCCGCCAGTGCATATTCATATATATACATATTCATATATATACATATATATACATAATCATATATATACATATTCATTTATATATATATCTTTCTAAAAAAATATATATTTAAAACTTTTATAGAGAGAACTAAAATCTATTAAGAAACTTTTTTTAAAGAGAAATTAAAAGATACATACGATAAACAAATCGGTCACGATTTCGTTGACTGTGTGTTTCAATGGTGCTCCTTGCACAGGCACGACGCCGTAATCCGGGATACCGCTGTATGTTTTCGAAACTACGCGTCCACCCAACATTTCGATCGTTTCTTTCACGTTGTTGTCTTCATTATCGAAGTCGGCCACAACAAATGTCAAGCCTGCGCAAACCATTGTAATAAATAAGTATTATCACAATATATAATTATGATAGTTAAATCTGTAAAATGTATCTCTTTGATGTTGCTAGTTTTTTTAAGAAAGATTGGTCTATATAATGGTACATGAAGAATTTGTACAATATATAATTATTTTCAGAAAAATATACTTTGTCTTATAAAAAATATCCTTAAATATTTCATCTCTCGATGTGATCTCTTGATCAATAGCCATTAAGAGGCATCAATTTCAATATTTTATTAAAGAATGTAATCACACTTTATACGACACATATATAGACATACATAAACATTTTATTTGCTTTTTAAAATATGAAAATAAGAGTAAAATCTTCGATCATACCTCCGAGCAACTTTTCGTTTATTGTGCAGCTTTGGCTAAGCGGCACAGAGCTGTCGTCGTCCGTTCTTTTATTTTGCGTGGTATCCGATGAGCGAATTTCACTGGTATTATTTGAATTAGTTGCATCTTTATCCTGCGTAATAGATATATGAGGCTTTGTGAATTCTTGCATCACGTCGCTGCAATCTGTAATCCAATTATTTGCAATTATAATGAGAAATATCCATAAACATCTATACAATTTTCAGAAAAAATTTTCTTACTAATAATTATATTCTTTTCTAATTAATTAGCAGTATATATATGAAATATTCATGTAATGTGTATCGCAAATATATCATCAAATGACAGTTTGTATTATTACCGTTGGTTTTTTGCAGATATTGCTGCACGAGATCAGATTGCTGTTTTTCATTCGAAAGTGCAACTTCTTTTTCCAAATTGAAAAGTGGTATAGGTGGCCTCTTTGGTTGTTGCAACATTTGTAAATTCTAAAATAGCACACAAACGTTTAAATTAGTCCTTGTTAATATGTCAACCAATGCAAAAAAATGCAAAAAATACAGCAACAGCGAAAATCTTATGTATATATATTATATTTATTAATATCGTGTGTTTTACTATATAATTCACATATAATTTGGAAGATAATTTCTCGTTAATTTTTTTTCGGCACAAAAAAATAATTACAGAGAGAAGAAAATAGTTTTAATGAGAAATTTTTCGATAATTGAAAATATTATAAATTTTAAATTGCTATTAAACGTTTATACTGACCTTCTGACTAAGCGGAGAAGCGGGTGTTTCAATATTTTTCTTAGGTGTTCCGCTTTTTACTTCGAGCAAAAAGCGATCTTCCGGTGCAGGTCGTTTCAGTTTCATGCTCTCTTCTAGCCATTCTATCTTCAATACATAAGGGCTACAAAAAAGATATAAAAACAATTGTAAATATAAAAAAAAAAAACTAACTGATACGAAAGAAAAGGTTTAAATATTGATATATTATAAGTTATTATTCAAAGTGTGTGTGTGTGTGTGTGTAATGAATAATCAACTTGTGAAATTTAAGAAGCCAGACTTCTTATTTAGATCTGAAATAAATGTTCTTTTTCAAAAGTGTATCTTTTAATTAAGAGAAATTGAAAATAAAAATTTATTCGCGAATTAAAGAGCAAATAAATAATAAAATTTTATTTGTTATCGTACCATAAACCTTTCAATTTCATTGTTTTCAATTTCGCGGATGCTATACTCTCGTCGCCAACAATTACGTGTGTTACAGCATCCGATATGTCATCGAAACGTGTTGCACCGCCTACATTTAATATTCTATTCAATTTATCTTTGATATTTGCCGCAAATCCAGCGAGATAAATCTGCAAAAACAACGCATTAATTGTAAAATTAAAACAATAAAAAGAGTGTAATGTATTAAAAAAGATTGTAAAGAAAGATTTACATTACATCCATCCAGAAATGGTCCAGCTGATTTTACTTCATTAAAAGTGAGTCGATCCAAAACGTTTAACATAGCATCTGTATAGAAAAAAGCACAAATATACTTCGATTTGAAATCAATATAAAAAAACACGGATTACATTAAGAAAATTAATTAATACTCTTACTGTTAGAGAAATTATTAGGTACTGCGTCCACAATAGAGAAATTTGATGTTGTCGAATTATGACTCTCGTTTATGTAATTATTCTGATACTTATCATGTGCTATAGAACTGATTTCAGAACAGGTAAATGTTTCTCGAGCTGAAAAATATATGAAGAAAATATAATTTATTGTAATCCATTATCTTTATATAAAACTAATAATATATAAATTAATTATTATATTAATATACTACACAATCTTCAAAATATACATTCTTTTCTAATTATTTATAATTATTAAAAAAAATTATAAATATTTTTACTGTTCAATAAGACATCACAGCCTTAACGTTATTATAATATCATTGATTCTAAACAAATTCATTGCATTAATGAGGTAACAAATTATTAATTTTTAAAAAACAGAAATAAAAAGAAAAAGAAAAAACGCAATTGATTTGTAAGTTGTAAATTGAGATTTTACTCTTATATACATTTAACACAAATTATAATAACTCTTCATTAATATGTTACATACCATGCTTTTCCGGTGTTGAACATGCTTTCACAGATTTAATAATAAAATTATGGAAAGGTAGAGCGTATTCTACTTTAATACTCTCATACACCCAATCAGGTTTTAAACAAGCGATATCATTTTCCATCGCATACTTCAACTTATCACTTATTGGGCCATTCTCGGAAGCTAGAACTACTCGAACTTTTGTTCCATCAAGAGGACCCATGAATGTCTGCAAAACACAAATGTAATTTAAATTACTTGCTGATGTTTTTCGGATGTTAATTACGTAAGAGTTAACTTACTCCTCCGTGATTATGTATCAAATGTTTGATTTCTTCTTTCTGACGTTTGGAAAGATTTGTCGAAGTAACTATTAGATTCTTAAAAACTGGACATTTGTATTTATCAAAAATCGTATCATTTGCCTGAATCACATTTTTCAAATTTGCTTCCCAAACAGCTTCTATCCATTCCTTTGTCATAACTGGTATCTTCATTTCTATAGCAGCCTTGAAAAGAACAGAGATTATATAGATATTGATGTAGATTCCTAAATAATGTATTCGATTTCAAGCAAGTAATATATTATAGCATTGTAGTGTCATAATAGAAATTATTTGAATAACTGAATATTTTTTGTAAGTATATTATATATATATATATATATATATATATACATACTTCATATTTTGCAGACATTACAGAGTCTGCTATTAAATGTGTGACAGAACTTCTTAATTGCTTTGTGAAGAAGCCTCCCATATATTCAACCCGTTGTTGTATCCGATTCTGCAAAAACAATTAAAACATGAAATGACACTTTGTGTGAAATAACTATAATTTATATCATAGAAACTATTACGATGGTTGTACTTTAATTTCTGGACTTAAACCCGATGCGCAAATACACATTCCCCTCATAGCAGTTGTATATATAGGACTCTTTCCTTCAGGAATTGGTTCTCCATTTAGAAAACAAATAAGCAGACACTTTGGCGATACTATTCTGCTAAAATATAAATATAAATTAACAATATAAATGTTTTTGTTTAGCTCTTTTGAATTATTTCATATAACATCAAAATAAAGTATACATTTCTTATTATAAAATACAAATAATAAGTAATTATATATCTTAATTTTGTTTATAACAGTAAAAATAAGCTATTTGCATACTTACGAACATTTAAAATTTTTTAGCTTTTCAAACAAAAAACCATCGAATTCTTCTATAATAAATATATCACTTTTTGATGGTTTCATCTGGTCACAAATCTTCTCGGTAACCCAATTTGGTTCCAAGCTAAGATCACTACATTTCTAATGTAAACAAAATAAAACTTTTTGTTTAAACAATTGTTTGTGTAATTCATTAGAGTATACTATTAGATATTGAAAAAAAACTTACAAAATCTTACATAAGATATAGATTAGATAATAGTATAAATATTAATGAAAGGAATGTAAGAGTAAAATTCACAATAAAATGGTACAATTAAGAAAGAGTCTCACATAATCAAATAAATTGCTCAAGTTTCTTTTTGTTTCAGTTCAATACAAAATGTTTAAAAATGTTGTTGCATACTTTTATAAAAAATCATTGTTCATTTAATTAAGCTTTCAATTAAACATTTATATTTATGAAAAAATGAAAAAGGAAACAAACTTATAATCAAAAGATATTGGAGCATGTAAATTTTGCTTCTGTATCATTATTATTTCGATATTCAGAAAAATAAGGATATACTAAAGAAACAATACATTTAGAGGAAAATAGAAATGTATACGAACATTGAAGGCCAGCCACAATTCCTCGCTACAATCATTTTCAGACTCCTTATGATTCGGAATGACAAAATGAATGTTTACGTCGCAGTCGACTTGACTTTCCTGTGTCGTCATTCTGAATTCTGAGTTATGTTTTAACGTAAATTACACCCGAGACTCGGCTTGCAGACAAAATAAACACAAAACGGAAAAATATACACGAATTGGAGAAGCATTCCAAGCATACTGCACAAATATTCGAAAAATTTGCAAAAAAGGAGACACTTTTCTTGTCTATCACATTTGACACACAACATGTAAAGAAAACAGATGCGGAAACAGATCGGTCATATTGGCGGGACCATAGATTATGTAAAATACATAGATGGGTATAAACTGCTTAGGCAAGGTATTTAGATATATTACGAACAAAATTGTACAATACTCCTTTTACAAAACATATATCGCTATAAATCTTTGCAAAATACCGTAAATAGTCACATCAAATATCAAATATATTTCACAAATTTTTCTTCTACAAACACAGTTTACTTTAATTTTAATTACACTCATCGGTTTCTTTGGAAATCTAGCGTAAGTAGTGAGCGAAAGCAATAAAAAATAACTTACCACTTTTCTTTATAAACAATCGTGAATGCGATTGCAAAATTCCGCGCCGTACGAATTTTCATATATTCAACAGGTGATATGTCGCGACATGATTTTTTGAAAACTACGATTCGTCTGATCATCTTGTCAATTAACGAAATTTCCCTAGCCAGAACGAAATGTCATTGGTCGGTCGTGCGATCGCCGCGTGTAAATGACCCTGCAGGCTGCCCTCGCAGTGACGTGCTCTCTCCCCCCTCTGCCGTTCGGCGACGCGTCACCGAGCATGGCCGAGCGCGACCGAAGGCGGCCGAGCGAGCGCAGGCGGCGCTCGGCGGTGATTGGCCGGTCAGTCTCTTCTCGGACGGGCATGCGCGTGCACGCGGTTTCAAGTTGACGCTCCAAGGTCGTCCCGAACACGCTCGCCGAGCGACGCGGTGCATCGCGCCGACCAACGAGAGTCGTGGATTCGGGTCGGTCGCAGGCGATACCTGTCAGCACGCGGGGACAGAGAGCTCGAACTCGCCCGGAACCTGGTGCTCGAACGATCGCGTGGGTTCCCTGCGTTACGACCAACTTCCGACGAGACCCCGCCGAAGCGGGATTTAACGGTGTTGTGTTCGCCAGGTGTTGCCAGGTGTTACCAGGTGAATGTGCGAGCGTTTACCTTCCCGCGGGGCGAAGAAGAAATCGCGACGGTGACGAGGTGTGCGGTTTTATCTCTCGCGAAATCTTCCCCGCGAGACTCTATACTCGACCAAGTCTAACGTAACGTTCGCGCTGTGAAGTTAGCCGCGTATTTGAATCGCGTCATTCGCGTCACGAGAGGACGCGAGTGAAAACGCGAATTGAACTCTGGGAATATCGTTGATCTCGTTGATCCCGCGTCGGTTAAACGCCGAGAACAAGAATGGTGAATGGCGATCGGAGGTGAATGAGAAAAAGACATCTCGATCGATAGATCCCTCTCGTGTCTGTGGATTCTCACGTACGTGGGAAAGAGAGAAAAGAGAAAGGAGGGGAAAACACGAGACGATCCGCGTCGCCCTGCGAGGAATGCACAGCGGATTCGTGAATATTGTTTTTTTGAACAAAAAAAAGTGCAAGCAAGTTATGGGTGGTGCGGCACGATTTTTCCATAGTTATACGTGTTTGTACATTCTTCCGTTAGAACGGTGAACGGCAGAGCGCATATTTCGACCAGAGATCGACACGTTCGACGAAAAAGGTGGCAGCAGCGGGGCGGGGGGGAGGTGAGGTGAATAGGTGAAGCGGGTATCGCGCGGAATGCGGGACGCGAGTGTACGTGAAACGAAGACGCGCCGCGGTTCGCCGTGATTGGCGTAACTCGTAAAGTTGCGCTCCTTCCGGAGCCTCTTACGTGCGGCAGTGACGAAGAAGGTGCAGGCGAAGACGGCGGAGAAGAAAGAGGAATAAAGGGGGGAGGTGAGGTCAACGAGAGGATGGAGCGGCGACCGGCGGCGACCTCCGCGAGGACGCGCAGCCTTCTTACCGGCCTCTGCCTCGTCTGGATCATCGGCAGCATCTGTGCTACTGGTGAGTCCTGAGAGCACGATTTATTTGATTTCGCGGATCCTTTCGATAACCTGCGTTCGAAAGCGTTTCGATATATATATACAATATGATTTGAATCAGATTTCAAGTCTTGATAAATGCGAATTTATTTGCGCTGATCATAAGCGATTGTTGCGTCTTCTGAACGTCGTCACAATGATTATTAGGAAAATTGTGATAGACGAACGACATGAAATATTATTTTACTGAAGCTATCTTTGAAAATTTCTGCGAAAATTGAAATGGAAAATATTCGAGAAACAAGGGAAAAGAGGAAGGGGAAAGCAAGGTCGAGAGATCCACCGGCCTGAGAGTTTGAGATCGAACATCTGTCTTGGATCATTTTTTCTCTCTCTTTTGCTTTGTGCAGCATCCGCTTTGAAAGATTCTCAAGTGTCGTACGCGTCATAATACTATAGTATAAATAAAACCAATGACTGATGAAATTTCCCCAAACATCTAATAATGTAATACGAATCAAAATTACAAGAGATTAATGTTTACAAAATAAGAGAGTTACAAAAGAGAAAATTTAAAGAGATTTACAATTCAAGTAACTACATTTAAATCCTTTATATACAGGCTGCTTCAAAACTCGAATTTATGCAGCAAAAATAATTTAAATAATAATATAATCAAAATTTTTTACATTTAATTAAATAAAATATTTAATAAAAATATTTATTAGAATATTATTATAGTAGATATATTTGAAAATATTTATAATATTTAAAAAATATTTTATTAAACGTAAAATAATTATAATAAATATTATTATATATAAAAATAATAATTTATATCATTTCTCTTATTAAGGAAACTTATTAAGGAACTTATTTATTAAAGCTTGATTGCACCAACATCATTTTGATTTTAAGCGAGACTTAAATATGTGTTTGTGTCTATATATTTCGAAAGAAAGATAAAGATAGATATATATTTAAGTCTCGTTAAAGCCAAAATAACGTTGGTGCAATCGAGCCTAAGGAAATAATATTTGTTGAAGAGAATATATGGAATTTATTTACAAAAGAGATAATCCAGTTTACGTAAACACATTAATGAATGCTGTGTGTGAACGCTATGTCGCACGTGACTCGCACGATGATTACTTCTCAATAAACGTCATTAGAAACCCCCGATGGACCAGCACGTCGAGGGAAAATCTGCGAAATCTCCCCTGCAGCGGTCGAGTGTGGCGTAGGAGCGACCCTAATTGAGATTTATTACGACGTTAATCCGGAGCAATTGTGCGAACGAAGTTAAACCCGTTGACCTCTCGTCTCGATTGTCGGGGAGGATGGCTGTGAGCACGTGCCGCACGAGGACAATTCCGAATTAACCCTTTCCATTCATATTTCACGTTTTATCTCACGTTTAAAAAGTATAATATACCATATGTGCACAATACAAATTTAATAAATAGATGCAAAATATATTTCCGCGAAGCTGCACTGAAAACAAAATTTGTTAACTTGACTAAACCTTTCAACTAAATATTATTTTGTTAATTAAACATATAGAAATATTTAAATTAAATATAACATATTAAATCTAACAAGACGTATATTTGACTTAAATACCAATATATGTTCAATTAACAAAATAATAATTTAGTTGAAAGGTTTAGTTAAGTTAACAAATTTTTTGTTCAGTGTAGATTGAACGTGGCATCTGAGAGAGAATTATAAAATATAACAAATATTATAGAGAATTTTTATATATAGAGAAAAATATATTATAGAGAAAAATATTAAGTATTAATAAATATAATTAAGATAAAGTAATAAAGTAAAATTAAACGAAGTGGAAGAGAGCAAACGGAAGCTGTTCTTACTATTCGCGAGAAATATTTTGCATCTTTTCCTTGACGTTCTGAATTGTCGAACAGCCAAATCTTAAGGCAATTGAGATTCTGTCAAACAGTTTGATCATTGATTTAGATTCAAAGCGTACAAATTGGTCGAACTTGAATCTTCTACTTTGAATTGTTTGAATCTCTTTTGTTCCGAATTTAAAAGTCGCTCGTGCCATTCCGGTTTGTCTTTGATACATACAGAAGCAAAAGAAAAAGAAGAAGAAAAAACAATGTCTTCATTTTGCTTCTGGCACGCGTTTCTACGTCTTAAAATGAGGACAGACCGTCATTGATTAAATTTCCCTTAAACAACGTCGAGCATTGATACCGGTCGCCCAACAGATAAAGGGTGATAAGAGCCGCGATACATATAGGACCTTCGTTCTTTCGTCGAATCGTATATTCTATTTTTTCTGTCTCGTCGACAGAATATAAATTCTCGCGCCGTAGACAGTCTTGCTTGATGACACTCGTGATAACCGCAGAAAATCGCGAAATATCCGTTCTACTTGGATTTCTAGCAGGTAGCTCTGTATGTACATGCCTCGAAACGTGTGTAAAACACAACGATATATAATACAATAATAAAATAATATTAATACAAAATATTAAAAATAATTAATATTAATATTAAAATAAATATTAATTGTATTTTGTATTATATTATTATATTATACCATTATATCATCATTATTATCTAATGAACTTAATTGAAAAAAGTATATAAAAAATGCGTACATTCAGTAACCTGTGTATAAAAGTCAGAAAGTAGAAACCGGTAGTAATAAAAGCTATTGCCAGTAATGGTAACCGTATACACGTACGTGTGTACTATGAAAGGTATCTATCATTGTAGCGTCAGCTTGTCCAAGGTACAATAGAGGACAAGGGTCTTTACCTGATCCTCCACACAAGTCCCTTCTCTCAGCCCCCCTCACCCGCATGTAGAATAAGTCCTCCACCTTTCTATAGTCTTTTACTCACTGTATCGAACGCGAGTACCTTTCTTCGGCTAGGTAAGGCTATTGAGCCCAAACCTTGAAGAGAACAAACTCTCTAGATTAGGTGCTCGAAAAGAAACGTGACGAATTCCGTAAGAGACTAAAGTGGTAAAAAGAAACGCAAAATTGCATTTACTAACTGCAGATTTCCAGCTAATCTCTTTATTTTCTTTCATAACGAAAATCTTGAAGATCATCATCGTAATTTATAATATTGCACATTTTCCTAAGCTTTTTAAAATTTTATCAAAGTAAAGTCTACTGAGATTAACCGAAACAATTTTTTTCATGTATCTATTTTATATTTATTTTATTTTCCATTTATATTTTATTTTTTATTTTTCGTTTTTTTTCTATCTATTTTCTATCTATTTTATATTTATCTATATATTTTCATTTTCTGAAGCTTGATTTTTTGAAAATTTTATCTCTGAAACGCTTTTTACGTGTGTTTTTGACATTTTTGTAAAAGAAAAATCGACTCAAAATGAACAAGAAAGGTTTGTGAAAAAAATGCATTTAGTGAGGGATACCGTGTATAATATTTTTATCGCTACACCATTTTCGACGCAACGTCGTCGACGGCACGTTAATGATTTCTGCGAGTCGCGGTGACGAACAAAAACTCGACAGCCGGTGGAGATGATTCGCGGCCTTTACCGGTCTCGAGCGGCCTTAGGCCGTTATCCTCTCAGAGCTCAGAGCCGCCGTTCTTCGGGCGACCGGATGTGCCGACCATCCGTTTTGCTTTTACTTCTCCATCTTTACCGTGTCATCTTCATTATCGTTATCATCTACCTGTTCTTCTCGTCGTTGATATCTTCCTTTCTCTCTCTTTCTCTCGCGCGCATTTTGCTTTCTTATATATTTTTCTTACTTTCCTTCTTCCTTTTTGCCGATTATAGTATGCTCGAGTGATTTTATTGGGACGGGAAGAATATAAACGAGCAATAAAAAGTATCAAGTGCACGTTGTTATATTTTCATAGAAATGCGTCCTTATTTTTTTTAAGGAAAACAATTTTGTCAAAGAGTTTTGCGCAAAGACACTCGATAGAAAATATACTTAACTATGTCGAAAGAAGCTTATATACAAGCGAACAAAGAAGGAACATACGAGAGAAAAAGAAATATATCGGACACGCAAACCGGAAGGCCTTTGAATTCCTGACCCACCGTTTTGTTTCCCGTCATTCACGGCGGTAAACTCTTCATCGGGCCTTCCTCGTCGGCTTCTCTCCGAAGGAGAGGCGGAACATTCGGAATGCCAGGAGAAGCGTTTGTTTGCTCTCACCGCTATTGTCTCGACCTCGTTACCGCGTAGTCGCGGCAACGACAAAAAGCATCGGGCCCCAGGTCCTCCATGTGTGTATGAGTCTGTGTATGTAATTCCCATTATTATTCGCCATGGAAACTCGTCGACGCGAAGCGACGCCACGGAACGCGGCGTAGCCGGTGCACCAGGGGCCACTGACCGTCCCCCCCGACAAGGCTTTCTCGTCTTTCATGGGTTCTTCTTCTTCTTCTTCTCCTTCGTCCTCTCCTCTCCCTTCTTCATCTTCTTTCGTAGGTTCTTCTCGGTTTTATTCCCTTAGTTCAACCGCATCGCGTCATAAATAGGAACTTCTTACTGCAGAGTACTTACAGTAGACGCAAGCTTAATATATTCTCGCTTCTATATTTCGCGAAATTTGCCTTCTATTTGCAACAATTTCTCAAATATATTTAATTTTAAATCTAATAATTGTAGCTTGAATTCTCGCCAACGAAGCTCTCGAGTATCTTTGTCCCTTTTGCCGCAAATTGTTTCGTTTTTTTTGGTTGCTCGCCAATGTTAGATACCTGAAGAGCTCATTCCGATGCCGCGCCGATTACTCCAGAGCGAGCTCGGTAATCACGTTCCCAGCAAATTACCCGTGCGAAGAGACTCGGGAGAAACTCGCTTCTTTCTCGTTTTCCTTTCATACTCGCGCAGTCGTAAATGTATTAGTATTTTATATTGTGCCTTTTCTTTCTCTTTTTTTATTTATTTAGACACAGATGTGCATAAAATATAGCTTAAAATGTAACGATATGCAGAGAGGAATAAAAAACCGTATATATAGATGCAAGAGATGAATTCAATTCATAACTCTTCAGCATGGAGAACACTCTTCGTCTCACGATAAATGTAATATCTTCGTCGAGCGCAGGCGGTGGAAAGAAATTGCGAAACGCGTGGCATACGTTTCTGTCACGCCCAGAGGTAGGCAAATTATATACGGCTGTCTCTGTTCGTCGTTCTTTGCATTATTTCCCAACGTGAATCGAAGCAAGTGCATTCTCGCTTTGCGATTCTCCTCGCGCGTCTTTTTCGTCTTTATGTGTGCGTTTTATGTTTTATTTCTTCCGCGTTTTCTTTGTTCCACCGTTGACCACGCATCGCGGAAGAATTGTCGGTGGAAAGTGAAAATATCGGGTAAACTCGTTGCACATGCACGTGTCTTTCTCTCTCTGGCTTGCATTTTGCGCAACTCTCGCTCAAGGTCCATATCGGTAACGGAAATTCTCGCTCACCTGAGCACGAGCGCGAAAGGACATTAGAGACGCATAACTTTAATCTGGTTCCGATATATCCTGCATTCCTCGAACGAATTAATCATCGATGGTTGCGTCACGCTTTATTTATAAGTTGTGCAACGGATGACTCTCCTCGAGATGCGCCACCGAGTTACCTTTATCTCGAGAAATAACTGCATATTATTAGTAGCTTCTTGAGTTTTCCTTTTGGTACACAGAAAAAATATCTTGACGTTCGCTCAAGATTCTCTTCGCGACTCAAAGTGCGAAGCGCAAAATAAATGAAAATAAATGAAAAGCTTTGGTACCACCTGGTACCAGGTACATTGAGAGAATTTTCTTTTAAAATTTATCCGAGTTTATCTTAAAAATCATGGTAATCGTGGAACAATATGGTATGGAAAGAATTTTATGAGAATTTCTCTGATTACTATGCAGTTTAATAAAATTAATCAAACATGTTTTATATTTTATTGTGATAGATATTATTATTTTTATTGTGATAAATATTAATCAGAGAAATTTTCATAAAATTCTTTCCATACCAGATTGTTCCACGATTGTTCCATGATTTTCAAGATAAATTTTAAAAGAAAATTCTCTCAGTGTACCTGGTACCAGGTGGTACCAAAGCTTTTCATTTCTTTTCATTTATTTTGCACTTCGCACTTTGAGTCGCGAAGAGAATCTTAAGCGAATGTCAAGATATTTTAATATTTTCTGATGAGAATCTATCTTTTAAAGATACAAGATCATCGCGTAAATAAATTTGTCAAGGATGCTGCAGTGTGTCGAGATGTATCCTCTCAGGTTCGCACGGTTCCTTTCTTCTCTTCGATTTTCTCCGCGTCTTTCCTTTGTTGTTCCTGACCGCGGTTTCCTGTGAGTTTCGTGTGAGAGGAATCAATGTCGATCTGTGTCTAAATCGTTCGCGATCTCCGGCGTCCCTTCGGGCGATTTTCTACGTCCTTTCGCGAGACGAGTTTCCCTTACGACGAGAATCAGATCCGTAAAGAGGACGAAGGGCGAGAGATGAAGAACGTCACGCGAAAGACAGAACTGTGAGAAATTGCTCTGAACGCTCTTCGGGATCACGATCTGATCTAAACATAAGTCTGCATTGCAATCCGAAGACTCTTCTTTTGTTAATTTATTTTGGGTTAATATTTCAATATTTTAGATAGTAATAGTAGAAAATCATTTTTTGAATAACTGATATGTAGACATAATACGACATAATATTAAATCGAATTCTATTTAAAATTTTACATGTATATAATACAGAAACCTTTTGAAGAAATAAATTATACTCTAATATGCGACGCATAAAATTATAAATAAATCATAAATAAATTTCTGTCTCGAGACAGAGAATCATCCATCATTTGAACTCGCTTGAAAGCAATATAATATTTATCAGCGAATCGCGTAGAATGTCTCTTATTAAAAGTGTCTTAACACGTGTAATAATTTAAATTTCTTTTTGTTACAACTATTATTATACAACGTACAAATATTTTGCAGAATATTGTGCATATTAAGGACACTTTGACCCGCTGCAATTTTATTTCTTACGGCGCAGCGAGACGGAAAAAAAGAAACCCGCACTGCGGGTGAAGTACAATTCTCGTAAACGCGTTTTTACTCCACGTTGTTATGCGTTCACGCAATGCCAAGTCACGATGACAGGGTAAAGCAGGATTTATTCAAGGCCGTAAAATGAGCCACGCACAGAAACCGTCCGCATAATACTCCGCCACTAGTGTAGAGTCTGTCTCGACACTGCACGTGTGCATTCAGTGCACGCACGACCAGAAATAAAGTTACTGGGCCTCGTGACACACGGATGGTTTTTTTCAAGAGTGCATTGCGTGTATCGCAAACCACTAGTTTACTTTAATTCAGTACAGTTTACCTCAGCTGTTTTATTATCTCGTCATTAATCAGGCGCAAATAAATGGAGATCTTCCGCATTGTTAATTAAATATTCGGGATGAAGAACAAGGGCGTGTGTCTCTCATTTTTTATCCCGCGTTAAGCAGAAAATGAGGGGAAAATAAATAATATATGTATATATTATATATACAATTAAAAAAATATATAATATAAATATATATATATAATATTAAATAAAATAAATAAAGGATAAAATATAGATCCGTGCCGTCTGTGCCTGGTTGAAACATTTTTACCTCCATGATTGCGAAAAGGGGTGCTGGGCAATTGTTATTAACGCATCGCTAGTATGTCCATTGGGGTACTCGCTAAAGGACCACCCTTCAAAGAGCATCCTTGCATCCCTATGTGCATCACACTTGTACTGCACATAAGTTTTAAACCCCATTTACAACCCCGCGACGCACATGCTCTCGACACAGCTGCCCCGTTCGTTTTGTTCCAGATTGTTCACTGAACTTCGAGCCCACCCCCATCCCCCTCTATCTATCCTTCGATGCATCCGCGCGTGCATAACAAGATCGAGGGACGGAATGCATCCGCGCCGAAAACTTTACGGTGCAGCGCGTCGCGGTGCACTTTACAGCGTAAATTTATCAGCTCGTGTGAATTTAACACTCGCCTGACTAACGCACGTGGAAGGATATCCGAGTTGCATTTGCGCGCGATGTGATCCTTATGAAACTTTTCTTCAATCGGAAATTTTGGGCCGATGGCTCTCTCTTTTTCTTTTTCCCGCGCACGATGAGAAAAATATTTCTCGAAAATGTACGACGATCGATATGAAATATTGTTTAACAATCTACCTACCACATATATGTTTCGACAATATTGATTTTCTCATGTGGAAACAATAAGAAGGAAATCACTTCTAGACATACTCAAAATAAATTAGGAGACATACGTATATATTTATAAATGTATAAAGAGTATATATATTTTATATATATTTAAAAATATATATAAAAATATATAAAATATATATTTTATATATTATTTATAAATAACAAAAATATATATTTATAAAATAATGAAAGCGATAACCAAATATTGACGATAAATGAATAAAGTTTTAAAAGAGAAATAATTAGATTAGAATGAACAAAGAGAGATAGGAAACTCGACAATCGGGATGTATATAGTACGGCTAGATAAATGGATTCCGTCTATGGGAATATATCTCCGGTGGGAATCTGCGTGTGCTAATTCAGAGTTGTGCCTCGTTGAACAAGCGGTTTTTAAACGCTCGGCCAGCACCGTTGTTGCGATAACAGAACAGGCCCAACGCGCTACTCGCATATGAGCGACTTGCAATTTCTCGCAACGATGCGTCTTTAACTATTAATCACCGCAATCGCCGACGTACGGATGGGAGAATGCGAAGACAAAGCTTAGACAACGAGAACCGAAGGTGTGTATACTTACGAAGAAGAACAGATATTAACGTCATGCGATTATGCAGATTGCTTAAAATATAAGATACCGAAGAGAACAATTATTTCTTTTCCTGTTTTGTGTATTAGATCGAAACGAGATTAAGAAAGTGGCTTCTGAGAAACATTTTAGTGAATTTTTTTTTATTTATGTATATTTTATTTCCTTAACTATTAGCTGAATTGTATATTTATTTATATCGCACGATAATATATCCACCCACAAATTACATATATCGGTTTCTGTCACATTATCGCTTATAAATTAGATGCTGGGAAGACAAGTCACTCGTTCAGGATTCAAGTAAACGATCGTGGTTGAAAAAAAATTTCATTGGATTAGAAAATCTCTTTGACGGCTCGTTAAAGTCGACCGCATTCTCCGACGCGGGCTGTTTACGCTCAATAGAGCATGCTCGAACTAACTCAATTTTCGCCTTTTTTTTTTTACGAGGTTCCGAACGTGCGTCGACCCCGCTGACAACACGTGGCAGTAATTTCGTGCGAGTTTACGTGCCTTAGCTCTTGCCCGGTACCATATGCGATCCAGACTGCACTTTTTAGTAAATGCACGTTCATCGGCGAATAGTTATTTCCAGATAAACTTTCTTAAAAAAGAGAAAGTGCACTTCTTTCTTCAATGTTCGGATTGATCAATTCGGCTATCATTGTTAATGAAAGTTAATCCAATATTAATTGCATCGTATATGCAATATTGGTTTTGAATCCACGATTTTCAAATAATTTACGAGAACAAAGTATGTTAATGAATATATTATGTCTGTTACATTTTAATATGTATTTATAAAATATAATTTTTATTAATTATTAATTTATTCTATAAAAAGAATATATATATACTTTTTTATTGTAAAATGCTACAATGCCATTTATTTCTTGATCAAAATGCGTTTTCAAGATAAATCTCTTAAAACAGATTTATGAAACTATTTTACCAGAAAATTGAAGAAAACTTTTAAACTAAAGGAATCTAAAGACAAGAGAAAAGAGAAAGGATTAGATAAAGACGTGATGAACGACGCAATGCATTTATTTGAACGACACTTCCGAAATTGTAGGGTATTATGGCGTCTTTGGGATAAATAAACATAATGCTCGTAGGAAAAATATTTTCCTCGTCAACGTTCTAAATCTCTCGAGATGCAGCTTGAGATGCAACGCCGCGATCAAAACCACTTTCGCACCCTTATGGGTGCAATCTCGGCGAAATCTCGCGTGATTCTTTTCGCGCTGCAAAACCCCGTAAGCCTTTCTACGCGATGTAACAAAGGAAATAACCGCAACCAGTCTCGAAGGCTACGGTTGTCCTAATTTCCCGACAACGGCGAACAATAGTGTGTGCAATAAGGATTTCGTAAATGATACGCGTGACAGATGCTGCAAGCTAGAACTCTGCATAATTTGCGAGGGTTTACGGTATTTACGGTATTTATTGAAAAATCATGAAACGTTTTTCTATCGTTTATTGCATTTCGAGAGTTGTGTACGTAGAAATAAATATAAAAGAGAGGAAACTTGCGCAAGGTTAATTTAATGTGGGGTCACGGCCTCGCCTTCTGCAAGTGCCAATGCTCTTTCTAAATTCCAATCTCGACCGTGAAACTCGCTCGTTTCGCGTCTCGGTCTATTGGCGAACAGCCAAATATCCCTGGTCTCAACTGCCACCGACTTTTCGTACACAAGCTAGTTGTTCGAGCACATTCCATCGAGCGATGTCTCGTAGATAGACGTTGCAAAGATAACGAGTGTCATGGAAAAATAAAAATACGCTTATTTCAGCTTTATCAAAATTAAATTGTTATTGTAAAATGTTAACTTCACAAGGCGAGACATTCTTCGTCAAGAAAAATTCACTCGAGAAACTTGACAAGAAATAACGTTACGTGTATTTTTTCCTTAATATTATATATGTAAATTGTGTCTGGAAAGTTGCACGAGGAAGGCTTATCGCGTGTTATGTCATTTAAATCGATTGATCGCCGCTTGAGCGAACTTTGGATAATAGTAGCTGGAATAATAGTTGATTAGGGATTAATTAGAAACTCGCAAGTCTCTACCTTGATTTGCATGATTGTAATTATATTTTTACATCCACGTGTTTGTCCTTCTTTACTATTTGACAGAACACGCGAGCATAATTTCAGTATCGATTTAACACGAAGGTGAGTCCGACAAAAGGTTTCCTTTTACGCAACATATTGAGTCGAGTTTTATATTCCTTGAAAGTAGAAAAAAATATATCACGGTTTAGAAAGTCGTCTTACTCAAAATCGTTTTTACGAAGGACTTATTTTTTTTTGTTTCATAACTGCTTATCGCAATTTGGAAACTATCTTGCCAAATTTTGAATTTTACACAATTTTATTTTATGCAAAGTAAGGCATAACATGAAATTATATTTGGAAATTAGGAAAAAATGAAAAGAAAGTTTCCGGTAGAATCCCTTCCTATAAGAGGTGAAGCGGCGCCGAAAAACATCTGCAATGTGACGCGTCCCAGAAGAACTCGGGGTTGACCACCTGCAGACTGCAGTGAAGAGGGAGTTATGCACCCCTCAGCTGCAATATAGCTGTGGCTGCGTGCAGTAAGACGCAATGCGCAACATTTTGCGGTGCCCCGCCCCTTATCTACCGGATACCTTCGTTCGAATTCGAATGCGCCAGATTCATTTTCAAAATTTTTAATTTTACACACTACACTTGATTCCCAAACTCTCTCTTTCTATGCATATTTCGTTGCGCTCCAGTTGCGCGCTGAAAAATCACTCACAAAAAATTGCATGCATCAAAATCATCTCCTATTACATAATACGTGATTTATACTCATTTCTCTTACTATATAACACTTAATTTACGGTTCAATGTATTCTAAACTCTCTATTTCTCAACGTATATTTCGTATATTTCGTTGCACTTCAATTATAGTTGAAAAATTACTTACAAAACATTTTTTGCGTTATAAAATATAATATATAATTATAATAAAATATAAAAATTAAAATATTTTCTTTTTATAATTTTTTAATTCTTACTTTTATAATTTATATAATATTAAATTAATTTTTATATATTTATTTTTTTCTTTTATATAAAATTTAATTTACTATTCTGTATATATTCTTTATTTTCAAGCATTTAAATTATTTCCAACAAACATCTATTTCACAAAATTCCACTTTCCTGCTAACAATAAGCAGAACGTGCCAGCTTTATTCCTCTCTCGTAAGGATATCGTTTGTCATATATGCGTCCTTCGCAACGCGTTGTCAGCAACCGAATTCTACCGGCTCGGTCGCTTAAAAGATGAATGGACCGACCGAGGATTCTGGGTCACGAGCGCGAAAGAAGAATTTCTTCATTTACTAGACAACTAAAAGCCTTTCGTTCGCGAACCGCGTTCACGCCCCTCTGTAAACGTGCCACCCCGTTTCACCCTTGATGACAGCTGCATCGTTTAAAATAGGGGTTTCTTTAGCGGACTCTTCTTGCATGTATATATGTGGATATGAGCATATGTTCAACGAATCACGCAATGATTGTCACTATAGCGACGTCTAAACCTTCGTTTTACATATAATCCATAGAATGGAATATTTAATTTGAATCTACATTCTGCTTCATTAAATATTTATAAAATATATTAATAAAATATTATATAATTAAGATTTAATTTAATTATATCATCTGTATACTTTTATTTCGTGACTTTTAATTATTTTAGAGAACTGATCAAGAATATGGCTAAATTTAATTAGTAAGTTTAATATTATTATAAAACTATACAAAGAATTAATTAACATGAGTATTACTTAATATTTTATAGACAGTTTTTTTTACAAAAATAGAAAAATAAGTAAAGAATTATTTAAATGAGAAATTTATTAAAAAATCAAACATAAAAGCATATTGCAATGCACTTTTTATTAGTGTTCTTTAAAATCGATATACATCCTTTTTCTCGCATATTAATCATGATTATAAATTTATCGATTATCAGTATATATTTTATATTAAATATATTATAGTATATTTAAAATTATCAACGTTTATATGCTATAAGGAAGATGTATAACATATTATTCATCAATGAAGTTCAGGTTTGGTAGTTTTCATTAGGGATTATCCAGTCCTCTCGTGACAAAGATTAGTTTTCCTTACAATTATTAATTTAAAATCTTATTTAAAAAAATATTGTTATTGAAATCAATTTATTTAATAACTAAATTTTAATATCAAAAAAAATTTACAGTAAAGAAAGGATTCATTACTGTTATTAACCATTAAAATTCGAGCTACGAGATAAGATTATTCGGACGCGTGCAGAGAATTACAAATCCACGAAACATTAATACTTAGCATTTTAGATCTCATCTAAAACGCTAAGTACTAAGCGATGTTATACATGTTGCGGTAGCTGCACTTGTTAATACTCCAGGAGCTTACGTTTGCGGTAATTAGTCAGCCGCAAATGAGAGTCTCGTTTGTACCGTTTTTCACATTTAACACTTTTCTTTTTCTTCGCGCTTAACGAAACCTTAACAAAAAAAATGTATAATGTGCTTTATGCATAAATTCCAGGCGTTCTTCATATTCTAGTTTATTCTAGTTTATTCTAGTTTTAAAGACCCTTTATCCGGCAAAACGAAGAACGCTTGCTGCGACAAGCCTAAAATACACAACGGTAATAAACGAGAAGTACATATATAACATGTAGAGTTTATTGTCGTGGCTTTGGTATTCAACAACCTCCTTTACACGCGCATTTCACGCGTGTTCACATTCTGCTGGGCCCTGTTAGCGTTATGGTGTCATCTCATAATCTCATGGTACCGCGAGATAAGGAGATAACTGATTCGAGAACTGGAACTCTTCACTTGCAAGCCAGATACCTGGAGCGTTGACGAGATTAAATAAAACGTACTTTGTTTTTTGTTTTTTTTTCTTTTTTCTCGCGAAAGAAGTCCTCGAAATAAAGGTGGACAATTGGTTCACTTCCTGAAAAAAATTCGTTCTTTTACGTTTAATAAAAACGACGAGATTGTTCTATTATACTAACGAGCTGAAGGAACGCGAGAAACATGAGACTAATTACACAGGACGTACTTTGGACAATGTAATGTGAAATTTTCCTTAACGAATATGTACCAAAGAAAATGATGTGGATATTACAGTATTGTAAGAGAAAAATTTTAACTTGTTTTTAGGAAAATTTGAATAATGATAGACGCATACGAGCAAAATATACGAGCCGATTTTATGCAAATAAATCTCTGGAATTAATCGAAGATTATCAATTTATATCGATGAAATTAAGTTTACGCGATAAATTCGTCATTTTCGTTAATCAGAAATATATTTCGTGGAGGAAAAATCGATTGACTGGTTAAAAAAAGAAACATATTACTAAATGTTGATGTTCAAAGACCACAGAATATTGCGTCACTATATAAACAGCAGTCTGTACTTTCGTCGATAGTGCCTATCGAGCCGAATCGATATTTATAACGACTCAGGTGCGACACAATCACACGATAGTCGGTTCTTAGGACGATCCACCAACGATACGGCGTGACTGATTGTGCACCATGTATGCACGCGATTAGAAGCGAGACCAGTGCATCATGCGGTGTGCATCGGCTCGGAATGAATTATTGACTGAAAGGTAAACAACGGGCGGAAAACTACTCATCGCTCGCGATAACCATCGATCCGTAAATCGTCATTATTTACACATTCTAGGAATTTTTTTCTCTCTACAGGAGATACTCGATTTTATAAATTATATTGTATTTTAAATAAACCTGCAGAATTATGATATTGTAAATTTGTATTATAGGTATATTTGTGCACAAACGTATCGCAAATATTTTTATATTTTTAATCTTAATTATTATTAATATATTATTAATCAGATATAGGATCTTTGAATATACTTTGTGTATATTCAAAGATCCTATTTCTGATTGCATATACATTCATATTATATTTACTTCCTTAAAATTGTTAAGTATATTTTTCTCTTCAAACGCTCCACTTTTCGATTTTAACTCGCTCGCAATGTCCCTCGATTAAATAGTCGTTTCACGGGAAACGAGAGATTGTGGCACACCGGCGGTGCGCCCGTTGCACCAGGATCATCGGAGCGTGGAACGTCCGGTAGGTATACAAGGAGGAGGGTATACATGCATGTGACTCGGCACCTCGGCATCCACGGTTGTTCGTTCGCATTCCTTCCTCTCATTCGTCGGACTTTTTGGAGCACCGTAAATTATTATACGTCTCACGTTATCGCAACCGCAGTGACTCACAATGTCAGTCAGCCATACGGAATTCACGTGTAATAACACGATCGACCCGAATTCACATATGAGAAAAAATATATTTGTATATAATTTATTGTATTTACAAAATATAAATTTTCACGAATTTTTGACTTGTACAAATCTTGCGCAACTTTATCTCAGATTAATCTCGTTGAAAAGAGAACTTTTCAACGAGATTGATCTGAAAAAGAAAAGAAGAATCGCCGAAACATCTTTCTCATCTTTTTGTTCGCAGAACCACTTCAGGAGCCGCGTTTCACCAATCAGCCTTCCAGCAGTGGCAATATACTTAGCGAGAATCGCACAAAGTTTCTGCAATGCCAAGCAAGAGGTAAAAATCGCAATCTAACATGAAAATTTTCTCCAACTACGTATTTGATGATTTCTTCACGTAAGAATAAGTTTTCGAAAATTAGTTTGCGAGTAAATTTTAGTAACAACTCTGTTTCTTCAAAAAATATCGCACATTCTTTTACACTAGCACTATCTTTGAACTTATCATTTGATTTTTTCTTGCAAAATAAATTGCTGTTTTATTTCTATATTAAAAATTTAGACAACGAAATTTAAAAATACTGCAAGAGTTCAAATTTTGTGTTCCTTTAATGAAAACGTGTAATTTTATCATTTGATTTTTTTCTTGCGAAATAAATTGCTGTTCTATTTCTATATTAAAATTTTAGACAACGAGATTCAGAAATACTGCAAGAGTTCAAGTTTTATTTCTTTAATGAAAATATATTTTAGAAATAACAAAATGATATTATTTTCATTCTGTTTGGTATTAATATTTGCTAATTTTATCATTGAATTATTCCATCATGTTATCGATTAATATAAATATAAATTATCAAAAAATCATCTCAGAATCTCGTTATTTAAGAATATTTCAATATTACTAAAGTAATATGAAAGAAATGAAAGAAAGAAATATATATATAAAAAAGAACCACAACAATGAGAGGATAAAGTTCGCCACGTATGGCGTTCCATTGTCCTGTAGAAATATCGAATAACGGATGAGACGGTGACCAGATGAAGCCTTGCCGATGCCCTGCACCAAGTAATTCGATCGTATGACCCTGTACTAATGATATTAGATGGCTCGCGGTCCAACATCGTCGTCCGTGACTTTGCGAATGAGAATCACGTTTATATTAAATCATTTCTTCGCGATAGTACAAGAAAAACCGCGTTCTCGAATAACTATTTTATTATAAAGAATCTGTCGAAAAAGTGACAAAAGAATATCCTACACATCTCGATATTCTTCACGCAAATTTAAATTTTAGATTAATCTAAACTTAAAAGAAAAATTATTTATTTGTAGCAAGAAGCAAAATTTCATATCGTCGTTTCCACAGGGAATCCTCAACCAAAGTACAAATGGTTCAAAGACGGGGTGCCCCTCAGCAACGAGCTCACTTCCGGGCCTTACTTCCGTATACAGAGTACGCGACGAGAGGATGCCGGAGTGTATCACTGCGTCGCGACGAACGACGTGGGGTCCATATTCAGCGATCGTCTCGCCTTCGCCGTAGCCTGTGAGTATTTCGACGAATCGTACAGATCTAATTTGGCAAACTCTTTCACATTACTGATCACGACGATATTCAATCTGTTCTTAGATATGGGAGTGTTTGATGATCTCACGGAGAAAGTGGTGACCGTCGAGTCGGGTAGCGCTGCGATTCTGGAATTACCCCCGATCGAGAGCCATCCTACCCCGGAAGTAACGTGGTTCTCCTCGGACGGGACGCTTTTGTACGGTATTAAGTATGCAACGACCCATCACACGCTGCTAATATTAAATGCTTCGGAAAGCGACGAAGGTTCCTATAGGTTCGTATAATTTATTACAGTCAATAATGGCTCTCACTTCATTTATTCCTCGATACATAGAATTATTCCGAAATTATAGGTGAAAGAATGTTCTTTTTGTTCAATTTTAAAACTTGAAAATTTTGCAAATCATTAGATTTAAAGATTTCACTTCATGATCTGCAGTTGCAGAAAGTTCGAGAGCTAAGAAATTTCTAATGAACTCTGACAAGTTGAAACTTGAGTTTTTCTAACGATTTATTGTGCACAGAGCGAAGGCTATCAACACCCAATTAGGCAAGGAGGAGAATAGTCCGTTTTTCAAGTTGCAAGTCACCGGCGATCCATATGCGGAAGTGGCCCCTACCATAATCGTCAAGCCGCAGGACACGCAGATAATCAAAGATCAAGACGTCACGTACATAAACTGCATCGCAAATGCCAGGTAATTGAAAATCTTTCTGCATTACCTTTATCATGCTATATGTACGATTTTTTTCTTTTTGATGTTTATCGCGCATTTCGGAAAGATTTAAACGAAACTACATCTATTTTAGGTCACTTCATGAGTTACGAACCTTGTGGATGAAGGACGGCATTCCGATCGAGAACTCTAGGATATCGTATAGCTTTAACGATTCGTGGAACAGAACCCTCGCATTAATCTCAGCCAACATAACTTATACGGGGATCTATTCTTGCCATGTGGATTTGAGGAGTGGTGGTTATCCGACTGTAAATGCGAGCGCCAAGGTTGTCGTATACGGTAAGTATAATCCAGTGCAAATAAGTAATGTGATAAATGTGTAAATAATTTGATGAAATAGCGATCGTAATATAAATTCATCACATCTTAAAAAAAATAATACAACATTATTAATCACACTATATCAATTATAATTACACAGTTAAAATTTTTTTTTTTTTTTAAGATAAATTATACAGAGTCACGAATTAAAGTATTTTAACAAGCACAATCAATTTCTTCTTTTTTGCATGAAATTCACGCTATATTTTTCTATATTTTTAGAAAAACCAACGTTTATAACGGAATTAAAAAGGGAGACCCTGAGCGATTACGGATCCACAGTAACGTTACCGTGCGACGCTAACGGCGTACCGCCTCCTATAATCAGTTGGTTCCGTAATGCCGAGCCCGTCGATCATTTACTGGGAACCAGGTATGTCTTGGCAAATATTTACAATTCAAGAGAAAGAAAGTGAATATGTGTATTTTACCCATTTTAACTTTTTCCTGTAAAGAAATAGTAGCCATTTTTTACATAAAAGATATGTTTTCCGGTTATATAAGCTGGTTTTATTTTAATAAATTTGTTTATTACAAATTAAAATATATACCTACGTAATATTAAAAAAGAATTACATATTAAAATTGATATTTTTATAAAGCAAAAAAAGATTAAAATATTTAGAGAGAGTATTTTACAATTAAAAAAAATGTTTAAATCTGTTTTTAAAGATTCGAAATTTATAGGGTGACAATTATGTTAATTGAACACTTGTTGCGCGCGCTTTGCAGATACACAATGGAGGAGGATGGCTCGTTGACAATCAAAAAATTAACTATGGATGACTCGGGAATGTTTCAATGTCTCGCGTCTAACGATGCCGGAGAATCATCCAGTTATACATGGCTTAAGGCGAAAAGTGAGTAAAGTCTAGAATTTGATATTGCATCGCGATATTTTAATAGCAAATAAAAGCATTACTCAGTCCGTACACAAAAGTTGTTCGCGAAACATGCGATTAAACCGCTCTGGCATCATTTTTTTTACACTAATGAAAAAAATTTGATAGTTTTATAAGAGGTAAAATACTACCCTATAATTTTCTTTTCTTATTATTAGTAAGTCGCAAGACTTTTATAAACAATACATTATACGATTTTTTAAGAAAAGATGACCAACTATCATAAATAATGCTAGCAAATATACAATTTGTGATTTTGAATATGTTATTAAAAATGGAATTCTTGTCTTTTTTCTGTTCATTAACATATAAATTATTTAACATATTAATATATAGATAAAATTTATTAATATATAGAAATTGTTTAGCTATTTAGAAGTGTGATATAAATATGTTGCATATAAATATTTTAACTAATAAATGCAATATTAAAAAAAGAGATGTTTGAATAGCGTTTTTCGCGAACGCTTCGCGAAATAATGTCGCAAACAAAGTTAATACATATGACGTGTTTTTTGTGTGCGGCACAGAAGGATTAGGAAGCGGATTGAGAAACAGAGTTGCCCGCTGGGCGGCTGGTTACAATGTAGTCAGAATTCGCCAGTCTGACCACCGTTTTATGTTCTCTCATTATCCAGACAGTAAGAACATTGCTGCGAAATTTCTTCACTTTTCTTTCCCATTATTTTTCTCGGCACATGCTTGTGAAGACTGCGTATAAAATTTCACTTTTCACAATTTTTTTGCTTTTTCTAGTAATAAATGTTTTTATAAGACAAACGCACCATACAGGATATATAACAATATTTTAGATGATTTGTTATTATTTTAATTGTTTAGAGTTTTGAATTTTTTAACGAAAAACATTTAAAAAATCTATAGCTCTTTCTTTATGTGATTAGTAATTTAGTGATCTTAATTAGTTTAGTGTTTTTCTTTTTAAATTATGAATGACATGATACTTTAGAAGAATTATCAAATAAAACGACTTATTGTGTTTTAATACAGTCATATTGGCACGCATATATATCTGCGACATTGCAAGCAACATCAACACGCACGTCTTGTTCTCCCCAAATATGTTATTAGATTAGAAATATATTAGAAATATATTTTTTCAATAATATCTATTTTGAGTTATGGATGTTTGAAATGATAAGTATCATATTAAGCATTTATAGTGATTATTTTACATAGCATTTATCGTCAATCAGCCTGTACTTACTTTTAGTCACAGTTTGCGTAGTTTTGCTACTGAATATGTGTTTGTGTTTTGCTTTAAAGAAATAAGCTTGTTTTCGAAAATCAGTGTAAAGAAATAGAAAAGGAGTGAGAATTACGGATGGGTTTAATACATATTGCAAGCGACGATTGTTCACCCTTTTTTCATTTGCACGTTGTGAGAAAACATCGGAAATCGATTCGACATTAATAACGAAATTTCTGTAATTTGCAGCATCTGGGCCGATTATGGAAAACGGTCCACGTGATTTAACAGTATTGGACGGCAAAGATGCGACTTTGACTTGCTACGCGGTAGCGGCGCCTAAACCAAACATTACCTGGTATTATAATGGTAATTAAATCAAAAATTTAATTATTAATTATTATATAATGTATACATTATTTTATATTTTGATATAAAATTATTATTCTGTAGCTAAAAAATTATTTATTCTTTATAAAATTAAAATAAATGAGATTGGTTCTTATATATTATTGTAAGAAGCATCTATTTATATATTGCAACAAATTGTAACATGAAAATCTAATTGCAACAGACACGATACCTGTGGAGATCGCCGGGAGAGTACAAGTCTTGGACAATGGTGATCTTTTAATCGCAGCGGTAAAGTCGTACGACGCGGGAAAATATACTTGTATCCGTGCGAATGAAGCTGGCTCTGTCAACGGATCGGCATACTTGACTGTTATGGGTAATTATTAATATAATTATTAAAATAGTTTTGAGACTTGCATCACGTTGTATATATGTCAAAAAATTATCTTTATATTTATTATAATTAAAATTATAATTATATTATTAAATAATGTAATAATTGTATATACCTAAAATTTAAATATTTAAGTTTTGTACGCTATTATATGTTATTAAATTGTTAATAATAAGTTTTTACGTATTCATATATAAAGAAAATTTTCCTATATAAAAATTCTTTTAAAATAAAAGTTGATAAACTCTCGTTTGAACTCCATTTATAACTATATTGTGTATGTATATATATTTATTATATATATAATCTTTCTCTGCTATAGTTCGGACGCAAATTATCCAACCACCTGTTGATACTTCCGTGCTTCTCGGACACACTGCCGAATTACAGTGTAAAATCTCGAACGATCCGAGCGTCGTGTACGATATGGCATGGTTTCACAACAGACAGTATGTATATAACGAGGAATACTATATATTTTTACAATATTAATACTTTAATATGATTTATAAATTTGAAAATCAGGAGAAGTCTCACATGAATTAATTTTTTACAAAACATGAATGAGATTTTCTCTACATAACTCTTTCGTTTAAAAATTTCAAAATGATACATTTGTTATTACAGAGTAATAAACACACAAGCGAGTCAGAGAGTGAAAATGCGGCCGGACGGGACTCTTGAGATTGTCGCCGTTCGAGCTTCCGACGTGGGGGACTACACGTGTTCTGTGGTGTCTCCGGGCGGAAACGAGACGCGATCCGCTCGTCTGAGTGTAATCGAATTGCCATTCGCGCCGATCAACGTTGTGGCTACTCGAGTTGAGCGGATCTCACCGCGCACAATCAACGTCACATGGGTGCCCGGTTTCGACGGTAACAGTCCCACGAAGAAATTCATAATTCAGAGACTAGAAGTATCCGATTTAGGTAAGTGTGATTAATAATTTAGATGACATGCAAGAGTGTGGTCATGTTTATATTTTCTGATTTATAAAATATGTATTTCTTATGGACAAGCATTACATAATTATAAACATTTTGCTATTAGATATTCAAGAAATAGAGACTACAAATTTACGATAGAATAAATATAATAGCAAAAGAATAGAAAATAAAATAGAATAAATATAAATTAATTGACACATTTTATTTATATTTATATTTATTTTTATTTTTATTTTTATTTTTATTTTTATTTGCTATATACATGGTGGTTCTTGTAACGATCGCCACAAAAGAAACTGATATTTCTGCCCTTTTTGTCAGATTATCGTACTCAAAAACTGTGGCGATCGTTATAAGGATCACTCTATATAATTATGTATCGATATTATGTAATATCTTATTACAAATAGGACCTATAACCAGCCCGTTATTAAACTGGGTCACTGAACGCGACAATGTGTCGGCGACAAGCCGATGGGTATTATTGAATAATTTGAAAGCCGCGGCAGCTTATCAATTCCGCATCAGCGCTGAAAATAGCGTCGGCGAAGGTCCATCGTCTGCACCTAGTAACATCGTCGTCCTACCCCAAGAACGTAAGTGATTATAGGAAAAGAATGACACGATTCGATAGGAAACAGTGATGTAATATCTATCTTATTTTCGTCGAAATAAACTAAGAATCGGTTCTTTATAATATATATATATATATATATATATATATATCGATTTAATTTGATTGTGTTTTGATAACCAGCTCCTAGCGGTCCACCGGTCGGCTTCGTTGGTTCAGCACGTTCGTCGTCGGAAATAATAACTCAGTGGCAGCCTCCGTTGGACGAATATCGAAACGGTCATATTTTGGGATATATACTGAGATACAAGCTGCACGGCTACAATGACAGTCCGTGGACGACGCAGAATATCACCAATGAAGCGCAAAGAAATTATCTCATTACCGATTTAATCACGTGGAAGGATTATGAGGTACAGATAGCGGCTTACAACGACAAAGGTGTAGGCGTATACACCAAGGGTTTGCAGATCAAAACCAAGGAAGGAGGTAATTAATCGATATACAAAGCATTGTTTAATAATATGATTTTAAATTATCATTAAAAACTAATTAGACCATTATAATTCAGGAATATTATTTTATTTAAGGAGGGGGACACTTTAATTTATATAATTATTATATTGTAATATATACGAAACTAAATGATATATAATATTACAATATTATAAATTACAATTAGAATATTAAAATTTTTAAGTATTCTCAGAGAGAGAAATATTATATAAATATAAATTGGTTAAAAATAATTCTATATAGTTCCGGAAGCACCACCCACAAACATAAAAGCGGAAGCGGTTAATTCAACGGCGGTGAAAGTTTGGTGGAAGCCACCGAATCCGCAAAAGATAAACGGAATAAATCAAGGATACAAATTGCAAGCTTGGTTCGGTGGCGATTTTACGGAAGCGACTGAGTATAAATCGATGACCGTGCCACCCAGCTTATTTGATCCGCTCGCCGAACAGAGCGCTATTATGACAGGTTTAAGGAAGTACACCTTGTATAATATTACGGTGCTTTGCTTCACCGATCCGGGTGATGGTGAAAGGAGCTCGCCCGTTGAAATACGCACTTGCGAAGATGGTACGTTTACTTTACGATATAATTAATTAATAGCTAATTATTTGACTTATGAAATTAATTCAAGCAGATTAATAATTATTGTTTAACATTTAAAAATAATTATAATTTAAAAAATGAATATATTATATTTTTTATCTTTGAAATTTCTTTTTATACAAATACTTATTAAAGGAATAAAAAAAGGATTATTCTTGTATGCGTATGCAATTGTTGTTTGTTTTTAAATATTTGTTATTAATTATTTTTTAGTACCTGAAGAAGTGGAGAATTTACAATTTGAAGACATCAGTGATCGCGCGCTGACAGTTAAATGGAGTCCTCCTAAAGAGACTAATGGCATATTGACACATTACCAATTAAAATATATGATTAAAGAGGTTCTGGATTCTTTGCGTGTCGAAAACTTCACAGCCGATGTGTTGTCGACAAAAGTAAAGCATCTACAGGTAACCATCGATTCCAAGCAACATTATTAAATTACTCTAAATTTAAAAAGAGATCTAATTACAAAATAAAAAACAAATCTAAGAATTACAATAAATTGCGAAAAGAACAAGAAAAATTAAATTTAAAAAGAAGTAAAATTAACTTATTTATTATTATTTCTTTTAGGCATTGACCCATTACAAATTTGAAGTTACTGCGTGGACATCAATTGGACCAGGAAAACCGAAAATAGCCACCATACAATCGGGTGTAGAACCGGTGCTACCAGAACCGCCTACAAAACTAGCATTGTCCAACATAGATGCATTCTCCGTTGTGTTACAATTCACCCCGGGATTCGATGGCAACTCATCTATCACGAAATGGACAGTGCAGGTTGGTCTATTTAGAATTAACTCTTGTTTTCAAAATGTCAAGGAAAATTATTATTTGCCACATCTTTTTGCTTCAACATTTCATGAAATTTGTTTTTTTAAAGATATTTTAAGTCGTATGACGATATCGTTATTTATTTGTTTAATATCTGAAAAGTTCTTCATTTTTGATAGCTCTAATTTTATAAGATATGTTTCTATGATAACAATCAGACAGGAAGATATTCAACGTGTTAGAGTTATGCGATTGATAAAAGATAAAAGATAAATTAAAAGAAAGAAATTAATTTTTCTCGATTCCTTGAAGGCACAAACGGCGCGAAACTCGACGTGGTACAATATCTACGAGGTATCTGATCCTGACGCTAGTACGGTCACTGTCGACGGTTTGACTCCCTTTATGCAATACAAGCTTCGTTTAATCGCGAACAACGTTGTTGGTGCATCGCAGCCTTCCGAATCGACCAAGGAATTCCAAACGATTCAAGCACCACCCTCTTATCCTCCGAAGAACGTGACAGTTCGCGCGATGAACGCCACCGAATTACGCGTCAGATGGATCGTAAGTGATACATTATACGATATATAACTTTTGTATCAATCATTATTACTGAAAAGATATTGTATTAAGTCTTAATACAATATCTTAATAATTAAGATGTGAACATAAGAATCATATATATAATTTTCTGCGTAGCCGTTGCAACAAATAGAGTGGAACGGAAATCCACGCGGATACAACATTACGTACACGGAAGTGCGTTCAAACATTTCGAAAAGTGTCGCTATCGAAGATCCTACTGCAAACTCATACGTTCTGGAGAATATGGAGGAATATGCCGACTATGAGATAATGATGCAGGCATTCAACGATGTCGGCTCTTCAGCGGCGAGTCCAAAGGCCATCGAACGAACTCGCGAATCAGGTAAGACTGTCCATGATTAATTTATTTATGGTGAAAAATTAAATTTGTGAAAAGTGGCATTAAATCAGTCTAAACTTTTTTTTAAATTCGAAGATATATAATGTCAACTTAATCTTTCAGTTCCTTCTCTGGGACCGATCAACGTAGAGGCGAACGCGACATCCTCTACGACCATTCTGGTACGATGGGGCGACGTTCCTGTGGAACACCAAAATGGACAGATCGAAGGCTTTAAAGTCTACTATGGCGCGAATACCAGATCGTCTTTCCAATACAAGAATATTCCCAGCAACACCACCTTTACGACTACCCTAACTGAGCTACGCAAATTTGTTCAATATCATGTGCAAGTTTTAGCTTACACGAGACTCGGCGACGGGGCCCTGAGCATTCCACCCGTGAGAGTCCAGACCTTCGAAGACAGTAAGATGGTTTTCTATTGCAATTTAATTCTTTTTATCAAAAGACAATCAGGATAATTGTAACGTAGAATATGACACTTGATATTGTGTGTTTTGCGATATATAATTATTATAATATATAAATACACAAAAATTTTGTTTTAAGCCAAGGAAATGCAACATAATAGAATTAAAAAGGACAGAATTTCTATAATAATCGTAATACTAAAATGTTCTATTTTCTATATCACAGCTCCTGGTCCACCATCTAACGTGTCTTTCCCTGACGTGAGCTTCTCCACAGCACGCATTATCTGGGATACGCCAGAGGATCCCAATGGGGAAATTCTTGCGTATAAGGTTGTGTTTCATTTGAACAACAGCCAAGATCGTCAATTTTCCAAAGAATTCCCGGCGTCAGATAGAACGTTTAGGTACAAAGAATTTTTTCCTATTTATTCAGTTTCACACTTGTAAAGAGAATTTTAAACTCAATATATTGTATGAAAAAAATTATATTTTGTACATACATTTATCTTCAATTTATAGATAAGAAATCTAGAATTTCAAAGTCAAAATTTATGAAATTTACAATTTATGTACAAGATTTCCCGCATATTTTATGACCATATATTATTATTTTAAGATTAGAAATAAACGATTAAACAATATAAAAAAGATTCTCGAATTAAATATGGCGATATTGTTGCTTGCAGAGCCACCAGTCTCGAACCGGAGAAATATTACATGTTCTCTGTGACGGCGCAGACAAGATTGGGTTGGGGTAAGACAGCTTACGTGCTTGTATTCACCACAAACAACAGGGAACGTCCGCAGGCACCATCGATGCCGCAAGTGAGCAAATCTCAAATCCAGAGTCGTCAGATAACATTTAGCTGGACACCAGGCAGAGACGGTTTTGCACCATTGAGGTACAAATATCTTTCGCAGGTGTCAATTTCAGGCCTCTTGAAAAATTGCATATTAATTTCTCTCTCTTTTTACTCCGACAGATATTATACGGTGCAACAATCGGAAAATTCTGGACCATTCCAAACTATACCGGAGAGAGTAGAACCAACTCTGACATCTTACACGGCTAACAATTTGAAACCTTACACACGCTATCAGTTTCGCATTCAGGCTACCAACGACATAGGTCCTTCAGAATGGAGTACCGAGTCTGCTCAAGTGCAAACTTTGCCTGCAGGTATGTATTAAACAGCATTGCAAGATATTGGCAAAATAATTTACACCGTATACTTTTTTGCATTTTTCGGTTGTTGTGTCAAAGTTGTATATTTGTTCTATTATTTGGAAATATAAAAATCCAAATTAAAATTTTTAGAATAAACAAAACAGTTAATTTTTTCTTCTAAAATAGTTAAGTAAATAATCTATTTAATATGTGAAAGTTTGTAGCGTCACACATTTGCTTAATATACATATCATGGATTTAATATGTCCTTTTGATGCGCATATTATACTAACTTGGTACATCGTATCGATACATTTGGTATTTTTTATTCTTTTCTTTGATTAAATCTTTCTTTCGATTTAATTAATCTTTTATTAACATTGTTTCACATTTACTTACAGCACCGTCCAAAGGTGTTACTGGTTTGAAAGTCGTACCAATAACAACGTCCAGTGTCGAAGTTCACTGGAACATGATCGACGAGGTATATTGGAGCGGAGATTACGAAACAGGTGGTTATCGTGTCGTTTATCAGCCGGTATCAGATTTTCCGACGCCACTGCAGGCGACACCGAAAGAAGAGATCTTGGGAATTAAGGTGAGATATATCTTCATTAAAACGTAATATATTATATATACAGAATGGTCTTTATACAATTTCACAATCCAAAAATATATTCAAGCAAAACATGTAATTCTTAAATAATTCACATAATAAATAAATGCGTACAATAATTAACTCTTTAATTAACAACAGATTCGTTTAAATTTAGCTATCAAAATGTTGGCATATCGCAATCGTTTTGTTATTCAAGACGGATATAAATTCAACTATATATATATATATAATATGGATTGCACATTTTTCAAAATAGATGATTAATTTATTTCTATATTTTATTTCAGGAAACTAAAATGGTTTTAAGCGATTTAACGGAGGATCGATATTACGAGATTATAGTGCTACCGTTTAATTCAGAAGGTGAAGGTCCACCGAGTCCACCGGTCACTGTATATGTAGGAGAAGCAGTTCCTACAGGAGAGCCTCAACATTTGATAGCCGAATCCATCTCCTCCACCGAGGTCCATTTACGTTGGAAGCCTCCCCAAGCCAATATGCAAAATGGCGATTTATTAGGATATAAAGTAATTATTTTCAGTAATTTTTTTCACGTCCAGTTATGTTAGCAACAGATTCATGATGGTGTATATTGACATATTTTTTAACTCATTATTCTGGGATAAAATTGTATAATAGATTAATTGTTGTATATTGATAGATTTTTGTTTCATTGATTTATAAGTCTATATGTATATATGTATTTGACATTTCTATTTTTATTGCAGATTTTTTATTTAGTAACTGACTCTCCTCAAAATTTAGAGAAGAAACAGGAAGAAGAAATAGAGGTAGTCCCGGCGTCCTGTTTGGCGCACAGCTTAGTCTTCCTCGACAAGTATACAGAATATCGTATACAAATCTTAGCGTTTAATCCGGCCGGAGATGGTCCACGATCTCCGCCAATTACCGTAAGGACGAAACAGGTAATTTTCTATAAATATTGTGAATCATTCTTTGAATAGCAATGTTTTAATTTAAGTTAAAATAGATATTTAAGGAACAATATTTAAACTATGCATTCTCTCTCTTTCCCCCCCCCTCTCTCTCTAAAACAATAATTAATCATATAACAACTATCTGAAACGTACAATCTTAAACTGTGAAGTTTTGTTGTAACATTTTATGTATAATAAATTGCAATATGTAAATGCAGGACATACCGGGACCGCCGTACAATTTGCAATTTACTGAAATTACCATGACCAGCTTGCGCGTGTCTTGGGACCCGCCAAAATTACGCAATGGCGAGATAATTGGTTACATCGTCACGTATGAAACAGCGGAGCAAAATGATCGTAAGACAAATTAATATCCCGATGGTAAAATTGCAGTACTTCGTGTAAAAAATTTAATTTAATTTTTCCAACAGATCTTCTCTCGCGAATCATTATCTTTTAAATTATATCATTATAAGTCACAAGACGTATTTTGCATTTTAATACACAAATATTAATATTTGTATACACACATTGAATATATTATTATATATAAATAAACACAATATATATGCGCTATAATGTTATTTTGGAGAAATATTCATACACGAAGTACAGCGATATTATGGTACATTTGTCACATCTCCATTCCCTCACTAACCGATGTGTTCTGTCCAAGGTTTCAGCAAACAAGTCAAGCAAAAAGTGACGGAGACGAGTCTCCTTATACAACCGTTGGAGGAGGAAGTGACGTACACCTTTATGGTTCGTGCGCAGACGATTGACTTTGGACCGCCGATATCCGGCAATGTTACGACCGGTCCGCAAGAAGGTTCGCCGATGGCACCTAGTAAACTCGGCGTGACCAAGACCGTCTCCAGTGTAGAACTACAGTGGACCAACGGTGCTTCCGGGAAAGGACCTATACTTGGTTATTACATCGAGACTCGTCGTAAAGGCAAGTATATCTGTTTTCTATACTCTGTAGCGTGTCGTTATAATATTTGTAATAACAGAGAGAATCTGTTCAAAATTCAAACTTTTTATCATTTTATACTATTGTTTATTAAAATTGCAATGGCAGAAAATCAGTAAGCTGACTAATCTCTCTTATTGTAACTAATTTAGTTTTACTATTGAAATTAATTTAGAGAATTTCTGTTGATGTTACAATTTGAAGAAACAGGGGAATATATAATATTATAAAGTAATTTACAGAAATTTCGCGTAAAATTATTGTTATAATTTCTCGCATATTCGTTGAACCAATTATCTGTTCTTCTAACACTAATACCGTCTTTTTTATAAATGTGTAGCGAAGGAAGAATGGCAGCATTGTAAGTTTCAACGCACGTAATTACGTTGAGCGTCAATCATTGCATTAGATATGGTTTTTGATAGCGAGTTCCTTGTTAGCGTAAATGATATCGCTTTTTGACAACAATTCGTTATATATATTATATATTACTATACAGTCGTATAGTCGTTTGATCGTTTGCAACAATTTGCATGATAATGTCAAAGCATGACATCGCCAAAAATCCCATTTTAGATATTCTCGTGCGAGATTTTATTGAATATTAACTTCGTCTAGTGCTGTAACACATATCGTCCTGAGAAAGAAACGATCCAGTGATTGATCGTTATACTGACGATGATTTGTTGTATTAGTTGTTATTGATTGATAGTGTCGCAGTTTTCATTATTTAGCCCCTGCAACTAATCTCGCGTTTTTGCAAACATTTTGCGTGCAATGTATATATATATATATACAAGATATTCCATACAACTAATTGTAAAGTATATAGTTCTATATTACTAACTTGTTACAGTGTACATTTGTCATTTTTTGATTCTTTGTGTAAATAATTCTTCCCTAAGAATCAAGAAACAACAAATGCATTAGATGTATAATAGATGTATATTGCACTCAAAATGTTAAATTAGTTTTCATCAAAATAATATAAACCCCAAACCATTTGATGTAAAGAATATATTCCATTCTTACTGCGTTATTTGTTTGTGAAACGATTTTTTATCAATTTGAAATTAATTTTTTCTTAGAGAAAATATCAAATCACTTTTTTTCAAGTAATTAATTGGAAAAGGTATTCTCTGACAAATTAAGTTTGAAAAAAGAAAAGAAATGACAAAATTAGTTAATACGTTAAATATGTTAAAATACGTCATTTTAATTATTTTAAAATAATATATTGGGAATTTACTTTAACATCAGATTAATATATTCTAAAATGGATTTTATACTCTAGGATTTGATTTATATAGTTATTATAAAGTATACGATATTGAATACTTTTGTTGAGATAAAATTAAATATATAAATTGGTCAAAGAATATATTGAAAAATAACATTGTAGAAATAAGTATAAAGAGATTTGTGATTATATACAATATGATATGTATTTCCAAATAAAAAAACATTTTTTCCTTTCTCTTAAGAAGTACTTTCTAATACTAATGTAAAGATTATAATGCGATTTATGTGTGTAATTGTAGATGATTCGCGCTGGCAGACAATAGTTCGTAGTAGTAATGGACCACTGATGGAATATACTGTATCCTATCAAAATTTGTTGCCATCTACATCGTACTTGTTCAGAGTGATATCATATAATCGTTATGGAATCAGTTATCCAGCATATTCCACCGACACGGTAAGAAAAATTAAATAGAAATATAATTGTTAATGTAATTTAAAATATTTGTATTACTAAAAAAAATATCGTAATTTGCATACATCTATCCATTTGTATTAAATTTATTTATTATTTAAATATTTATACTTGCATACATTATATTTATTTGTGAAAAAAAAAACAATGCATATAGCTAACATGTTTTACTAATGAAATTGTATTTTGACAGATTTTGACGCCATCGAAATTGTATTTGGAATATGCATATCTGCAACACAGACCATTTTATAGACAGACTTGGTTTATGGTCACTTTGGCAGCTACGTCAATTATAATCATCATTATGGTCATAGCAGTGTTATGCGTAAAGAGTAAAAGTTACAAATACAAACGTAAGTCGATTTAATATATATGAAGCTATTTTTAATTATGAAAAATTAAGATTAGTATATTTGCATACTTACCTATTAATGTATAACTTTATGTAATATAATTATAGAAGAATTATAGATTTGTAATATACTTACAGAAGAGGCGCAAAAGACTCTGGAGGAGTCAATGGCGATGGATGCGGACGACAGGCAAGAATCGGATCTGGAATTATACAGATCGCGTCAAGGCCTAGGTGGTACCGTCAACGCGGCGAGCGGTACTCTAGGTAAAAGGAACACATTGGCCCGGAAGGCTATGCATCCTCCGCCGCCGGCGATGCTGGGCAAATCACCTCCTAGACCCTCCCCTGCATTGGTCGCTTATCACAGTGACGAGGAAAGTCTCAAGGGATACGATGAGAATCCCGACGACAGCAGCGTTACGGAGAAGCCCTCCGAAATCAGTTCTACCGATTCTCAGGTAATTTCTTCGTAGAAAAAGAAACGATTGCATTTATTTCTAAATTGTAAATTATCTATTATTGTATTAACTATGTTTTCACTTATCGCAGGGTTCTGAGAGCGAGAACGAAAGTGTGCAATCCGACCCGCATTCCTTCGTGAATCACTACGCGAACGTGAACGACTCGTTGAGACAATCGTGGAAGCGGCAGAAACCCGTCCGAAATTATTCGTCGTACACGGACTCCGAACCGGAAGGCAGCGCAGTTGTCAGTCTGAATGGCGGTCAGATCATCATGAATAATATGGCGAGATCGAGGGCGCCGTTGCCCGGTTTCTCGTCGTTCGTGTAATTAAACTAACACTCTATCTAGACACAAAGACTTTTTTTTATTAATAACGATATCAAAATTATCGCGTCATACTACGAGCGAAGTCTTTTTTACATTACATATATATATAGAGCGAAAGACTTACGTCGAGAACATGTGCGTTTTATACACAACGTGCTAACGACATAGACTTATAGCAAACTTATAATGAATTATAGGAAGCTTGAGGCATCTTCATATTGTGATATATTGATATACATACTTATTATTTATAATTTCTTATAAGACATTTCGTGCATTTAATAGATACTTTTCTATTTTTTCTGATTAGTTTAAAGATAATATACAGATCTCATATGGACATATTGCATAATTTTCGCGCCTGCGGAGCAGAGTATAAGCTTAAAATTCTCAATAAAAATCTGCAAATGATGCAGAAATCATCCATTAAATGAATAATCGCAAACAAATTCAGTTAGAATAAAACTTAAATGTTGTTCATATGGGACGTATTAACGTTATATGATTTTATTAAATGATAGGTGATTATACTAAAAAACTTTACATTTTCGCATAGCAATTCGAGAAAATAGCCAGAAATTTTTCTTTTGTTTTAACTTAGAAAATTTATATACAATTCTACAAGATTCCACATGATATAAAACATTTAAACTCATAATTCCAAATAATTTTGAATTCCTCCGTTCTGCTTCTCAGGTACGCGATTATAGATACACGACTACATATATAATTTAGTCGTAAGTGAATCTTACATTCTTCTGATACGATGTTCGAAGGTATTTATCGCAGATATGCGATTCGCGGATGTTTGCAATATTGTTTTCAGAAGAAATAAAATTCATCAACCCAATGTTCCAATTATTCGAGCCTGTCATATCAATTTATTAATCCGTGAAACATTTTTAAATTGAAGGCTGCGAATTATGGGATATTCTGTATAAATCCGTTCTTATGCTGATGTACTTACGCTACATCAGACACGTGTAAATATATTGTATATTTTCCATTATAATATAGTGTAGATTTTATATAATGCTGCTAATCAGCAAATATAATATATCTATTGTATTCGCGTTTTGTGATATATAGTAAAAGCTCCATATTCGCGGGATTTACATTCTACCGAACTGCCGCGAATATAGAAAACGCGATGATTCAAGAGCGAAGCATATAAAAATATTAAATATAATTTATATAATAAGAAAGAAGTACATGTGAACAAAAGATGTTTTGAATTGTTTATAGTTTTTCACTTATTTTATATTAAAAAAAAATAAATGAAGTTTTAGTTCTCAACCGGACCTTCTTAAAAAAAATTAAATCGTAAATATATGAGATACGCAAAAATGGAGCTTCTACTATACATATATATATTCTATCTACAATAATCACATATCTTCTTAAACATTCTCATTTTATTAATGTACGTCCAAAGCCGGATATCGAACTGATAATTACAATTGCATAATGTCGCATTTATTGCAACTGTGAATAATGACACTTGGATAAGAGACAGAACAAAGAGAAGCCTAATCTAATTAGTAATTACATTGTAGTAAGACTATTATCAATGCATATCCGATAAAATCATTTGTTTTATACTCGTTATAATTATTTAGATAATAATTTTATTAATTTCTTGAAAAACAATTTTTACAAACGATACGTAACGCAGCGAATCCTTTTCCATACTGTATTTACGGAAGCTTAAATGTTTCCGCAACACTGCCAGCGAATATGTTTAGTGCAAATTTAAAACATTTATACACTTCCATTTGCGCGCATTTATAATAAAGGATGTAAAAAATCCTACTGTAATGTCTAATCATACAGGACATTTTTAAAAACTTGTTAATCTTTTTAATAAAGATTTATGCTGTTTTGGAAGAACTTAATAATGACAAACTGATTTATTATTAAAAACTTATATTGACTAATTTCTCTATGACTAATTTCTTTAATTATACATTTAAACATAACTTTAGAAACCGATATATTTTAACAAGTTTTTAAATATAATTTTATATTATTTAGTAATTCTTAATTTTTTAAAAATTAATCTGGAATATATGTTACCTCCCGAAACAATACAGAATACCTATGCTAAATGGATGCATGTAGGATATAAATTAAGATTTGCTTATTTTTATACAAAAAAATATTTATTTATGATCATTTCTTAAGTAGCAACATTTAAAAATAAAAGTATTTAAATGTAACATTTACATGCATCTATAAATTTATATTCATAAAAGTCTTTACACACGAATCGTACCATTCATTAAGAATCTGTGGTTTGTTCTTTAGGGGAAACTGTTTAAACAGAGACCATAGTGCGATGTCCGCGATATTAGGTTCTTCCTTGTGATTAGACCATTCATCAATGTGACGAGTTATGGGACGAAACTCTACTCCATCGTATGTACCATTTGTTTCAAGATGTTTGCGCGTCTTATAACACCAGTCGAGTACTGTATCCAATAAGTGTGGCTCCTTGTGTATATTTTCATAGTTGTGTATATTTATCAGCCTACTCATGTATCTAAGGAAATTAACTTCGCCGACTATGGTACTTGTATGGCTTGTAACAATTTCCAAGTCATTAGCTGAAAAAAGAAAAAAAAAAGCATTTAGTAATATCAAATATTCAAATAAATAAGTAAAAATTCTATTAACTAGTATTAAGTAAATAATGGGAAAGTAGTTAAAAATTCGTTACAAAGGAAAAATCGATTTTCCTGATATTTTGAATTATTCGATAACGAATAGATTATTCATTATTATTGTAAAAAAAACTTTTTTTTAAGATGGACGAAAAAATTAATCTTGTCTTACTGTCTTTCCATATCAACGATAAATGTATGATTGTTAAAGCAGAATTAATATTTTTTTCAGGGGAAACTTGTATCAATGGTTTAGATGTAGAAGAATGCTTATATGATGTCACTCTAATATCAACGTCCTTCCAAAGCTTCTGCAAAGCGAGTGTTGCATATGGTGGACAAGTTGGATTTGCATGCATTACCACTTCAATGACTGATTTCTGCAAATGTATGAAAATTATCTAATAATTGATTTTAAATCGATATTTTTATAAGCAATAAGTTATTTAGAAATTTAAGTTTAGCATAGATGATATAATATCCAATAACATTAACTTAAGAATGCTTTCAAATAGCATATATATAATTCTTATACCTGTGTAGATGGTACACGATCTGTTGCAGCTTTTACTCCATCATTTTCACTCGATTGTCTCAAAAAATGACTCAATGTAGAGACTTGTTTCTGAAAATCTGTCAGTTCTTTTACTTGTTCTTGTGGAAGTGCTGCACAATCTGTTGCAGCTTCTATTTCATTTTCATTCGATTTAGTTGCGTCATTTGATTGTTTCAAAAAATGACACAATGTAGAAACTTGTTTTTTGAGATCAGCCAGTTGATTAAGAATTTTGCTCTGTCTAGCCTCCAATTCATGGTATTCCGGTAAAGGTTCTTTTCCCTAAAAGAATATTAATTATAAAATACATGCTCTTTTATATCACATCATAAAACATGGATTTACATAGATTTTATATGTTTGACATTTATTCTACGATATGACAAATCTGATATGCAAAATATAAATATTGAAAGAACCAAAGATTCTACATCATAATTAAATTAATATTGAAATGTGCTATAATATAGATAGATGATATCATATAATAAATATATAAAAAAATGTCAAACTAATTTAATATTTATGCTAGATTTATGTACATATAACTAAGCACCGAAAACTATCTTACACAAATTTATCTCAGCAGTCAGAGACTTGGATCGTTAAATGTAAGATATATATTCTGAGCATAAATTCTGAACAAACGATATTTTGATTCATATATTAGCAAGCCGATTATGTGCCACATACACGTTTTTTACGCCGATCATGAAGATACAAAGTTCAATCAAATTCAATATTATTGTAACAACATAATAAGGTTATCACATCTCGGCAAATTTAACCCTCCTCGTTTCTAACGGCCACTCGGCAAGATTTTGCTCGAAATTTTTTCGCTTTTGACAGTCGCAGTCAACGATCGGGAGCTGCGCGTCTCTCGCGCGCGCGAGTTAAATAGTTCTCCGCCCCACGAGATCCACACGGCGTGCCTTTTCTTTCCGGATCAATTTTCATATATTCGCTCGTCCGAGGAAAAAAAAATAAAAAATCCCAGGGAGGGGCAGGAGGAACATCGATCAAGCCCCAGGACAGAAAAAGAGAGAGAGAGAGAAAGAAAGAAAGAGAGAGAGAGAGAGAGAGAGAGAGGAACCGCAGCACGTCGCTCCCCCGCTCCACTCCCGGTCGATCGCGGATCAGTGTGCTCGCGGAAATTTTCGGGAGGAGTCACGTCATGTCTCGTCCGCACTATCGTTGCCGGCCGCGATTTTTCGCGCGTGTCCACGCGCTCCGGACGCGAGCGAGCGCGCGCGGACGAGAGGCTGCCGTAATCGCGGTGTCAAGAGACGTAGGGACGAAACGGAAACCTCCAGACGTAGAACCTGCTTCTTGAAAGACTCGACCTCGCTGTTGGGTTCGTCGGGCATCTTGTTGGTATCGACGGTATCCTTGAGGACACGTTGTTGGCTCACACACGCGAACTCCTCCGCGTGAAAATTTTGCATTTTGTACATTAATTGCTCCTGCATGAATAACGTCGTCGTCGACACCATCGGTCGCATCACGTACATCTCGTTCGTCGTCGAGGGGCTGCTCATCTTGGAAGACCGATTTGTTTTACTCCTCCGCACTCGGAAAATGGAAAAATTTCTGTGAATCTCGTCCACGATCTCATACACTCTTTCCCCGCCACGGCGCAGGCTCAACAGCGACGTTTCTCTCGCGCGACATCTGGTGACAGAATAGTGCGCAGTTAGACCGCGCGCCGCTAGATGGCGCCACCGCTTCTGTCGGTAAGGAAATTCTTCCATCTTCGAGTCGAACTGGAAAACGCGAGTGCATCTCGAGAACAAATGAGACGCTTTGGAAATTTGTGTGATGAAACAATTCGCGTAACGAAATAAATAAAATCCTGTGATTCACGTGATTCGTACTATCAAGGTCATTGTGCATCGCAATTGATACGCGCAATAAAATCGTGTTACGATTATCGATCGAGAGGAGCTAAAATGGCGGCTCGGCAGTGGTGTCCTCTGGCACGTATCAAGCTCAGACTCGTGTCTAACAAGTAACAAGGCTCGCGGGTAACGGTCGGAGTGCGTATACGAGGAAGGACGTATACGAGGAAAGCCGAGAGGCGAGAAGTGTCAGTACGGTCGATCGAAACGCGACGTCCGACGAGTCTCCCGTCGACCTCCGACTCCCGAGTGCCGCGAATTCGAGGATCCCCGCGAGTCGCTCGACGTTTTATAAATTTGCGGTTAGATCTGCGTTTTTTCTCTCTTTTATTTCGAACGCGCGAGTGCCGCCACCTATCGCGCAACGTCGATCTGACAGCAGGTACGAGGGCAGGAAGTTACGGTGAAGGCGATTGGAGCACGCGAGCGTCTCGCTCGAATCGGGAGTCCGCGCTTTATTCCGCGACGCGAGTCGCTACGCCGAGGCCGGGCCGCTCGCGGACGATCCCCGGGTCGACGCGATCGAGGCGGACGCGCCAGGATCGCCCTTTTACGTCGTACCTGGCCCTCGTACGGCCGACATGGCGGCGGAGCGATGAGCCAATCGCGAGGCCGCTCTCTCCGGCCATCTTCGGCGCTCCGCCATTCAACGACGTCGGTTCCGTCCGCCGCGCGCAGCTAGTGACCCCTTCTTCTGGCGCAGTTCGCGTCACTCGCCGATCTCGCTATCGAATTTTGACGAGTGTTTTTTTCGCGATCGTACGCGGTGCGGCGAACGTGAGAGGGTAAGAGAGAGAGACGCGTCCGGGACGGCGAGCCAGCGGACGAGACGCGGAGTTTACCGCGACGCGAGGACCCCGAGTCCGCGATTGTGTTTGATCACGTGACCGCGCAGAACCGACCGTGGGCCGTGAGAAATGGCGCAAAGATCAGAGTGTATCGGACATCATGGATGGATCCAGTTCGTTGCCGCGGCGATGTCACTTGTGTTTGTTTACAAGCGTGCGAGCACGCGCGCCACGTGCTGAGTGAGAAGGCTAGGCGAGGAGAGGCGAGGCGAGAGAGACGTAAAGAGGTGAGAAGGCAGGTGGCACGGGCCAGGCAGGCCCCAACAGCGGTCCCCTCCCCCTATTTAGGACCCCCTCGCGTAATTTCGAAGCGTTATTGACAGCGCCGGTGCCGGCATTAACGACAGTGATCCAAGGGGCAACCGAGGACCACGGCGTCTGACAGCAATAATGACGGGCAGGGGCTCGAAGAGGCGGGGGCGCCCGCCCAAGTCCGTGGTGATGGAGCGTCCGAAGAAGTTCCAGTATCATCTCATGAAGAAGCCCAAGTACTTGCAAAACAAAACGGTATCGGGGATTCTAGGTGGCGGCGCCGAGACGCCGGCTTCGCAGCCGAGCACGCCTACGGCGTCGAGACCGACGTCGCCGTCCATCGAGAGCGAGGAGAGCAATAAACGCAGCACAAGGAACCAACGTAAGTCGCGAGGTCCCCGCGAGAGACACTCTCGCAAAGGCGGTCACTCCGGATCCGCAGGTGGTGCCTATCAACGTCGCGGATACAATCCCAACGTGGATTATCACGATTCCGAGTATCACTACGGCTCGGATTTCGGGGACGAGTCCAGCGACAAGAGCGAACCGGAGGAAGACCCGATCCCGAGCGACGTGGAGTCCTCCGGGAGTATAGAGGAACCAGATCCCTCGAGCGACAGTGACTTTTCCCTATCCAGTTACAGCAACACTAGTGGTACACCCAGGAAAACCCTCCTCGGTCAGCAGCGACCACCCAGTCCGGAGCCATTGTGGCTACAGAACAGACAATTGTCACCGTTGGTATTACCAAAGACTTCGGACGATCTGCTGGTTCCTAAAGAACTGATTATGTCGTTGCTTTCTGTCTACGAAGTGCTCAGGCACTTTCGTACTTTGGTACGTCTGTCCTCCTTCAGATTCGAGGACTTTTGCGCCGCTCTCATTTGCGAGGATCAGACTAACTTGTTGGCAGAGATTCACATTATGCTGATCAAGGCGCTATTACGTGAGGAGGACTCGCAGCAGACGCACTTTGGTCCACTGGATCAAAAAGATTCAGTCAACGTTAGCTTGTACTTTGTGGACTCTATGACGTGGCCAGAGGTGCTACGTTCTTATGTAGAAAGCGACAAGGGTTTCGATCAGAATATTTTACAGATATTAACTACAACCGAATATCCTTTTACTGCCATCGAGGATAGAATCAAGGTCCTACAATTTTTAACAGATCAATTTTTAATCAGCAATCCTGTGAGAGAAGATTTATTACATGAAGGTAAAGTGAAATGCATTCTGCATGTAATGTATTGTTTTTATTCGTAGCTTTTGTAGAGGCATAATTATATTCAGAATCAGCAGGAGAAAATATGCCATGTCCATGCTGATGTAACAGTTGTTATACTTTATGTAATACTTTTTAGTCAAGAATAAATTAGACTAAATGTAAATTCTACTTTCTTTTTATATTGAAAATATACTCAATAAAGTATATTTTTTGTTTTTTTTTTAAATTTGATGTAAGTTTAATATTGCTAATAGAAAGAGTTTTGAAAAATCGTTGCTTGCAAACAATTTAGTTTCTATATTTGATAGACACTTTTTTTATTAAGTATTTGTATATGTATCTGCATAAATATTTTAAAGAATCTGTACAAGTTTTTATTTATTCTTTTATTCTCGAACTTTACAATTAAGAGAAACTTTGTCGAGAGACACAAAATAGAAGGGACAATATCTATGTTTTGCAGGGAGTATGCATTACGATGATCACTGCAGAGTGTGCCATCGATTGGGAGATTTGTTGTGTTGTGAGACTTGCCCGGCTGTGTTTCACTTGGAATGCGTAGAGCCCCCATTAGTCGATGTTCCTACCGATGATTGGCAGTGTAGCACGTGTAAAGCTCACAAAGTGATGGGCGTCGTGGATTGTATTCCCGATGTTGAGAAGAACGGATCATTGTGTAGACAGGAGCATTTAGGATTCGACAGATACGGCAGAAAATATTGGTTCCTGGCAAGAAGAGTTTTTGTGTAAGACACGTTTCAATATTATAAATCAAATCTAGATTGATTAAGACTTGCAAAATAATTATTCCTCACTCATCGCATTAACATATATAAGGATACAGACAGTAATTTTATATTCAAACACACTTCAAATTTTCCATTTTATACAAATTATTTAGAATTATATATATTTTTTATGAGTTTTTAGTTTTAATAAAAAATTATAAATCTTTAGAGGGATAAAATATAACAAGTAAATATCTAAGTTGGAAAAAATTCTAGAAAATTTATGAATATATATACATAGCATATAAAGCATTTTTATTTATTGGGAAAAATTTTTTTTATTTTTTAGCGAAAGCGAAAATGGTGAAATTTGGTATTATAGTACACCATTACAACTGGAAGAGTTAATGCTTGTGTTAGATTCGAATGAAATGGAAGTAGCGCTTTGTCGCGAGTTGTCAGATTATAAGGATGAAATAGTTCGTCAAATGGAACTCACGGAAACCATCACTAATCAATTCAAAGGAAACAAGAAATCATACTTGGAAGTAGAGAACGGTAAGAATCTTTCTAATTAACATTACTTTTCAAATCTTTTTTGTCAACATCAAGCGTTAAGGATAACAATTTACATCATCTTGTTTCTATTGCATAATTAATTAATACTCAACATTATAATATATATATTAAAATATAGTATTTATATTTATTTATATCTATCTTTAACATATTAAATTTATCCGGTAATAATCACCAGTTCTGTTTTGATTGAAATATTTTTCAGGTCTTATACAAAAGATGCAAAAAGAACGGCAGGAAAAACGGGAAAAAGAAGAGGAAGAAAAAAAGGAGAAACAGAGGCAAGAGGCGGAGGAAATGATACGTAGAATGCACGAAGATACTGACTCTCTCGAGGAGCGTATGGCAAATCAGGGTGAGACCAAGGCATCCGGTGAGGAGTCAGTTTCTCAAATACCTGAAGTGGTTGGAGAAACTGTCGAAATCGACGCTGATACGTCATCGTCTGTGACGAATATGGATAAAACTGCTGCAAAAACTAGCACTTCTACGTCATCGTCCGAGGACATCGATGAAGAGGCATTAGATGGAGAAGAGAAGCTCGGAAAAGACGGTAAAATTTACAGAACAATAGGAATAAAATAGCTAGCTCTTTTTTTTATTATTCTTTTATAATAAACATTATTTTCTGTAGAACAAATATTTCTATATACATTTTGACTTATTGTATAGATTTTATAGATTGATAATATACATGATGACATTTATATATACATATTTATAATAATAATCTTTTTATTTTTTTATTTTTTTTAGGCAAGAAGCATACCATCGTCACGAGGTCAAAGACCGGATCGCTACAGCCACGAACCTTTAACATGGATGACTTGAAAAGACGCAGTATGGCACCGTTGTCAAAGGAGGAGCTAGAGAAACTGGACAAAAGTCTGAAGGATTCCGAGGGCGACGGTACTAGATTAACACGTCAGAAGGCACATCAGATCGCATCCGGCACTCATTTATTCAAACTAGGCATGGACAACAACTTTAAGTCGTATGTCAATCAGTACAGTAACAATCCTACCTCGTTGAATAAAACACAGAGGAACGAGGAACGTGACAAGAAACGACACTTGTCGCACAAATTCTCACTCACCCAGGTGTCAGAGTTTAAATGGGTGGGTAGTCTAACGGGCACCCGTGCCCTGTTGGTCAGCACTTTACGTCAGACAATTCTGCAGCTCGAGAGCAACATTCAGGCGCCGTTCATGCACTCAAATTGGCCGTTGCTACGCAAACCGTGGACCGCGGCAGTGAGCGCGTGTGTAAATCCGCGTGACTTTGCACGTACTCTCATTGTTTTACAAGCGTGCATCAAATCCGTTGTGTTCGGGAGTGTGTGGCACGATCAACTTGGTCATGTGAAACTGCAACGAGTGACCGCAATTGAGCGCGAAGAGAAAAAGCGACAAGACAAGAAAGAAAAGAAGGAGAAGGAAGACGAGGAGGAACGTAATCGGCTCTTCAACTTCGTCAAGTACACTCTTGGCATGAAACATCAAGTGTGGAAGCAAAAAGGTGAAGAATATCGGCTTCATGGACAGGGCGGCTGGCTTTGGGTATCAGCCAGTCGTCGTTACAGATTCTCGGAGATGACAAAGCTAGGCCTGCGAGCCGGTCCTCAAAAGATCATGGTGCAAATTAAAGATCAGGGCGGTTTAAAGATTCTCGCGCTCGATCCACCGACCTATGAATTCCTGATTAAGGAATACTGCCCGATCAAGACGGAGAATGGCATTGTAAAGCAAGAGATCAAGGAGGAAGATACTGGAAATGATGCGATCAAACAGGAATGCAATTCAGAAGATATAAAAAAGGAGCCTACAACAAATGGTGTTGATTCTTCTTTAGCAAAGTCGGAATCCCAATCAATCAAACAAGAAACAAAGATGAATCTATCGTGTACGTATCAAATTTAGTAGATGATTTAAATTTAGAATATAATTAAAAGAGAGTTCTTCTTTTGGAGAAAATATAATGTAACATTATAAATAATATTTTAAACTTACATTTGATTTGTAAAAAATACTAATGACAGAAAATCTTCTTTAGTTTTAGCTGGCATGAAAATTGAAAAAGTTTTTACCCCGATTACCGAATTTGAAGAGATTGACATCACTAAGGCGCTAACCAGTCCTGGAAGATTGCTTTATCCAAAAATTGCAAAAAAGACAAGAGTCGACGATTTCTTAGCACGTAGAACACATTTGAAGCTTTTGGAAGAAAGAAGATTGCTACAATCTGTAAGTATATCTCATTGTTGAATAATATGCAATCTTTTATCATTTTTATCATTTGATTTGTGATGATTATTTTATTTTAAGATAATCAGTATTGTATTCTATAAATGGCAAAAGTGTCGATATTTTAAATTCTACATTATCATTTTTACAGCTTGTAAATATATCGAAATATATCGTTTTGCAGGAAAAAGCGAAAGAAGCAAGCAAGACGCCAAATCAAAAGGGCGGAGGTGGCGGCGATTCTTCGGAAGTCGATACGGAAAACCACGAGGAGAGCGATGCGGATGGCGGTGGCGGTGCCGGAGATGGTTCTTCTGTCTTATCATCGTCCGTTGGTAAACAGCAGCAAGCAAGCAGAGCAACAGCAGTCGTTTCTGCGTCTACGAAGGAAATGTTGACGGCAATCAGCAAGCGTATCCAACAGGTGCGCACGCAGTACGCGAATATCGCCAAGCTTTGCAAAAATATCAGCTGTTATTCGCACTACTGCAACATGAACAACGCCAGCGGTAAGAACAACGTCGCGCAAGCTAACACCGCGCAGGTTATCGCCGTGGCTATCGCCGATACTTGCTACTCGCCTCTGTGCATTAAAAAGATGCGTCTGAAGCGCGAGCTAATCGTGCTGGCGCGCAAGGCAAACGCTCTCAACAACAATCAACAGTCGTCTCCTTCCTCTTCCTTATCGCAAATCATCAGTATAAAGACGGAAAATCCGGACGAGACGAAAGATGCGATCAGACGAGATTTGGAGTCCGCGGTGGCGTCGGCGACTCACTGCAACGAGGAAGCAGCGAAAGACGTCACTTCACCGCCATTGAAAAAGATCAAAATCGAGAACGACAAGGGAGAGACGATCGTCACGACTACCAGCAACGTCGTCACGACTACCACGACGATAACGACGAGTCAACAGACAGTGACGAAGAGCGGCTCGGATGGTGCAATGCAGGAACATTCTACCGTGAATCGTAATGCCACGACTGTCTCGTCGGAAGTTACGACCACTACGACAAATAAGAGCGGTGCGAAAACGATAATAATCGTGAACCGTAGAGGAAGGACAGTGCAACGGACTGCGATTACAAAGGAACTAAACGCCGATGGCAGCGAGCGAATTTACACGGCGATGTCGACGAAGGGCAAGATATACTTGAAGAAGGTGGCCATCTCGTTGGCCGATCGTAGGAAAAAACGCACCCCAGTCAAGTATCCGCTATGTTCGACCTTTTGCACTAAGAACAAGCATCGCAGTATTACAGTGCTTCCTCAACACGAACTGAGGAAAATGTCTCGCGTCGGCGGCAAAACACCCGTACAAGGATTTCATCATCAGGCCAAGGCGAATATGTCGGTGTGGCCGTACCAATGTCCCAGACCCTTGTTCAAGACTTGCTGGTTGTACAGAACGGTCGGTTTAAAATCACTGGCCGCTGCCGCAATTCAGCTGAGAGTACTCTGGGCGTGTCTCAGGTGGGACGACATGGCGGCTAAGCCGTTGTCTACCGATGGCAAGAATCAGATCACTACCGACACGGAAATTATGTCGCTAGAGATACTGAAGCATCGGCACGTCGGGCAGTTTCTCGACAGGACGCAGTATCTGCGCAGGAAGGTCGTAATACCGCTCGAGCTTCCGAAGCAAGTCAGAGGTTTGTATAAGAAATCATTTACTTAATAAAATACTTATAAAATTTACATTTGTTGGTCGATAGTTGTGACTAATAAAATTTAATTTTTTAAATATATCGCCTTTTACGTCATTTAATTTGCTCTACATATATATATTCATTCTCTTTACAGAGGTTACATCTATAAGGAGTGGACTAAGAAAACGAAAGCGTCCGGAATCTCCGCAGAGCACCGAGCCACAAGTCACCGAAGAATGGGTCGACGAGGATAAGTTAGAGTTGTGGGAGATTAAGCAGTATGGTGACAGGTATATAACGATTAAAATTTGCTGCGCGTATCTGACGACGAAAATTATTTGCATGTTATTTCGCGTCACAGATGTTTGTGAAATTCTCTCTCTGAAATGTTCTTATTATGCAGTTGCTATGCCATTGACCGATTTTATCGAGCCTACTCGAATTCTAATTCAATGAATACTAAACGATGATCCTTATGTTATTAATAAATTCAGAAATAAAATAATTTAATAGGCATACAAATAAAAGAATAAGTATAAAATAGAAATGAAACTTAGGATTATTAATAGGAATATTTTAATAAGATTAATTTTAAAATGATAATTAGAGTTTGTAATTACAGTAAAAATATTGGCTTTATTAAATTTTGGAAATTATAAAAATTTTTATTAAATATAAGAGATAAAAATAAGATAAGGTAAAATATGTATATAAATTTATACATACAAGTTTTTCCTTCAACAGAATAATCTTCTAATTTTCTAACTTTAATGTAAAGTAAAAAATATATATAAAATTCTTATTTTCGACCAATAACTGGCTTAAGTTGCAGATGTTCCTTTATTAATTAAAAAACACTACGTTTCGACCATAATTTTGGTCCTTTTCAAGTGTTGTTAATAATTCATAAGTCACAAATACTAATTTTACAAAATTAAATTCTTTACATGTCATTAGGACATCTAGTCACATACTGTAGTGTTTTTTAATTAATAAAGGAACATCTGCAACTTAAGCCAGTTATTGGTCGAAAATAAGAATTTTATATATTTTTTTTATTTTTATTCTCACTGGCGATTAAATATTAATTCTCATCATTTAATGTAAAGCTCCAAAAATTGAAAAAACTTAAAAAAATTTTCCTTCAAGGATAAGGAATTCGTGTGAAACGTGTCTCTGTTTCGCTTTTAAATTCGCCAACGATGACGCCGAATCTCGTCCTAAATGTGGATGTTTGCTCTGACCGCTTTAACCCTCCGCTTGCTTTCTTCTCACCGGGAACTAACCCTTCGCTTGGTGTGTCTGTCCTGTCTCCAGGTTAGAGAAGGCTAATGCCCAGATTATTACTAGGAGTCGCTCGGGAGCGCCGCAGTCGGTGGTCGTCAGCGGTGGTAGAACCACCGTTGCCACCACCGGTGGCACGACTACCTTGTCTGGCGACCAACTCGTAAGCGGCAAAGCGACGCCGGAAGAGATCAAGGAGAAGATGGAGCAACAGTTGCGTATGCAACGAGCGGCTCATCAACAAAAGCGTGCCCTGGAGACCCTCAAGAATCAACCTGCAAACTCGACCTCACCTGCCACCCAGCTCGTCAAAGTTACAGCTAATTCTTCTCATGGTAAGTCGATTACAGAAGATGTTATGAGTCGATATAGAAAAATACAAATAGAGATATTTTTTAAATTTTGTTTTTTGCAAGGTGAATAACTTGAAGAATGGAATAAAATATTAATAAAAATAAAACCGATTAAAATAAAACATTATAATGATGAAATTTTGTTTTTAGATGGTACAGTTAAATTAGTGTCAAAAGTTGCGATTCCGGCGAACCCGAACAGCACAAAGTCACAATTGACTTCTCTTTTGACCACTCCCACGCAGAATAAAACTTTCCTCGGTACACGGCGAATCTACATGACGAAATGTAAATATCATTTATTCTCATTTCCGAGCATGTTATATGATAAGGGGTGCTTTCCAGCAACGACACAGCGCGACACAGTGTGACACAGAGTATCATTCTATCTTTGTTATTCACTGATATTGAAAGAAGATAGAATGATACTCTGTGTCACACTGTGTCGCACTGTGTCGTTGCTGAAAAGCACCCATAACTATATGAACTAATCTATCGCCTTATTTCAGCAGCTGATGGAACCACTAAAGTAGTGACCGGTCCAACTAGTATTTTACCGAAAACATCGCAAGCCCAGACATTAAATCAATCCCCATCCCTGATTAAAATAACACAAACAGGTAAGTTTATCTATTATTTTATTAAAGCAGTTGATGTAACGATGACAAATTTTTGCCATTTTTAATATATCTTCAATCATATAATCTAATATATATCTCTCAATCGTATCTTTCTAGGTACTAATTCGCCTATGCCAGTGCAACAGAAAGTACAAATTCTTAGAGGGCCAGACGGAAAGTTACAAGTGCGTGGTTTGTTGCCTGGTCAGCAGTTGATCCAAATGCCCGATGGGAAATTACACGTACTAAATGTAGGCCAAGCAGTGGGTTCTCCATCTACACAATCAAACTCGACAACGCCTACGAGCACTCCACAGGTAATTTATTTGAAAAAATACATTTGTGTGACCCTCTCTTCACTTTGTAAAATAGAAAATTGGGAAAATGAGACGTGTAACATAAATATACATAATTTAATTAATCACGATATAATAAAATCCCGACTGATATTGACTAATGTCTATATAATGGAAATTATAAGTGATATTACATATTTCAGAAGGCTGCGACTGCAGTTAGTTCTGCCAAGGTGGCAATTTCCGAAAATTCTGCGACTAAAACTAGTCCGAGTGCAAAAGCAACAGCGAATTCGACGACGCAACAAACGCAACAATCGCCGCAGCAAGTCGTGCAAACTGTCCAACGTGTGAAATCTGCGACTTTAACTCCCGGTACACCGACAAAGAATGCTATTGTGGTCGCCAATACAGGACAGACCGCACAGGTAATGATTGACTCGACATTAAAAATTAATTCTTGAATATATAATTTCCTAATGATAAAAGTTGGCGAGAAAAATAGATTCAATATCGCTAAATTTAAATCAAATGTCGAAAAAAAAAGAAAATAACATTTTTCTAGAAATTGCCTGGAAAAGATTTGATTGAAAATATTGAAATAAATAAATACTACGAGATTTTGAATATCGTATACATCCTAGAATTAAGGCTCCTGGCTCCTTTCTGACCATGTCATCCAATATGGCCGCGGTGAGCACCCAGGAGCCTTAACTATAACAAATATTACATTTATAATATTCACATTTATTTTTATATTATATATGTTGTATATACAAAATATTATAGGTAATATCTTCCGGTGGACAAGTGATAAGTGGCAATCAAATAGTGGTTACGAATGCAAACTTCGCCCAGCAATTAGTAGCGACGGGTAAAGCCCAATTGACAACAATCGGAGGCCATCAGGTGGTCATACGTAGCACGCCCACTGGAAATCAAATTGTACATCTGAATTCGACAAACAGCGGTATAATCGTAAAAAGTACCGTCCCTGCTAATAAGCAGCAAGGTTAGTAATTTTTTAATGATTATTTGCACATTTTTATGAAGAAAAGATCAACTGAAAATTCATCGAAAAATTCATTTTTGAAGAAACACTCTAGATTAAAAGGCATTTTGAGCAAACTTAATTAATAATTAATCAATCAATAATTAATCAACTGGGGCAGAATTGTCAATAGCAAAATTTTCAATATAATAATCTATAGATTATATATTTTATTGATTGGACATATTTCTCGGAGAATTATAGTGATGTTACTTTCATATAATATTACTGTATTAAAGTAGTATACGTACTGACGAGACAAACTTATACTTTTTTAGTCACGCAATCTTCGCCAGTTACGGCACAATCCGTCGCCAGTACAAATGCGAGCACAACGACAACTACCGTGACCTCGACTGCGCCGGTGACGACCATTCAGAGTTCCCCAGCTACAGGAAGCATCGAGGCTTCCTTGTTGGCGGGACAACCACCCGGCACGATTATCAAATGTGTGACCGCGCAGGTGATACAGACAACCGAAGGTCCGCGGATCGTTCTACAAGGTTTGCAAAGCGCGGATTTCACACCGCAGCAATTAAATATGGTGCAGCAGCAAGTGAAACAACAACTTCTCAAAGGTTAGCGTCTAAAGATATTAAAAAAAAAAAAAAAAAAATCTATTGGCAAATTTTCGCCAGATATTGAATTAAAAATTTTATATCGCTTTCAGCGCAAGCAACAACCGGCAAGCAAGGCGTTTTAGGACCTACGAAGATTTACTTGGCTGTACAGCCGGTTCAACCTTCCAACAACCAGCAGCAACAACAGCAGACTTCGCAAGTTACGTCGACGACAAATACCTCCGCGACATCGCCTTCGAAACAGCAACAATCTATAGTTTCCCCACCGCCTACTACTGGTACATCATTTTTTTTATTCTAATATTCTATAATTACCTAAGATAATGAGATATGCAATGATAAATGTGTATACATACATGTGTGTATGTTGATATTTATATAATATTCTAATAAATATTTAGTAATAGAAATATTCTTAGAGAGATATATTTACAATAAAAGTTAAAATAATTATTAATATTTTGCGATATACAACTTTTTTAATAGAGCAAGGAGCCACCGAAACCATTCCAGAAACCACACCAAAATCGACTGATAAACCGAAAGTTGTCGTTCAGCAAGTGGGACGCGTGACGAACGCAACGGAGGACGATACGCAAAAGACAAATATAGCTAATGGACAGCAACCTTCATCGCAGAAAGAAGGAAGCGACTCGTCAAATAAATTCATACTAACGCCAGACTACATCCAACAAAGTTAGTATATTTAGTATATAAAAATTAAAGGAGAGGATACCAAAAATATACAAAATATATATTTTGCAATATTTTTGAGTTGAAAAATAGTTCTTTTAAATATGTTTCTTAAATATATAAATAACTTTCTGTATCTTTTTTATATACAAAATATATCTTTGAAAATATTGCTTATAAAACGATTAAAAAAAAAAAGTTTTCTCTATTACAAAATTGAAGAAACATTTCTTATACAATGCAATTTTCTTAAAAATATTTTATATATATTTTTATATTTTTTCTTATGAAACAAGATTCTTGCAAATATTTCTTATAAGTAATATTTACTAAATATGTCTAGATGCATTCATATTTATATATATATTTTCGTAATTGTAGCGATTAAAAATGCCTTGAAACAAGAGAACCTCAATCCGGAGATAGAAGAGAAATTGTTGCAACTGCAACGTTACCAAGAGAAGCAGATGAAGGGCGGCGTGGAGAATTCTGTAACAAGCAATCAGACTCATCACAATTCATCCGCAACAACGACACCGCGTCCGCCATCGCGCAAACGACCGGCACCTTCGTCGAACATTCCAGCTTCGGCAACGACAACGACGACGCCGACGAACATGCAATCGTCTAGCGGCGCTGACGACAAAGAGTGGGTAGAGACACCCAGAAAGAGACCAGCACTGAAGCAGGAAAATCGCGATACGACCCCAAAGTAAGCCTATCATACAAACATAGGTGGAATGTTAACGTAGTATAACACAGTAGTGCAACTTCGTGTTGGCATCTTCTCTTTTATATGAATATGGAAAGAGAGATGTCATTTTTTCATATATCTTAATTTTTTAAATATATAATTATAATTTCATATTTTTTATAATTTTCAAAATATATTTAATTAATTAGAGATATATTAGAGAATACTTGAGAATCAGATCGGAATTTGATGAAATTTATGTTTGTTTTTTAGCAATGTAAAATATAATAGAATGTAAATATATTATAGAAATTTTCATGTTATTCTACAAATTAATCAACAATTAAATTCAAATCTGGTAGAAAAATTCATTAAATACAGAAAAATATTTCGAGATTTTTTAATTGCATGTATATAGGTCTGGAATTTATATAATATATAAAATACATATACCAGTAATTTCAAATACTCATCATTGTCCATTATTGTTATTATTAAATTATTAATCATATTATATATTATTCTGTTTTTGATTTTCTTTTTTTATGTTTTCTCGTTTTTTTCTTTTTTTCATCTTTCAAATAAGAGCGAAGTTGTACTATTATATTATACTATGTTATTAAAATTTTGTTGGCTTTTTCATAGACGTATATGCGTTTTGGGTCTATTGGCTTTGCTTTTCCTAGTATTTAAAAAAAATTAAATATTTTTTTATTTTCAATTTTTGTAATATTTGTATATGTGTATCTATATGTATGTGTGTGTGCGCATGCAAGTGCGCGACATTGAAATATAAAAATAAAACTTTATTATGCTCTCTATATTTTAAAAATATTACATATATTTAATTTAAAAAATAAGAAATTTTGTATCACAAATGTGTATCTTTTTAAATGTCTATTTATTCAAAAGTATTTTTAAATATAATTCAATTTGAATTCAACATTCTTTGCACACACACACACACACAGACATTCACTCATACAAATAACCAATATCGTAGAAATCATGTGAGCATGTCATGTTATGTATGTAAAATTTTTTTATTACGAATGAAAATTAATTAAAATCATAACATGTGTATAAAATGAACATTGGACTTATAATTAATTGTATTTAAATATACTTTTGTGATATACAGATATTTGTGATAAAAAAATTTCTCATTTTTTTATTAAATATTAATAAATATATGTAATGTTCTTAAAAATATAGAAAGCATGATAAAGCTTCATTTTCGTGTTTAATTTCGTTTTATCGATATTTGAATTAGTTTGGTATCAAGTCTGAATTATATGATGAAATTTTAAAATATAATGATATTTAATCATAGCTTCTTCTATATTAAATTTAAAAATAATTTTTTTTTTTTTTTTTTTTTTCAAAATTTTTAAAGAAACTCATCACATTTCATATTTTATATATATATATATATCTGTAATTTTCCATTTTCCTTCGTTTTTCACATAATTTTCATCCTCAGTAACTGAGTTGATTTTCTCTCTGCTTGTCTCTCAAATTTTTGCTCATCTTTTTTCAACATTCGCTTATCTTCTTCAAAATTTAAAAAATAGGATGGCATATAAAATGACTCTTTTTCTGTATTGACTATTCCTTCTATATGAATTATCTCTATATATATTATATATATATATATATTTTATATATATATATATATATATATATATATATATATATATTTATGAAATAATTCAATAAAAAGATATTACAGATATATACATACATACATACATTTATCTCGCCCATACTTTTCTTAAACTCAATCTGATTTTGTGCACGCTCTCTATAAGAATAATTCATAAATAATTCATTAATAAATCTATAAGAATAATTTATAAATAATTCATTAATAAATCTTTTGATGTGGATTGATATTACTTTGCAATCAAGTTTTTTATTTTGTGTGTGTATGAATGTCTTGTATATGTATAATAAATGTTTTTTTTTTTTTTAAGTTCGGAAAATTTCAAGATAAACACATACACTTCCTTCTCTATATATGTTATATGTTAAACAATATATATGTGAAATAAATATGTCGCATATTCTTGGTAACAAATGAGAAATTTATATTGCAAATAAATTATCTCAAAATGATGTATCTTATCAATGCGTTTAAACTTTAAACTGTATCATATATATTTTTAAATCATTACTTGCAGAGTGCTGAAGCTATCGGAGGCATTAGATAACGAGTCATCTCCTAAAAATCGATCTGCGAAATTTAAAGATACACAAGAGCAGCGAAGGAAACAACAGGTACATTCTCGAATGCAGGTTTTATTGTTTCGGCATAAAGAACTTCTTAAAAAGGATATTCTTAAGAAGAGAGCTTTACTCGAGAAAGAGCTTCAAATCGATATACAGGTAAATACGACGTGTCAGTGTGTTACAAGAGAATAATAGTATATAATATATAATTATGAAATATAATATACAATTTTATATAGAAGATGCTTGATGTTTCAAATGCTTTAAAAATCGTTTGATTGATTAAGGACAAAGATATCTTTTATCTCTTTTGTCTATTATTGTCAAATTATTATCAAATTATAATTATTTTCAAATAGAATGAAAAAAATACATAACATAATAATAAAATAACACCAAGTCCTGCTATATTAATCAAGTTTAAGCTTAACACCGTCGCAAACACATGTACAATTTCTATTGAGTCGAATATTCTCTCGTATCTTTACGAGCATTTTCTATATTTTACTCTAGTTGTGTAATCTACATACTCAATTTAAAAAAATGCTTGCAATGCCATTTAAGCCTAAAGCTCACTTCATAACATTGCGGCAGCAAAAAGTCGACTGCTGAAGAGAAAACTTAATGAAGAACTTATTTAAATCATATTAACATTTATTTTTAAAATAATAAAAAGTTATATTTTTTTAAGAGTATGTATAATCACTGTTTTTTTCCTTTAATTCGATTAAATAATATGTAGTTCAGAGATGAGCTCTTTAATTATATCATTTTTGAGGGATTGTAATTATCAGCGTTTTTCGATAATGCATCAATAAATATATTGCAGAAGGATCTGTCGACGGAACTCGCTACCAGGACAAAAGCAGAGAGGCATAAGCAGGACGAGGTGAAGGTAGGCAGCGCGAAGCGAAAAGCAAATGCTCAAGTAGCGCAACAGGTCAGCCCGTCCAGCCGGAGTGGTAGCAGACCGAAGAAACACAAGACCCAGGGTAACAGCACGACACCACCTGGCGGTTCGACATCCGCGTCTCGCATCAAGAAAGAGAAACTGTACTGCTTGTGCAGAACCCCCTACGACGAGACCAAGTAAGATCTTTAAGACGAGCAAGACCTCGAAGTCGTACAAGATTCGGTTTGATTTTTATGTGTTCTAGAATCGCGTATTATATTTTCGCGTTTTATATTATATTTTAATATTTTAGTTAAAAGCAATCTGAAATTCTTATTTTAATTATGAGATATTACTGATAAATTCATAAATTGATGCTGCAAAATGAAAGCAAAGTAATTCTCTAATTATATGTCTTTTACATAATTACATTGTATTTTAATTTTTTGATTGATCGACGAGACTTTGATGTCAGTTATAAAATATTCTCGTGAAAGTTATAAATAATTTGATTCTCTTTAAAGATTTTATGTGGGATGTGACTTGTGCAACAATTGGTTCCACGGTGACTGCGTTGGCATAACGGAGGAAATGAGTAAATCTCTGTCGGAATTCGTTTGTACAGAATGCAGACATGCGAGAGACACGCAGGAATTATACTGCCTGTGCAAGCAACCTTACGACGAATCTCAGTAAGTACATTAAAATGTAAAAGCATAATTATACATTTAACATTGTAATGCAAAAAATAAAAATAATAAAAATATTATAATTAAGTATATAATTAAATTATTGAATCATTTATTATACATATTATACATATTTAATGTTATACTTAAATTAATTTCTCTATTTAGTTTTTAATTTTTGTTTATAATTGATTTTGATATATATTTTTTAAATATAAATCGATATTATGCAAAATTAATAAAAATTATATATAATTGTACAATCGATTTAATTGCATATTTAGTACTTGTAGTAACGTATCTTTTTCTTTGTTTAAAGATTTTATATATGTTGTGACAAATGTCAAGACTGGTTCCACGGTCGATGTGTCGGTATTCTTCAATCAGAGGCCGACAACATTGACGAATATGTCTGTCCGAATTGTCAACGGAATTCCTCTGTCAACTTTGCCAATATGAAGAACCTCAATGCAAAAGATCTCGATCTGTTAAAAAAATTAATTAAACAAATACAGGTATATATACTCTCTCTTTATTGAAATATCGATAATTCTATAAACTATAAAAAAGCTTTTTATATAAACTTATATAAGTATAAAATAGAATATTTATAAAGTACAAGAAATACTATCTTTATTTAACTCTTTGATTAAGAGTTCAAAAATCAACTCAATAGAATTAATACTTAATCACGCTATATATGTAACTTATTTAATTACATTACAATTATTTAACTTATTTAAGGCTCATAAAAGTGCATGGCCCTTCATGGAACCAGTGGATCCCAATGAAGCACCAGATTATTATAAAGTTATAAAAGAACCAATGGGTAAGTATCGACTATGACTTCAACAACTTCATTTCTCTTCGAATCATTTTGCTATAAAAGCAGCTTTCTGAATATATATCTTATTCTAAATAGTGTAAATTTACAAATATAATATAATTTTTTTACATATATTTATTTTCATATGCATTATTCATTGTTTCAGACTTGCAAACTATTGAATTAAGAATAAATGATCGATCCTATAAAAAACTGAGCGAATTCATCGGCGATATGACGAAAATATTCGACAATTGTCGCTATTATAATCCCAAGGAGTCGCCATTCTTCAAATGCGCCGAGTCCCTGGAAACTTACTTTGTTCACAAAATCAAGAGTCTGAGAGAGAAATTTTCCGAAGGGAAGTAAATCAATCAAAATAAATACATAAACCCGATGTAGTCGTATGTGAAATTCGACTCAAAGTGGAAGTGCACGAGAATTAATTTACTGTGCAGTGCATTTCACGCAAAACAGAACGGAACATAGTTTGTGCCAGTACAGTACACTACACATAGAAAAACTGAAACTCTCTCAGAGTAGGCTTAAGTATGTAAAAGTAGAGAACGCACCGGTCTCCGCTATATTTATTATAGTTGTGTGAACATTCTCCTTTCCCCCTTCCTCTACCTTCTTTCCTGCCCCCTCCCCTCCCTTATCTTTTGCAATTTGCGAATTCTGAGTTCCAATTATGCTATAGAAGCGTGAATTTTAAACCAGAACTTACAGCTTATGCCGTAAGATCTTATCTGCGAGATTTTTTCGCTATTTGCTACTAAGTAATCAGAAAGAAAGCCATATAGAATATAATTTAATTAATAAAATAACATTTATTTTATTTTTTTTTAACTTTTATTTTTCGTATTAAAATATAATTATGTAATATAATTCTCTTGTTTTTATTACAAAAAGCCTCTTTAATTCTTCATTATTTTTTTGACCCATAGAAATAGAGGGTTTGATAGATCGTAAGATCCGCTTTGGTTTAATTCTGCAGCTGTGATGATGAGCATAGTATTTTCTTCAAATCTTCCCTACAGTTTCTGCAACACTTTAAATACTCGCATCACGCTTCTCTTTGAAGAGAAAGTAATGTTTAGTTTTTTGTCTTTGTTTAGTTATCGCATATGTCTCATGAATACAAGAAGAATATTCACGAGTCATATAGATAGTGAATGCTAAACACAAAATAAAAATACAAAATGGATTTTACGAAATACAAATTTACTTCATTCTCGTTATTATATAATAACTTTTTCTCTGTATGTTCTATGAAAAATGAAAAATTTATTTAAAAAAAGAAATTAGCTAACAATAAGTTTGTATCACTTTCAGAGATCAACTTTAAATGATGAAGCGATATCTGAAATTGTAATTGCTAAATTACGAATTTATCTAATTTAAGGAATTTATCCAATTTAACGAGTACCACCAACGAAATAAAATCGTGATGCTGAAAGTTTATTTTAAATTGCATCTAGAATTATTTATTTTTGTTACTATAAATTTCTTCAATGTAGCCAATATGTGTAGTGTACTTTTTATACGATATAATGATCCCTTCGGATGTAGACAGACAGAGAGACTGTTAATATATTAATTTGAGATCGATCTAAGTTAAGAATATAGCTCGAATTCAGGACTGATTTAATCTGCACACATTATATTTCAATTATAAAAAAGTGCAATAGACAAGTTCGTGTTTTTTATATATTAAAATCTTTTTCTATATATACATATATATATATATATATATATATATATATATATATATAATATATACACATATATCATAGATAGATGAGCAAACGTCACATGTTTATTTCGAGTTTATGCAATAGTTGTAAGTTGTGGTTCTCAGAATTCATGCGATATTCATCACGTTACGCTATTATTTATGTCTGTACATATAATACGCGATCGTGATTTCACGCGAGTGAAATATGGTCCGAAATGCAAAGAAAAAGAAAAAAACTGGAATACAATCGACTATTCGAGAAGTAGTCTCGAGACGGTTTAAAAGACTCCGCCACACTGCTATTCTTTTATAGCGTACTCAGTGTGAAAAAGAAAGGGATAAACAATTGTGTCACCATATAGCTGTAAGACTATTTTTTAGAATTACACGCATAATATATAAATTGTACAAATTCATTTATCGTCTCGTGCTCACAAAGCTCTAACGATTACGATTATATTTACTTATGCGTTATTTTAATCACATAAATAAATTTTCTATGAAATTGTTTATAATCGACAACTCACATTTAGACATTTAGATTGTAAGAAACGAGCAGAGAAGTCTGCTATGTATATATACACAACACACACAATTACACATATGTGAAGAAAAGAAAGATTCTCGAGAAGAGGCAATTGTAGAATTCTTTGATTTTCAAGTAAGGAGAAAATAAAAAGCAAATGAAAAGTACAGAGGAGTTTATTTCAATGAAACAATAAAAAGTATTGTTTTTGTATATTTTAGCTGTATTAGAGAAATAGAGGAGGAAGAAGAAAAGAAGAAGGGAAGAAATAACGTCTGTTGTAAAGATTTGTTTGAAAAGAACACTCCGATTCTGTATGATTTAAAAGAATATGAGAGAGCGTTAGCAATACACGAATATTCCTTCGTGTTAAAAGGCGAATATATAAATATATATAAATATGCAGAGCTATATGCGTATATACATAAGTATTAGATGATTAAAGGACTAGGAGATACACTATACTTTCGAAACTTGGATAATGTAATAACGGAAAAGCGAAAACAACGTATCTTGCAAAGCATGCTAATTTTTCTCGTATAAACTTGTTTACAAATTCTACAAACAGAAATGAGATCGAATAAAAATGTTTCTAAAAGATATGAAAGAAAGAGAAAATAATTTCAAGTATTTATATTTATTAAAAAGTTATCGTATTTTGTACTTTTATATTTATAATAAAAATATCTTTCTAAAAATATGAAAAATATAGAAGAGCAAAAATTATTTTAAGTTTTTATATTGATTAAAAGAAAAATAGTAAATACATATCACACATATACAATTCTAATAAATTTCAAAGTCTATAAGATCTATAATCGTTTATAATTTTTTAAGAAAGAGTATTCTTTAAACTCAAATTCTTTTAATTGTCTGTTCGTAGAATAAGTCGACAAAGTTAATAGGGGAGAAACTGAAATCATCCTGCACACATTAAATTATCGGTCCTAGAAAATGCGAATTTCCACTCTAGAAAGAGTTCCCCGAACGAATCTTGTGAATACGTTCGCTGTATATTGTATTATACATTTGTGCCGTGCATTTTTTCGTGTAAACGAAATCGACTCGTCGGCAAATCGCAAATGGTTTACTTTGTGAAACGTGAAGAGAAGATGAAAAGCGCTCAAAACAAGAGGAAAAGAAGAAAACAGGTTGTAAATTGTTCGCCAGAGTGTGTGTGTATGTGTGTGTAACGCTTGTACAGTATTTTTAATTCTGATGGGACACACACTGATCTGTTTTTCCTTTTTTATATGTATCTTTAACGTTCGATTATAGAAAGAGAGAGTAATTATGCAAACATATATATAGTATATAGATTACAAACTCTCTCCAGGTTTATACACTGACAATTGCAGTAAATTAGACTCGCAAAATTGTATAATTAGCAGGATATTTCCGAAAGCGTTGAGAAAGAAAAAACGAGGTATTATATATTTATATATATATATATATAATTGTACAACATTATATTAATATAATGATATACAATTTTGTTGAGGTCATGTGAAATTTTTTATGCTACAGATACGCAAAAATAATTTCTAGGATCGATGTACCAATCTATTTTCTATCCAAAGCATCGGAAATTGACCTGAATGAAATGTTATACCGCTATCGATCTTAGTTTGAGAAAGTCGTCTACAATTATTTTTTTTCAAGCTTCTCTATAGCGAGATCTGTAGATTTAATCGGAAAAATCGTGACGCCAATATTGTGTAACACTGTGACATACGATAATCAAAATAGTGATTCTTTAATAATTACAATGAAGATAACGAATATTTTGTCAACAAAAATTTATGATGATCCATTCAACGATTATCAATGCTTAACAACTTTTTTGATCATTATAATCTCATTGGAAAATAGTAAAAATCTTAACGTGTCAATCAGTTCTATCATTTTTCTGAAATGATAGAATTGATAATATTGAAATATTATGATAGGATTAAGAATTCAGTCTCTCAGGAAATTCTTCTAAAGATATGAATATGAACATATGAATTTATATAAATATAAATTATTTAATAATGTGAATTTATGCACAAAGCATTTTTTATTTGTAAGATATAAGATTGTGATGTTACGATTATCCCGATTAACTCAGCAATTGTCATTTAATTAAGTGTAAAATAATGAATAACGCAGCTCAGATACGTCACTTCGTGAATTTAAATGGAATTTATTACAAAATAAACGGTAATACACCGATCGTTTGTTTACGTGAGTCAAAATAACGCACTCTGAATGTATAGTGTACAAACCAGGTGAAGAAGATGCAGCTGTATTTTTTCTTTCTTTTTTTCTGCATATCGACTATACGCTATTTTGCTCTCTTTCTCTGCTGTTCGATATGATTAAACATGTAATAAGATATTTCATTTTTGTTGAGAAAAGAGAAAGAGAATACAACAATAACAACAAAGCGTGATTGTATAAGCATATTGTGGGAGAACCTAATATAATCTATTCTCCAGTTTATAATGAAATATATTTGTACTAATTTCCATTAAACTTTGTTGTTTTTATTGTACTGTATATTCGATTAAAAAATGAAAGAGAAAATATATGTTAACTTTTTCTAATTTGTAATTGCTTCGGAAATAAAAAAAAGAAAACTACTGAATGGCAAGATGACTTTAATGAAACGTGAAAGAGGAAAGGAGATTCGAAATTTTCCGTAAATTTTTATTTTTCGTATTACAATCGCATGAAATTTGTCTGAAATCCGATATTCGAATAAATTATACTGTACAACACGGAAACACAGAGAGTTTTAGTTTAGTTTTAATATATTTTTTTGTCATTTCCGAGTCTCGTTAATTTTCTTCATTTTGAGACTCGTGAATTATAAAGAATTACGAGAGAAAAGAAAAATTACAAATATCAAATAATAAAAAATATTTCATATTTCCCGGAAGTGGCAGAGGGTCACGTGAGAATCGATAGTGAGAAAATCGATAACGAGTGATCGATAGTGAGAAAATTGGCGCTAAATTCATTTCGTACAAAAGTCCGTAAAGGAACATTATATGTGTGTAAAGTGCTTATTATATAACTCAAGCGTAAAGATGTAATTTATTAATAAATATATCACACACAAAAATATCTGTCAAAGTATCACATGGAAAAGAAAGGAAGCGAAATGGAGATTGCGCAAATGTACCCTGCGATATAATTTGTGTACACACACACACACACACGTACGCCTAGAAATCGCGTCGAGAGATCAATATCGGGATGGCGGCGAGGAAGGAGCGGCTTCGTTTTTAATCGTTCGTGACGATTAAAAACAAAAAGGAAGGAAAGAAAATGACACGCTACTTTTCTTTTCACCGATGGACGACGCGACAAAGGTGTACTTCTACGAGGTGTCTTAATCGTACGGCGATCAAGTACCGAGGATCACGTTAATGTCAAACGGGCGATTTGACGTTTGACAGAAGAGCAGCTGGGGACTTGACAGCGCGAGACCTATCGAGAGACAACTACGTACTTTGCAACGCGACGTACAGCGATTAACGATCATCATGGCGAAGTACGATCGCTTAATTGCCGGCTTATCTAGTAAACTTATATATGCAACACATACACACATACATACACTTTGCCAGTAGAAAACATGCAGCAGCTCTGTACGCGATAAACGCTCTGTTTACGTTTTTCTCCGACTTAGTAATTGCATGCAACTGCGTATAATGATTCTCCTTGGATCTTCGCGAAAGAGAATGTTTTGTAAACAAAATTGTCTTGATTAAGCTACCACTGGAACTCGTTTCTACAGCTCAGACAGGCTCAGACTCTCGCTTCGCGAGCTACTGATATATACCCTACTTGTAGCTTAATCTTATCTGTCCGGATATATATTGTATCGGTTACTGATACCGCTTAAATACGACGATTATTTGCTTATATATGATTCACTCAGTCATGCGCCAAAACTGAAACGTTTCGCAGAACTTTGCAGAATCTCTGCGTTACGCAGAACAATTTTGTTACAATGAAAGACTTTAAGATACATTTGCAATCGCTGCCAAAATATTTAGATAGATTAAGCTTGGATAAACTTTGTAATCACAAATTTTATAATCAGGAACAGAAAGTAAGTCTTTCTTTGAAAGTTACGTAATAATCTAATTCATCAAAGCTTCTTACTTGCTTTATGTAAAGAGAGTTTTATTGTTTATGTAATTTTATATTTAATTATATTATTTTTTAATTATATTATTTAATTATATATATATTATATTATAAATGATGATAATCTATTTATCATAGAATTCAAAATAATACCTTTGTTTTCAGAGAGATGATGATAGTATTTATTTACGACACTGCAAAGTGTTGTAAAGAGGAGGATGATCCTGCCGATGCAGTCATGTATTTTCATCCGGCTTGGGTATCTCTCACGCAAAGACTGGCTCTGGCAGGGCAGCTGATGGGCGTATATCACTTCCTGGCAACATCGTTCTCAGTACCACGTTCTATTACATTGCAAGGTGGAAAGTTTGTGTTGAAGAAATTTGGGCAGTACGTGCTGGTGAGTTCATATTGCTATGGAGTATCAAATCGCTATTACAAAATCTTTGTTATATTCTCATAAATTGTCTGTGCTGGTTTATTCTAGGCAGTAGGGACTGATAGAAACATACATGATTGGATACTCGAAAGACGTGCCGACACTCTGGAATCGTTATTGAAATTCTTCCATTGCGATCTCGTAAAGATACTGGAATCCCTCAACAATGATTGCAACAGATTTACCGAGAAATTATATCAGATGTTTGAGACCTATCTGCCAATTCTTCAACACAGTGCCAATCTATTTTCCAGCATTCCTGTAATTAAACTTCCAAAGGTTAGTACAGAAAATATAAAATAGATGATATTGAATACAAAAATGTGAATATAAAAATGTGAATATAATCCTAACATACATTGTGTTTCTCGTAGAGTGCCAGCAACATATTTCTGGAAGGGATGCAAATGTTGCAGCATTATCAAGAAATAAACGGCATTTTAGGAGGGGCATTATTCTACAATAACAAGTAATGAAACAAACATTTACAAGTAAAATTGTATGCATAGATATTGTCTTAAAATTTTAATGTTAATTATTATTATGTACTAATAATATTGCCAATTGTCAATTATTTGCCTTTTCTTTAATTTATTTTATTCTCATTTTCTTCCTTTCAGGATAGTCTCAACACAACTGGGAGCGGATTTAACGAAACAAATTGTCATAACTGATCCTTATAGGATAAAGGTATTTTTCATTATTAATTAGATTTATCTAAATGTAAATGTAATTGATCAAATAGAATAATGATTCTCTGTACATTATAACTTTTATCATTTCTGTTTGCAAGAAACTCATAATTCATCAAATTTTTAAAGGCTCCTGCAGAAAGGATACCCACAGAATTTCATTTGCCGATCGGTGTTCAATTGTTACAAGTGTACATAGAACGGAAACAGTTTACGAAACTGATGCAAGAAGCGAATAACGAGCGATATTACAATTCGTGTCTCGATACAGTGACTAAGAAGATATTACAGAGAAAGGTAGATAGACGCGATAGCAAGACGTAAATGCAAAAATTAAATTAAATTGGATGGTTTATCGATTAAAACGATGTAATCGACACTATTAATGCTTAATTCGGTAAACTTTTAGAACGTATCTAAGAGCGGCGTCAAGGAGCCGCCCACCATGTCCGCCATGAAACGGGATACCTCGCGAATATTCACCGTCCCCGAGGAAGGCGAACTGGATTCCACGAATTACGCGCCGACATTGCAATACGTTTCATCGGTTCCGCTCGCGATCAATCATGAATCGCCGATCAGACGCAAGCAGGAGGTCAAACCAGAGCGTCCCAAGATTAGCGGTACCATCGTCAATCCTCTGACGCCCAGCGTCTGCGCGACGCCGTTGAAGGACGTAGACCGAGTATTGCACGGAAACGCCATGCTCATCTGCTCGTCCGAAAGCGGTGGCGAGAACGACGAACATCGAAGCTCGTCGAAAAGTAATGATGACGATGATATTCCCGATGTCGTCAAAGAGGCGCTCAGGTATATCTCTAAGTCATCTCTAGAAATTGTGAAAAGCCTAAAAAAATGTTCCATGTTAAATAGTAATTCAATTTTGATCGTATAAAAGATGCAAACGTCTGAACAAACTAAAAAACGCTACCTCGAAAAAGAAGCTGATGAAAAGAAAGGATCCCGACCGGAAGAGTGTGAGCCTGCCAGACCTGACGTCATCAGTTAAGCCGCACTTGAACGGTATTCCTAGAACTTATCGACCGGAGCTGGACAAAATGTAATTAAATAATAGTCCGAATATTATTAAATATAACTTTTACAATTTATTTTCTTCTATTAAATTCTATTACTGTAACAGCGAAACTTCACCTGACGACCGCGATCCGAATTCATCTCGGCGGAAACTCAGCGGAAACGATAAACGATACTCGCGCACCATCACCGATCCCTGTTACCCCGTCTTCCGATGCGACGGTTTTCCGGTCTCGCAGTCGTTATACGAGCAACACATCGCTTCGCATTGCGAGGAGCTGCGCGATGACGGTAACAGCAGCGGCATTCATGGAAGCTGCAACAACGATGACAATCTGCAATTGAAGAACCTATCGAGCGACTTGACGAGTGCAAAATTGTCGATAAATAGCAGCTCGAGCTCGATCTCCAAAGATGCTGGCGAAGGTACGTGATTTAAATTGTGTTGTAAAGACCAAAGTATTTCCAAGAAACTCTAAAATATATAAAAAAAAAAAAAGATACGTTAAGTAGAAAAATCTTCCATGTACGTTTTAAATGTTTCTTTTAAATGTTTAGAACGCACCAATCCTGGCTACGACAAGAGCAAACAGGAGACGTACAAGAGATCGATGAGTCTACCGCTGAAACCGCTTAACATTGTCGCTGAGGTGCAAGACGGCGACGATCGGCGAAGGTCGACGTCGGAATGTGGCGGCAGCTCGTTCGATTTCCCGCAAAGGCGGAAGCTGGATGGTCTACAACTAACACCGCTGATGTCGAAACTGAGCCTGCTGGCCGACGAACGAACCAGCGGTTTTTGCAGCCGCGATACCACGCCGAGCGAATTCCGCGATCTCTCCGGATTCTCCGGCGGTGCAGCCACAGCCATCAATGCAACAACGACGTTGACCACGACGATGAATCAGCTGATGAGACAGAAGCTGGAATCGGTCGAGAAGGAGGCCAGTGACGGCGAAGACGAGCTGGATGAGGACTGGGTTAACAAGGACGATCCGGCCGACTGCCTCGAGAAGACCGAGCTTTTTCTCTGCGGCTATCAAAATATGGTGTTGGTGCTGTTGATGGAAAATGGTACCGCGAATAATCCGGATTTAATACACGCTCTGGTAAGTGTGAAAATTATACGTATTACGAAATTCATTAGATTTAGGGATGAAAAGTCTGAATTGACAGTTTACAGCTTGTAACGCATGCATTAAAGAATAAAGCAACGGAGAGTGAAAAGAATTACTTTCAATAAATAATAATATAGTAGAAACAAAACTTTATAATAATAAAAAAGAAAAAAATAATATGAAACAAACGCGCTTCTCTCACTCATGTCGATATTATACATACAAAGATGTGACTGTAAGAATAATAAATCGTTTGATATGTAGTGGCATACCTGCGTGAGCACGTTGGGTAAACTCGAGTTGCGGCTACAGCAATGTTTGGAACCATTGCCATCGACAGAAAACAAGGAACTGTACAGTATTCTAAACGTAGACCCGCAATGGGACACAGTGCAACGTTACGGACTCTGGGGCGTTACCGAGTTGGACATCGTGTCTTGCCTCCACGACAGATTTACGCAAGCGAGCAATTTGACGGACATCATCGTCAGGTAATTACGTTTGCATCAATTCTTCGCGAATAAAAAAAAAATCAAATTATTTTTTATTTTATATTATTTAATTTATATTAGATTTTCAAAACACACTCATATTTGATCTAGTTTCTTTCATGAATCAGTTCTAATTTTGTGAACTATTCTTATCAAACAAATGTCTTCTAATAAGACTTGCCAATTCTTTCGCAACAATAAATTTATAAATTCAAAATTAAAAAATTATATATCGGCAAGTGAAGCAAAGTTTATGATCGTAGAGGAAGGTCGTAAATCTAATTAGGAATGCTCCGTGATTTAAGAAAAAAATCTCTTTATTAAACAGAACGGAGGATACGGTGGTTTACGGTAACCAGTCTGGAGGAATAGAAGTGTTTTATCAGCAAGCGGTGGCACCGGGCGCTTTTGCGGTTCTTCCGACTCCGGCGGATCTGATGGGGATCGTGGCACTCAAAGCGAAGCGCCGATTAGAAAGAGATCACGGGATTGTGTTACTGTAAATCCAAGAACGTACGTCGCTTCCCATATTCAGAAAAAGTGAGAAAAGTAACATATAGATGTATAAAAACACTTACACACATACGCGTTTACAATTTCGCTTATTTGTCCTCGGCAGAGAAAATGATGAATTTAAATCCAGTTCGTATTCTGTATAAAGAAAGCAGAATGGAAAACATTCCGTCAGTTAAATCGAGATAAGATAATTTTAACAGGATATGCTGAACATTTTTCTACGGGTATTTTTGTAATCTGTGATTTTCCACCGTGCCGAGTGTGTAATTTCGAGAAAATTGGCTATGAGAAGGAGAGAATAATCGAATAGGTTTTTTTATATATCGCTGCAATATGTACTTATAGTATTCCTATTACTGCACGAGTCGAGAAATTTTCTACGATAATAATAATTGTCGACTCTTCCCGATTTATATTTTACCATCTCATTAATTGTATAGATATCATATCGAACGTTATTTGTATTATATATGTTATTGTATATAAGATGTCTTAGAATCGACGGAAAGTAGATGCACAGCGTTATCATGTTTAAAACTGGGGGGAAAGACAGTTTTGAATACTTTTTTTGATCGACAAATGTGTATTCTGAGGCATTTCAATAGCTATATAAATGATTAAAAAGCAAAAATTTCTAGAAAATCAGAATAAAGAGCTTTAGAAATAAAGATAAGTAATATTATATTATTAAGTAATTTCATTTGCAAAATTTTATTACACAAAAAATAACGCTTCATCTATCTTCATTGTCCATCAATTCTCAAACATCCTATATCTAGTTGATACATTGTACATACATATCTGTATGCATTAAATTATTTGCACTTTAATTGATAAGCGTCCAGTTTTCGTAGAGCGAAAATATAGTTAAAAATATATTCGCGAAAGGATAAAGAGAGACGGAGATCAGTATTCAGTTAATATGTTGCGCGTCCAGTATTTATAGTCATTCGAATTGCTTTTATAGATAGAAAAAAAAAACGATAGTGATATACATATATAAGACTCGTCAGAATCGTCTGAGTTGTCAATTGTAATGTAAGAATATTTTATGCACTATTTTTTTGCGTCATCGACGTCTCGATGTTAAATTCGTCTCGCGATATTTGAATAAAAATGTCGATGATCTCGCAAAATATCAATAATCATTCGCAAAACAAGTTTTTGGCAATAACGATGATGCGAATAATAATGCGCTATGTTCAAATTTTTATATTGCGATTTAAACGTTATGTTAATATATTGCATTTTTGGCGAGCACACACACACACACACACACACACACACACAAAATTGAATCGCATTGCATCACCGCACGCATTGCACAGTGACTTTTTCTCTATATTTTATAGTTTTCCTTGTCTGTCCTTTATTTGAAAGGAAAACTATAATAAAGATTCATCGTTTTTTAAGTCCATTTCTTGAACTTATATTTTCCAGCGCATTCTATGATCCTTCGTGCAGCATTATTAACTTGAAATTATTAATTTATGTTACTAAAATTATATTGAAAGCCAGTGACATAATCATTGGAGATTGGAGGAGCTACCAGGCTTCCTCCTCCTCCTCCTCCTCCTCCCCACCGAAATCCAAAATCTAACCGACTAAGTTGTTAATACTTTCACAAAAGAACTTATAGAGCACTGTTTTATTAAGCAAATAAAATTACAGTCCGTTGCTTAAATATGAATTTGTTTTAATGTAATCGCGTGTCTAGAATTTCAGTCTCCCAAAACAAAATCCTGTGAGAGAGAGCTTTATAATACATATTCAGTTTATAATTTTAAATTATAAATGCAATGAAAACTATATAAAAAATATGATAAATCTTAATGAATATCTCTGGCATAAGCACTATATATTTATTGTAATCATCGCGCTAATATAATCATCTCATTGAAGCATATAATGTAAACAGCAGAAAACATATATTTCGATCTAATATTACGTAGTACAAATGCATAATGCATTAGAGGGTGTGTACACGGAAAATCAGACATAAATATGTTTGTGATGTGGAGAGAGATATGTGAAAAATTATTTTAATATGCTGAATTCTTTGAAGCAGTCGATATCGATAAATTGGGAAAAAAATTGTCATAGCATTTTTTATATAAAAAAATGTATAGGAAAACTTTCTTTAATCTGTTTCTATACATCCAATCCTTTAAAATTATAGTGTTAACGTCGTAAAATTTCACAATTCTCTCTCTACGTTTCCATAAATTCATCGTAAACTGAAAAATCATGAAAAATTATTTCACTAAAATCGAGATATATTTTTGCGAGCTCATATTACATAGTGTTGTAATATTTGATTAGTCGAAATATGTTTATCTTATAAATAGCATTTCTTTATACATATGCAATACTATTAGACTTTCAAAGAGCTTGTTTACATGCCTTAGGAATCTTAATCAGAAAACTATGCTCAACGTCATTAGGAAGGCGAGCCCACTTAGCGCGCGAATGTCATTCGAGTTGTGTGGCAGCTTTACGACACACCCAATTAAAAAAAAACTACTATCGCGTCACAGATCTGATTTATGAACCGCAAAAAACTAGGCGCAAACAAGCCCCCATCATGAACCAATCGCGTGACAACGTGGGTTCTACCGATCACAGATTGATATTTAAAGGCGAACTCGATACGCAGTCCGCAATAATCACTGTCATCATCAGGAGGATTCCTTTTACCGTTTTCTTCAATTCCAAGAAGGCATCATGGTAAGATCAAGAAATTGCCCCTTCGTCTGGAAGTTTTTTTTCAATTTTACTTATAATTGTGATTAGATAAAATATACAATTGATTATTTGATAAAAAATTGTATAACAATGGTAACTTATATGAGGATGAACATTTTTCTTCTATTCTATGATATCTATTCCTACTCTATGATATACTTTAAAGAAAAAATTTGTAATTGTTACATTTATTTCTTGAAATAGTTATTTGTTCAATATTTATATGTATGCATCTAAAACAGTAAATTTTTTCCGCTTGTTTTCAGACCAGCTACATCGATAAAGGGCCTCAGGTAAGCGTCATCTCTTACAAGAGTTCAGCTTCTTTTCGTTTGGAATTACGTTTAATATGTATGTGACCCGATGTCTGCATTTTTCAGCCCGTTGGGGGAAAATTCCTCAGTTTCGACCACATAAGATTCTGGGTCGGAAATGCAAAGCAGGTAGATTTTCATAGAATATTTTCTACAAGATATTTCTTCATTTGTATGAGAGGTATATGAGCTATAAGGATAAAGATTTGTGATCCGAAAATATAACAAAAATTTATATAAACGTACATTCAATTAAATTTTTTCCTGAATTACTCTTCTTGAATTTCATTGCGATATCATATTAGACATACGAATGCTTACACGAATTTTATCTTATTGTTTTCTCGCCTTCAATTTATCTCTATAGTATTTCTTACATATAAAGAAACTGAAAAATCTTGTATAAAATAAATTATAATAATCACATAGATTATACGTACACGTGAAAATAAAACAATTGCTTGCAGGCCGCCAGTTTCTATCGATGCAGGATGGGATTCGAGCCATTGGGATATCGTGGCTTGGAAACTGGTTCCAGACAAACAGCCGCGCATGTCGTGAAACAGAACAAAGTGAGTATAACTTTAAGTGCAAACAAAGAAATAGAACATAATGTTAGCATTCAACAGGTTTACCTTAATTAAAAAATTTATGATTTATTTAAGAAATAGTGCTTGAAATCGTTGATCTTGCGGCGCATAGTCTTCTAATCACTCAATCGTATTCGTAGATCATATTCGTGTTCGAGTCTCCGTATGAGCCTGACGATGGAGAAATATCGAAACATCTCTCTCGACACGGGGACGGCGTGCGGGATGTAGCGTTCAGCGTCAAAGACATCGATATAATCGTGCAGGTAAAAGAAAGATTAAAACAAAGTTTCCTCCATGTGAGCAGAATTTTCATATTGCAAGATAAAATACTTCTTTCTGGAATTAAGAAAAATAGAGATTTAAGTAGAAAAACATTTTAATCCTATCAAACAAAATTATAGTCATTTTTAATAAATATTAACACACATTTTCTTTTTTTTCTTTCTCTCAATCGCCTTCATCAATTAATATCGTGTAGGTAGCCAAAGAGAAAGGCGCCAAAATAGTGCGCAATATATGGGAGGAAAGTGATGAATACGGCATCGTCAGGATGGCTACCGTTAAAACCGTAAGTATTAAAAAAAAACGTTCATTTAAAAATACTTTTCTATTGCGTAGAACCATATCAGACGTCTTCTAGATGTTCATTTAATTCACTTCGTCATTTTCATCACAGTACGGCGACACACTCCACACGCTCATCGACCGGACAAAGTACAAGGGCTTCTTTCTACCAGGTTTTGTGAAGGCATCGGAAGATGTTCTCCTCAGACATTTGTACGTATGCAAAATCGCCAAATCTCGCATAGAAGTAAAACTAGGATTATTCCTTCCTATAAAAGATTCAATAATATTTTAATAAATAATATTTTAATATACTTCACAAAACATTTCAAAGAATATCCTATATTATATATTTCAAGATATATATCCTAAGAACAATCTTTGCAATATACAAACATAACAGATTTATAGAACATGATGAAAGTAGCTTCCATAATCATATAATCTAACATGTTTATTCTCTATATATTGACACACTTCTGTCAAATAATTGTAGGCCACAGACACATTTGGATTTTGTGGACCACGTGGTGGGTAATCAGCCCGACAAACAGATGGAATCCGTTGCGAAATGGTATGCAAATGTATCTACTCTTGAACGTGTAAACACATTTATGCTAACGAGAAGTCATAACTCAACGTGTATTTTTTAAATTATTTTTTTGTGTGTGTTACGCAAATAAGTTAATTAATAAAATATATTAGAATAAATTAGTATACGTGATAAACTTCGGCTAAACATAAAATATCAAATTAAATAATGAAGACTTTCTCTTTCTCTCTTTCTCTGTCTCTTAGGTACGAGGAGTGTTTGCAGTTTCACAGATTCTGGTCGGTGGACGACACACAGTTGCACACGGAGTATTCCGCACTACGATCCATCGTGATGACGAATTGGGAAGAGACGGTGAAGATGCCGATCAACGAGCCCGCATCCGGAAAGAAACGTTCCCAGATCCAAGAGTACGTCGAGTATTACAGCGGTGCTGGCGTACAACACATAGCTCTCAACACGAGCAACATTATTACAGCGGTAAAAAATTAAACGTTCTAAAAAAAATTCACATTTTGTGCATAACATGCATAGCTGAGATGAAATTGTGCAATAGATACTATGTTCCGATATACATTGCTAGTACAGAAAATGTAGAATAACATGTGCAACGTGAACTATAGACTAGTATTGACAAGTGTATATCAGAATATATAGCCATTTACATATAAGCAATTTTATAAAAGTCCATTTTTTATTGCAGCTAAATTATTATATTGTTACTACACTACTACGTTTTGCAATTAGGAACTATATTTATTTTATAATAATATATAGTTTTTATTAATAATAATAAAATTTTCCAAATTAACGAACAATCAATTTTTTCATTGTGAATTAATTTACTGAATTAATATATTTTCTAAAAAAATACGTCGCTCACAGTTTATCATTTCATTTCGCAGATAACGAATCTGCGTGCCAGAGGAATGGAGTTTCTTAACGTGCCCGACAGTTACTACGAAATGCTCAGAAACCGCCTGAACGCCAGTGGCACGAAAATCGTGGAAGACTTGGATATATTGCAGGTACCTTTATTAATAGCGGACTGAACCTGTAATACATTAAATCGCTACGTGTACTACTAATTCCATTGCGCGTATTGTAGAAATTGAAGATATTAATAGATTACGACGAGAACGGCTATCTTCTACAAATATTTACGAAAAATATGCAAGACCGGCCGACGCTGTTCATAGAAGTTATACAGAGGCGCAATCATAATGTATGTATAGAAAACGATTTATAAAGCATATTTTGTCTCTAAATTTGTAAAAGTTTTCATATATTCATATATTAATATTTAAATTTGGAAAAAAACTCGTTAATATTTAAATAATTGAAAATTTATTGACTTTCTCATTTCAGGGTTTTGGCGCTGGCAATTTCCAAGCATTGTTCGAAGCTATCGAATTGGAGCAGGCAAAACGTGGAAATTTATAAAACATTAACATTATTAATATATTTGTAGAATTAATAATATATAAAACCTTTATTTCTCTATCTCTCTCTCAGCAAGTAATACTAGAAAAAGGCGAAAAATGAGTATTTTCGGTACTTATAATTATATAGCTACTCTTATAATTTTCTATAATGAAATATCACATTAAAAATGTATTATGCTACTTCTCCGCTTCAAAATTCATTCGGCACGGTCACAACAGCTAAATATCCTGCCACGTATAGTCAATCAATGATAATAATTTGCGCACATCACAATAGTGCTGTGTGTTTTGTCGTGATCGACAAAAATGTCAAGGTTTTACTTTTTCGCGTCTGTGGAATAGATAATCAATTTGTCCGATTAATTCCGTATTCTTGTATATTTAATGGCCAACATTTTTGTATTACAAAAATACACAGCATTAAATGTAAAATATGTTACAATACATTTTGAAGCGTAGTGATGCAAATATATTACCTGCCGTCAAAAATCAAACTCTGCCGATCAATGAGACATCTATGTGTGTATGTACCGTATGTATATGTACTGTATGTATGCGTGTTGTGTTACGTATAACTAAGAAATGTAGATTTGTTTTCGCGAGACAACGTACTTATATGTACGAAGAAAAGCGACGCAATTACTTAAACTGTTATCTGGATGTTTTCCGATTTCTTTTCTGTTTTTTTTTGTGGCCAAGATATATGCGGAAAGATATTCTTCATATAAAACTCGTGATATTATCTAGAAAGAATGGGGATAGGTATGTGATCGTGATGAGAGAGGGTTATCGATGAGATTAGATGGCTCACTTATTAGCTCGCGATCTCCAGGGTCTCCGTCGCTCGGCAACCCGTCTGTCGATCACACACTTGTCGCGGAAACCAGCCCGATCATCCTCGTTCATGCCGAATCATGAATGCCAAGGCGAAAGATATCGTGCTGACAGTAGTATGAGTTTCCCAACGGCTTCAACACAAAACACTGTGAGAAGGCGTGCGGTGGGTCTTCGTCTGCCTATAATTAAAAACGCAAGTTAGTATATTTTATACATACGTATAACGATAGATATTGCGGAACATGTGATGATTAAATAACATTAATGTTAAGGTGCTGATTAGATGTTCTGCAATAATATAAAATACAATTCGATGAGTTGAGAGAAGATGTAAAAATGACAAATATTAATTTGTAAATCATTGCAGTCCAGCACCATTATTATTCCAATTTGTTCAGCAATTTAATCTTATACTATGTTAAGTCACTTGCTTTCTATCACAATTAGAGCAGTGGCCTCAAACCTATATGCTTGCACACGAATAAAGGAGGAGCCTGCTTGTGACCTGGCAGGTCACGCTTATCTGAGACCTCCGAAAATTAGATACACATTTTTCATGCAAATCTATACACTTTTGAAAACATACAAAATATAACAAAATTATTTCGTGTTATTTTAAGGCAATTATTTTAGATTAAATAACGCACATCTCCTTTAATTAAGAAATGTTGATTAAAAATAAATTGTGGAAAATATAATGTTTCTCTCTACTTAAGAATAAGAAAACTACTTCAGATTATTACTTACAATTAATAATCATATATTGTAATCATAATGCAAATTTTGATTAGTGTGTAAGAATATCTTGTAAACATGTTTGCAGCTGCGTGCTATCCCAGGATAAAGTAAAAGCAAATTGTACAAGTAATGCATGAAATTGTGTAAATAATGAAAAAGTTGGTGAACAAGATATACATCTTAACATTCGCAACAACAGCCAACTCATATTGTACATTATGCGGAAAAGCGATCTCTGCAGAATGCTTGCGATCGGAAATATTGAATAAAGCTTGCCTATCAATGCGATACGCAGAGCAACGCAAAGGAGATTTTGCGATACCTGATGCCTAAACTGTGTCGTGTAATGCGAGTCTGAAGATGTCGTGCTGCACATAAAAGCTGGTACCAATCGGCTTCAGGACAAATGTCTGGATGTACGCGTGGGGCTGATCTTCGTCAGTCTGCCCGATCACCAACAATAATCACTAAATATTCTTTATAACTTGAAATAACTAAAAATTGCTTATAGACTTTTGTTCTACATCTCTTTACAATCTACACTTAATATCTATCTATAAATTGAGTCAAAAATCACTATTTTTCATACAAGAAAATTCTACAATAACTCTATATCACATCTAGTATATATAATAATACTTTCTTTTTTCGTAAAATTATTTATATTAGAATCAAGCTGACAGAAATTAAATATTAAATATTGAAAAGGCACGAGAATTAAATTACTGAACCAATTGGTTTAAACATAGATATCATATGTGAAAATGTACAAGATTTGAATAGGACTTTTTCCAATACTTAATATTATGTCTGTTGCACAATTAATTTTCTGGATTGCATATACTTTGTTTCGCATCTCTTGCATTGGAGACAACCCTTAATAAGAAATCAAAGAATATTTGTCATTACGATTCTTTTCTTACCTGCAACCTTCCTAATACGTTAATAAGAACTCCACCATCAAACATGGGTTGCGAATCGATTGCTGTTATTATCCGATTTATTTTTTGAAAGGATAAACTCTGCAAAACAAAAGAAAAAGTTAATATATAATAGAATAAATCATTTTTTTACAATAAAAGCAACGAAGGGATAAAAGAACTCTGCGATCAAAGTAGAGGGATCGAAAGCATGTCTAACAATATATGCAGACGTAAGAGCACAAAGTCTAAAGTATTTAAATTATAAGTTTCGTAAGTATATTTTTAGCTTTGTATCTATGTTCTCCATCTGGCTTATCTCCCTATTTTAATTTAAAAAAGTCTCAAAACGATGTAATCTCTATTTACAAATAAATCAGTTACAAGGACAGGCTGACTCGCCTACAAAAAAATTCAGCAACTAATCTATGCCTAAGAAGCGGCAAGAGATAAAAGAGGGGGAAGAGGGGGAAGGAAAAGGCGGGGAATAATATATAGATACATATGTATATATAAAATGGAAAATGCGGATTCTCTGGACGTAAGAGCGAACTTTAATCTACTCACAGTTAACTTCTCCATTATTTTGATAGCGCCCTGTATCTGCAGGCCCTCAAACGTCATAAAGGACGTCTCCGTCTGCAAGAAGGTTATGTCAGTCGGAGCGCAAGTTAAGAGAGAGGTTGCGCGCGCGCGAGGAAGGCGGCTGAAAGGTGGAAGGAATTTCGGCACCGCTTACGTTGTACATGTTTATGAGGTTCGGCCTCTGCGCCGGGTCGTCGAAGAGCGCGTAATATTGCTGGACGAAGCCCTTGCCGATCGCCTCGTACGGCACGTTCATCGCCATGGTTTGCGACCGGTGGATCAGTAGCAGGGCAACGGAAAAGAAACGTCAAGAATGGAGCGCGGCTCCTGATCCTTCCTCGTCCTCTCCTCTTTCTCTCTTCCTCGTCCGCGACACTCGCCTGAGTCCTGCCGACTCCGATAGATCCTACGACCGTGAGGCAGCGCCGTTCGACATCCCTCGTGGTCGCGAGGGAGCAGGAAGCCACTGCGATATGCGATATATCGAACATCCCGCACGGTTCTCGAAGGTAAAACGTAAGTTGTGTGGAAAATTCCTATTATTCATATTTTAATTGCACTTATTACTTTCTCTCTTTCTCCCCTCGTTGCTCTCCGCAAAGAGAGAATGCAATCTTCCGCGCTGAAAAACCGCATCCAACATTTCAGCTTGCTATTATAACCTATTGAATTGAATTGTATCGATAGGTTATACATGTCGATAGGTTATATATATAATGTATAATTATTTACGCTGTTGAAACTTTTTCTACGAAGATAAATCTATATGCTTATCACTATCTATTGCGACAATATTGCATTTTATTATTTTGATAGAGTTTTATATAAAAGTATTATTATTTTCTTTCTTTTTTCTCTTTTATTATATATTTATATAATATAATATAATATTTTTATTTTACATTATATATTATATTTATTTTATTATATTATATTTTATATTATATTACTCTTTTATTATATTATATTTACATGTATATTCCGTGAAAATTTAGCGTTTGAATCACCCGCCATTTTTCGGCTCTCTTCTCGAGTCGAAGTAAATTCGATTCTAATCGATCCGAGTCGTTCGATTGTTATCGATTGCACTAAACTTCTCGCGAGGGCTTCCCTCTCGATTCTTATCGACCCATGATTTATCTTTCGCAGAGACGCTGCTGTGTGTTTGTATAGTCTCGCACTTGCGCTTCATTTTCGAAAATCTAATCGTACAACGAGGTTCTACGCAAGGAGATACATATTTCTACATCGCTCCTCTCTCATCCTACGACAGGTATGTTTATATACGTGCAATTAATACAATAATATGTCTCGTCATAGTTTCAAGTTGAACGAACGGTACGTTATACTCTAGCCTCGAAAGGCCATTTTATATTTTCGTCTAACGGCTTGTACGCATATATATATGTACATATTACAAATATTACTGCCGCATATGCTTTCGTATCGCACAATCGCACGTAAGCACGAATAAATAAGATAATGGCCCTCCCTTCTCGCCACGCGCGCGGTCCTCGGTTTTTATTTGCAGGCGTTCGACGATTGAAGATAATACGACTTAATTTCTGCAATGAGCGAGACGCGGGCGAGTAACACTCATCCCGCGATGCGACAGACATTTCAAACAGACTTGTCTATGTTGATGCAATTCGAAATCGCGTTTCTTTGAAAGGAAAAAGAAAAACGACAACGTAAGACTCGATATGCATTTTCGTGCAAACATTTTTTTTTAGACTTAATTAGTAAATCTCTCTCTCCCTTCTCTCTCTCTCTCTCTCTCTCTCTCTCTCTCTCTCTCTCTCTCGCCTTTTTTATTTTTTTGTTATGCTCGCTGCAATCAATTACTACGGAATGTTTCGTTTTCAGCCGACTATGCCTGCATAGTGCATCGACAGTTGCGTGTATACAGCGTTGATCATTGCATAATCCCACGGCATTGCAACACCATTGTACCATTAATGCCGAAGGCATTGTTGCATCGCGCCTGTTTTTCGCCTTGAGCATTCTTCTTGGAGCTATAAAGGATGAAATTTTAATAGAGTTCCATCGTGATGAGCGAATCAAGCAGACGAGGATATGAATAGAACGTAAGTTTTTTCTCCTTTTTTTTTCTTCTCGAGAGAAGTATATATCTCGAATAGTATAAATTGGCATTATACCAATACGCGGTGACATCAAACGAGTTGATAGATAATTAAGCCTCTTATTTAAAACGCGCGCGCTTTATAGGAATATAAATCTAAACTGCACATTATAATAATCTATCTGCATTGTAAAAAACGTATTAAACATACAAATGAGTTTCTAGAATGTCGAAGCAGTTCGGGAAATTTTCGATTGGTCGACTTTTAGGTCAGCAAGTACAACACGACATTACGAGGCTACTTAAAGAAAGTAATGAATCGTCGCGCGGTGACATTGACCTAATTAAAAAGTGATAAGAAGTAGAAGATTTTTTCTTCCTCTCTCTCTCTCTTTTTCTCTCTTTCGTATACACGGTTTTATCTTATAGGATTGAAACTAGGCTAGTGCAAGGTTCTTACTGCAATGACGTTATATATATAGAGTGTTTCACACATAGAGAGAGAAAGCTCATCCTCTTCGAGGAGATGTCTCTCTCCCCCCGCTTTTTTTTTTAAAAATACCACGATTATCCGAAAAAATTCTTCTAAAGAATAAAATGTACGTATAAGTGACGCGATTTGATAGAGTCAAGAACGAAAGGCGCATCGAGAATAGAATTGACGGTATTAAAGAAGTCTTAATGCTTTACACGAGTGTGGCGTTCTAATTATAGCCAAGAGACCTCTCTGGCGTTGCCATATGGAGCACGTTCGGGCAGAGAGCGCGAAGGGTTAAACAAAACAGGCTTCGTTCAAGCGTGGCGCTTCCCGTAGCCGATTGGCATTCAGCGAGGATCGGCCGGTCCACCGGCCATTAATTGCCCATTATATCGTAACGTGGGTGGGCCGCGGAGTGCAGTAATATCTATCGCTCCTTCCTCTCCCTCCCTCATCTATCTACCTCGAACGTCCTCGTCGAGCAGCGATGGGAACAATATCCTCGTCGATGTCACGCGGAATTCGCGGGATTCCTTTCGGGAAATGATCAGGAAGAGATGTCAGAAAAGTGTCTTCTAGTATTAGCGCACAAAAGTATATCTTTGTAAAATCTTTCGCAGTTCTCCTCCCTTCGGATATCTTCCAAGAGACGAGAAACCTGTTTCGACGCACGTCATAGTTTTCACCGAAGCGTGGTTTTCAAGGTTTTTATCTGTCGATGTCGGCTCGACCCCATCGCTAGCAGCCGCATAAATATATATATATACATACGGATGGAAGAGGCATGGATTTAATGGTGTAGTGCGACCGGTCGTGCCGTGTCGTCCATCGCGTGTATATATTGTGTTTCAGCGGCCGGGCTCACGTGACACTCGGATAGATTTGCGTCAATGGTGACCTCCGCGGCCACGCATACCACACTTGTTGTGCACGCGTACATGCACGCGTGGGACCGTCGACGAGAGAACTGCGAGCGAACGAAAGAAAGAGAGAGAAAGATCGAGACGGAAGTGTTTTTCGGTTGGTTTTTTTTTCTTCGGGAACCTTTTCTCATAGTCGAAAATTATACGTTTATGCATATATAAATATAATTTTTATATTGTTTTTTATGTTATATTTATTTATATATGTATAAAACTGTTTAATATTTATGTATAATGTTTGCTGGTGCAAACAGTAAGTGACCAATCAACTATTTCCTTGAAAATTTCGGCGATGCAGTTTACGCAGCCGTTCGTCGACCCGAACGCGATCGTTGCAAAAATTTCCACGTTTAGTAACATCTATTTGCACGGCAAGTAGCGGCTCTTGTTAGCGCCTTCGCGGTATCATCTCTTCGTGTCTTCAGCATCGACGAGCGTGAATTTTCAAGCCATCATCGAGAACAGTTCGGGTCTTTCGATCGTCAAACGGATTCCGCTTATCGCCGCGTTTGGCGGCTCGTGAAACATGGAAGGTGAAAAAAGGAAGGTGAAAGAAACAATAGAACATTGTCGTGAAAAATAAGGAAAACCTGGTAACCGGTCAACGTCAATGAATGTAATTGCTGCGACGAAAACGGGGCAGGAATGCTTTTATTTCTCGCAGCCGCGTTATTATTTCACCGACGCATTCGCGTATTTGTCACACGCGGTATCGAAAAGTCGCGTATCTATCAGAGACGACAGAGAATTGTCAGTGATACCGATTATCGATTTTTTCTGCGTGCGTGTATCATGTATCTATAAATAATATCGTAAATAATCAGCGTCGCGTTGTCCACATTCAATGCAATCAAGAGTGGCCGTATTATTATTATTATTATGTCTTTATGATCTCGAAAATTCGCCAAATTGATCCTGGAGAACGACACGTGGAAGGGTAAAACCTGCAAACAGACTCGGCAGGATTCCGGAACCTGTTTCGCAAATTACCGGACTTTATTTTTAAACATCTTTGATATACAACTATACATTGAAGCTTTTTTAAATTGCTAATCGTATGCGTTAACGCGCAGAGAATAACGATAGGCGCGTTCGGAATCGTATATTACATTTGTCGGCGTGACCGTCCAAGAAAGAACATATATTATTATAATATAAAAATCTCGCATTTTAACGCGCGAGAGAGGGAGAAAGAAAAAAAAGAAAGAGAGAGAGAGAGAGTCTCATCGCGAGAACGGAAATACCGACATTTATGCGCGGAAATGTTTTATCGCAGTTTTCCGTTGTCGTATGTTCGGATTAGATAAAACAAGAGGAAGGCGAAAGGAAGATAAATTTGTCGCGGACACGTATATGTAAACATACAATGCGATATAACAATTATCGAAAATGAAGAGAGAATGAGTGCTTCACGGTTGGCCGCCGTTCACGTAACATCACATTTACAAATTACAAGTTTCCTCCTCGCTTCGCGATATATATTTGCGTATACTTGACGAAAAAAAAAAAGCTATTAAAAATATCAGGCTCTAGCATCTCTATATACGAGGTCTATCCGCTAGGTCGGCAATGCACGATCATAATTATTATCGCGGTTAATTAATGAAGCAGTCGTCATGGTGGATGCGAATGAATTCCGGTCGACCTAATTAATTTTTTTTTTTAAACTATGTATATATTCACGCGATATTCTTCTCTTGCAATCTAGGATATGCTAAATTCTTAATCCCTCAAGGATTTCGTCTTAATAACAAGCGTTCGCCCGATGTTTTCGCGATACCTAACAAAGATTATTCGAATTCGTCGCTTGACGTCATTACTTGCGGCACCGGAGAGAGAAATGGGCGATATTTTTCGAAGAAACATATCTAAGATCTAAGGCCGGTATTCATAGTCCGATCTTATATTTAAGATTATCTTAAGTCTGGTCAGAGGTTGACTTAAGATCCCATTCAACCAATCAAATGGCTGCGTGGCATCTCAAGTTCGGACTTAAGGCAATCTTAAATATAAGATCGGACTATGAATACCGGCCTAAGATACATCTCGATCACCAAAATAGCTCGTATCTTTTTTCTTTTTTTTTTAATATCGCGAAAAATAACAATCTCTCGCGAAATCGAACGACAGCTTCGCACGGGAGATGAATCGGCGCACATTTTCGCGACACGGTACATCCGACATCGTTGTTATCGCGTTATTGTAGCTCGCGTGTGGGCGTGTACTTGTCCAAGGACGATTCGAGGAGCGAAATCGCGCTCGATTAACGCTAAGAGAGGGAGCAATCTCGTTAAAGATGCTTTATTAAATTATATCTTGGACCGAAATGTCGTTTTAACGAAGGCCTCGAAGACTCGAAACACTCGTCGTCGACGTGCTTCGTCAACTTCGCACGCACGCAAATGCGTTTTGCATTTTGCGTATCAGCTAACGCGTCAAGAAATACGAGTGACAAATACACATATATTGTGTAGACCCGTATGCAAGATTCGAAAAGTATCTCGAAAGATGACTCGCGAGTCATTAAGCAAACTGTACACGCGATTTTCTTAATTAAGTCTCGGGATATATGTAATCGCGCGTCTTTAGCTACCGATAAATCGCAACAGAAGCGGATATGATATTAACGCGATTAATGATGTAAACAAGTAATATAGATGCGTTTATATATTATATCTATTTATATACTTTATACCGTAGCACGTCTTCGACGATTTTTTTTTCTTCGATCCTGGAATAACTTATGTCCGTAATATGTGAATTTCCTGATGTGATCTGATAAAGTCAGTAGCCTCTCGTAAAAATAAGGATATACGTGTGAAGCTATCGATATTTTGTAAAGATGGATATAGGTACACTAAGTAAGCGAAGAAACAACGAATGCAAAATTTTGAATATTCGTGTTTGTTTTTTCTTCTCGCGTTCGTGTATATTGAACATTCCCATTGCCTTCTCATCCATATTGCACAAGAGTTTTGCTTCATGTACCGCTACACGAGAAACGAATGGATTGAATCAAACGCCGACAAAACTCCCGTTCGCAATCGTTCGCAATCGTTCGCAATCGTTCGCAATCTTCCAACTTTAACAGCAAATATTCGCATTCGCTGTTCGTATATCCATCTTGACACATGCGACTCTAATAAACGCGACTCTTGCAACGTTCGCGCGTCATATTAAGATATCTCTGACGCGCGCGATTTTGATACGCGATTTTTCGATATGCATACATATATTCGTTTGAATTTACGAGTTCTCGCTGCGAGGAAAAGACACGAATAACACATTCGCACCTCGTATTTTCGCAGTCAATCTTGCCCCTGTACAATAAAAGCGATCGTCACGTTTCTCGCGACGTCCGAAATAAGGATCAGGATCCATCTCTTATATTAGTCGTCGTCGCCGGTGAAATTCGCAGACGCGAAATTATGAGTCGTGATTCTCCGATTTCTCAAAATTTACGAAGCAAGGCGAGCCTACAAAAAAAAAGAAAAGATAGTCGGACGTCGACTTTCTCCGTGATAAACTTCTCCGATTTACGTCAGCGAGTATACAACGAGCGCACAACCGCAGATGCCGAGGAATCACGCGAGATAACGGCATCGATCGACCGGGATATTATATATACGGGCTGTTGAAAAAGGTTTACATCGGCAGCGAGGTAACAAACGGATAATCGTCTCTCGAACGCATAACGTCGACGTAAATTCATCGAGATTTTATGTGGAAAAAAAAATTGACATTTCGTTTCACGCGTCATCGTGACGCGTTTCTTGGCGTTTCCGGGGAACGCGGGTCTTTCTTACAATTAATGGGATCTCTATCCTGATTCATCGCCGCGATCGCGGGCGTATTATGTATTATTGTGCGTAACCGGAAGTGAATCAGTTGATACGCAAATTCTCCCACACGGCACAAATTCCGAAAAGCTCGGTTCTTACCAGTTTGAATGAAAATGAGCTTGCGTCAAACTCGAAAAATGTTAAATGGATCCGGTGGAGACTTCTGGCATCATATTCATGGAAAAACATCCTGGTCCGGTGACTTAATCACGCAAAGATGCGAGCAGCTTTTCGCGAAACGAAACGCAATAGGATTTCGAGGAAGAATCGATCGGAAAATTTGCGAGTTCGTCGAAATGAATTTTGGAAAAACGTGCTGAAGAAAGCTATTTTTTTTGCGAATCGAAATCCGGAACACGATTTAAATAATTCGCCAAGATGACGCGGAATCTTAGGTGAAACATAGATATAAATCGATTGTAAATTGTAATATCAATTATATATGCATATTTATAGAATATGAGGAAATTATATGCAAAAATTGAGGGAGAAGAAGAAAAGATTTGAGTCTGTGTGGAAGCCTGATATATCGATATATTTAAATGAAATAAAACTGTCCGAATAGAAAATAAAAATGCATATAGTAATGTCGATATATCGACTTAAAGTATTGTATACGAATATATTAATTAATTTCAAAATTATTTATATCAACTCTGAGTAAATAATAATTATATCGAATAGACAACATTCTTAAAAAACTCTAAAGTTTTACGTTATAGTTTTCAGATTATAGTAATAAAAGTTATATGGATATAAAAGAAGAACATTGTTTAATATTACATTTAATAACTAATATAATTACATCATATATATTATATGTACAATACATAATTAGCCTCTAATATCATTTAAAAATAGTAAAAAAAATATCTAATTGATATATTTCATTTTTTTAAAAATTATTTTATTCATTATCAGTATAATATAAATCGAATATTTGCTAATGTTGATAAATGTCTTTAGGACGAGCTTTCTCAGCGCAAAGACGACTGACACAGGGATCCCTCGAGCCCGAAAAAGAGGGTCCGCTTTATTCCGCAGTCTCCTGCTAAACGCAAATTGCCAGCAACTTACGTCGGGTACTCGGCGGCCGGAGAGAGGGAGAGCGCACCGATAAAACTACATTCGCGCTCTCTCGTCGCTCAGTGCTACTCACGGTGTACGCATCGCGTAGTGACGTCAGAGGCGAAGGCACAACGCACAACGCGCTGCTCCGATCTCGACGCAGCGAGTAGCGGACGACGACGACTAGTCGCGCGCAGAAGCGAGGAAGCGAGAAGGAGAGCAGGAATTTCTAGTATAGAAGAAGGACGGCGACGACACAAGGCGGAAGCGAGAGAAGAAACGGAAGAGCGAGGAGGGAGTGATTAAAATGCAACGGGAGCGACAAGGAGAGGAACGTGGCGAGCGGCCAATCGGCGGATCGGACGCCTGCGGGCGTAGGGCGTAGGTGTAGGTCTCGTTCGAGCCGCATTCGTCATCGGCATCGGCCGGCGACGAGTAGGAGTATACGGTACGCTCGATGGAGGTTAGGTTCGTTCGAGCCACGGCGATAGGGTAGAGTGCTAGAACTGACTGCCAGTGTAATCCGCGAATATCGTGAACCGCCAAGTGTGAAGCCACCTCGTTCCCCTAAACGGAGTAAATAAAATGTCAAGCAGCGTGTGCCACGCGCCCCTGCCAGCCCGAATGGAAGCGTTCACCACGAGGCTCTGCCTGCGTGCGGTCGACCAGTATGAGCGGCTTCTTCAGACGCACTTCCACAAGGTATGCCCCATCTCCAAGATCCCCTTCGTTCTCTCGAAGAGGGAGAAGGGGACGCGAATTACCTAGACCTAGGTTCATCGTGAATATCATCAGTTTAATTCGTAATTCGGCCATTGATTGCGAGTATCAATGGAATGTGAAATATGAGAATACGACGACGTTACATCGCGCGCGAGCGCAGCTGTTTATATATGCTTTGGATTAATTATAAATCGCGACACGGCGAAATCCCATCATTAAACAAAATATTTGTGCCGGGAAATATTTCGCCGCGTCGGTATGTATATATGTGCGTTGGTCATACACACATACACATACGCAGACACATGTATACACATAGAAAGTTGACGAGATTCAAACGTGATGCCATCCAACACCGATTCGAATCGTTCGACTACCCGGTTTCCAACGGAAGATCATTGACCTGTTGTATCCACCCCACTTACCATTGCTCCGTGTCCACGATTTCATCTCGCTCGACGCGCGAACAAACATATATATATCATGCACGGTGTTCTAAACAAACATATAGATATGTCGACGTGATAACGCGTTCGCGCGTAATCGGAGCGGCTTAATTCGGTTCCCCAAAAAGTCGGTCGGAATTCGTAGCGTGAAATGTCTGTAATAAAATGTCTATGTAATCGGTTACCGAGTTTTTGTTCGTCAAAGAGCTGGCAGATAATATCATGAGACGTTTGTATTTTCGATGGAGGTAATTTATCATCATAAATATTATGGTTTGCGCGTAAAATAATTTTTTGCCACGCGAAGGAGACATACTTAAGTGTATATTTGTGTGTTCTTTGTATGTGTGTGTGTGTGTGTACAGACTGGCGCAACAGGAGGTCGCTCGAGCCAGTGACGTACGCCTTTTTTCGCGAAGCCTTTCGACTTTCCTCGCTATACATACAATCTAATAAGATCTTCTTTTCGCGCGACTATCCTTTACGAGGAAATTCTCGTCTTATCTTACGATATCGCAAGACACAGGCGGATGTAATGAATCATTGATAGACCTTGATACGAAGAGATATACGTGTAAAAAATAATAATATGTTTTTCATGTTATTACACATGTGACGCACGAGCGCTACGATCGACTATGTTATGCGAAGATACATTGACGCCTTGATAAATGTAAAAGGCTTTTTTTTATTACTACGACGCACATGAGAGCAAAAAAAAACCAAAAAACATAAAAAAAAACGACTCCGTCATTAGCGATAACTCCGGCAAAATTCCGTACAGATTCCGCGCTTCGTTTCGAATTGACAGATCGATTACGCGAGAAAATCGTGGTCCCCGACCAGACGTTCGATTTGAGAGCTCGAAAGGGTGCGCAACCACCAGGGTTCGAAAACCCGGTTCGACGTTGATGACCCTACGGGGGTCTTGCGGTACGCGACTGCGAGAGATCGCTCGAGGCGCAACGGTGACACAGTTTTCGAGCACGGATACACTTGTTACCGCCGAGCGAAACGCCACGAATCACGTCTCGCTTCGCTGAAAATTGCCCCGTGATAATTCCATGTATACGACCGAAAATTAAAGAGCCGCGTTTGACGTAGATCTGTAGACTGTGCGTAAGATTTCGATAATATCTTGTTTTGCTGTCGCGCGCCTGTGGAACCTGATGTATGCGGCTTCGCGAAAAGAGGCGAGACGAAAGGCTCTTTCGGGGAGACGCCACGTATACATATGTATGTATATATACGGTGGTGTTTATGCGAGTTATTTTTGCCACAAAAGCCGCATTACGGTGATTCGCGACACGATGAATGGGCGATTAAGGCGAGCGCGCGTGTCCGTCTCGGCCAAACTTGAGCGAGCGATGAGAGAGAGACTCGACTTATTGTTAGCACAATTAACATTCATTAACGCTCTCGTGTATTTTTTTCCTCGCGAAATGATGCAGATGTATTTATACGCGCGTCCCGTCCGCGAGAGACCCTCGTTTTACCGTACGCACAATCGCGTTTTTCAACTAATTTTTCTCTTCATCCTCCGCGATGTCTTTGCCGTTACTGATGTTTCATCTATTTTCTTGCGGGTGGAATCGATCGTAAATTTTCGCGCTATACGTGTAGAGCAGACAATTTCATGACTCATCATTCAGTTACTGAGCAATCTTTGAGTAATTTGCGATGATTTATGATAATTTTCCATTCGCGTGCGAATGCGATAAAGACATCATGCAATTCCAATTTTGCATTGTATCGAATAGTATACCTTTAGAGCTGTCTAACGTCTCTCGTTCGAGTCTGTCGTGAAAAAGCGCGGGCGAAGGTAGAAGAAGACTTTATAATTGACGGCGAGAAAAGAAGAGTGCATTTCTCTCGGTGTTTCTTTCTTTCCCTGGAATTTCGAAACGGCAAATGCGCGAAGTAAATATAGAAAAACGCCCGCCAACCATCAAAAGAGGTGTAATTAATTAAACAGTAATTTGCATGCGAGAAATGTCAAATCCGCAGGTTCGTATAATTAGCAGTCGTCTCCGCATCTCTCGTCCCCCCCCTCTCGTATCTCGTTATTATAAGAGCCTCGACATTTCGATCGGTTCCCCGGGGCGATTGACTTTATCCGGGACCGCGATTCGGCCCCGCGGCGACAAGCAACTCGCGCGCGGTGTAACTCGAAAAAGTCTGACTGACGTCAATAGGTAGCGTGAGAAAGAGAGAGAGAGAGAGATCCGCGAAATATACATATATGCGATATCGCGCTCTTCGAGTATTTTCCTGCGATCTCTCCGCGAGGCACGCGCGAATATCAGCTGCGTTTAACACATATGCTTTTTATTCTTCTTCTTTGTTGTGTCTCTTCTTGCGCATAAATGAGAGATAAAATTGTGCGATTCGTTCACAACTGTCTGGTACGATCGACCGTCTCTAATAATCCGTTCGATTAATTTCTCCCGTGTTTAATCGGTATTTGCGTTCGTGAAACACCGGATGATGGAGGCCGAAATCACGGTCGAATTACCGGCGCGGACCTTGTCGCGGGAGATTAAAATGAACGGCGTATCGCGAAATCGAGCATTCGCATCTCGAAGAGCGACGATAACGCGACTTAACGCGAATAATGATAAACAACCTTCGCGATTTCTTCATCGAAAAGCGGACGGGATAACTTGGGCATTCAGTCTTGGAATCGTTAATCGCGATCAAAGAGATCTTGTCTCCTCGAGACAATGGATATTGTTTCGTCGCGGATATCGAGTTCCCGGTTCCGGACGACTGAAATTTCGAGGCTACGTAATGCGACTCACTGTGTCCCGGTTGGATTAAATTCTTAGTAGACCTCTCTGGTTGCAGCCCTCGAGCAAGGAGCAGACCCGATTGAGTAATCATGATTCGACGGGCAGCAGCAATAAGGATCACCGTCGGCAGAAGGATGGGTCCAGCAACGGCGGCAGCGGCAGCAGCAGCAGCAGTAGCAGCAGCAGCAGCACCTATAGCGCTTTCCGTCAATGGCGAAGAAACACCCCGATGGGCTCTCATAACAGCCGCTCCAGCAGCGCCGGCTCCAGATCGTCCCACTTGCTCACCAAATTGCCCAATGATCCGGCCACCATCCGGAAGATGGAACAATTCCCCCTGGTCCTGTCCGACGCGACGATGCCGGACGATGCCGATCTCTCTCTGAAATTTCTCGCCCTGGTGTGTATATACGATAGATTCGATTAGTTTATCATTATACGGATTCGTTCTCCATATAGAAAACTGGCTCAAAACGACTTTGCGACTTTGTTGCAGAATGCTCTGGACTTGACGGCGCCGGCGAGCGATGTGCTGCTGAAGAACCGATTAAAGTCCTGGTTTCAATTATCAGGCCATCCGGATGGTTTCGCGCCCGCCGGGCCTGGCACTGTCTGGAAGAGGAAGACTGGCGGTATCGAAAATACGGAGAGCAGCGTTTATGAGATCCTGAGCAAAGAGGAAGCGTTGCGGGATTGCATACCGAGGTATATCTGAAACTCATTTTATTTTTTATTAAAGTAACGTAAGTAATAAAGCGTAGACATTGGGAGATTCAATGTGTCGTCGTCGCTCTTCGCAGATATTATCGAGAGGTCGAATACAATGGCGATACCTTCATCGAACTGCAGAATTTGCTGTTCGGTTTCAACGATCCCCACGTGATGGACATCAAGATGGGCACGCGGACCTTCCTCGAGTCCGAGGTATCCAAAACCACCGCCAGGCCGGATCTCTATGAGAAGATGATGGCCGTTGATCCGGAGGCGCCGACCGAGTTGGAGCACGAGCAACGCGCCGTAACTAAGTTACGGTATATGCAATTCCGCGAGCAACAGAGCTCGACCTGCAGCCACGGTTTTCGCATCGAGGCGATGAAACTACCGGGTGCGCCGCCGATTACCGATCTCAAAAAGGTCAAGTCGCACTCGGAAGTACTCGATACCATAAGACTGTTTCTTGGTAGACGCGAGGACACCCGTCAGAAAATCCTTGAACGCCTCAAAACTTTACGAATCAAGGTCGAGGACTCCGAGTATTTTAAAACCCATGAGGTATTATATTGTTTTTTTTTTTTTTTCCTTTAGTTCTGAATATCGATCATCATTGAGTTTTATACGTTTATTCGGTTCAGAATATTTTATTATATATGCTTGATTGTAATGATGTATGACATTATTATTGTATCTTTCATCAGGTAATCGGCAGTAGTATCTTTATGATCTACGATGGCGAAAAGGTGGGCGTTTGGCTAATAGATTTCGCGAAGACACGCGAAGTACCGGACGGACGGAAGCTTACGCACAGGCGTCCTTGGGAGGAAGGCAACCACGAAGAGGGTTTCCTATTTGGATTGGACAATTTAATTTCGACCATGGAAGAAGTTCGTCTTTCTCCATAAATACTGAATAAATTGCACCGCAAAGTTCAGAGACATTTCTCTGCGCTATAAAACAATATTTCTTGTACGTGTAACGAGGGAAAAAAGTATTTGTATTCCGTCATTTTTCTTTCTGTCTAAATAGTCTTCGATTCAATAGTTATCAATGTCATCAAACTCGAAAAGAAGAGTATATTTTATATAAGTAAGAAGTTGACAGTCAAAAAGTGGTGTACCAATACTTGCTTCGCTCACTTTCTGGTCCTGTAGCAAGTTTCCGACGTGTTCATTATTTATGTCATCGATATACATGTATATTGGTATTTTAACATAAAAGACTGCTTTCTATTGCATTTTGCGCGCATTTTTGTAAGAGACATATCTTGAAATTCGCAACACATTTACTCTGTGTACAAACGATCGTATAATGTACAAAAGTAGCGTTTAAGATAGCGATAAGTAACCCCAACGCGTGTAAATTAGACGAAACTTATTTATGAGGAGTGCTTATATACATTATACGAACAATAATAATACGTTCTTACTTTTTTTAGAGTACTCGTCGTGTCCTCGATCGCTTCGTGTGTTTGAACTTGTAGTAAGGAATAAATAATCTTCGTATACATTTATGTAAATTAGTTTTTCTATTTTAGATACATTAACGTATCCTTAAAAAAGTCGTAAATTCGATAGTTACATTGGATTGTTACATTTGTATGATTAAAGTGTCGTATAATTAAAGCGTCTTTACAATTTTTAATATGTACAATTTTTGCGTTTGCGAATTATTCACACAATATATTAAGACACATTTTTTTTATTTATTATTTATTCATGATTTGTAGGAGAAAAAGAGAAATTGTATATAATAGAGTAATAATAATATGATGAGATTAATGAGTCAACAAGTGCATGCTTATCAATTATCGACTATTATCGCTAATTAAAATTGTCAGCATCTATTCCAAGAACGATAATTGCAGCTAAGTCGAGAACGAGCCAAAAAAAAAAGCTTTACCTTTATCGTGCATTACGAAACAAAAACAACGGTAACGAGTTACATCAGTAAGCGTCTCTCGGAGTATATATATATGTACATCACTGGCACACACGCATACCAGGCTAACCGCTCTTTTAAAAATAAACAGCGTGAAAATCGCGCGGCTCTTCGTAGCGGTAAAGGCGACAGTGAGTAGAGGTGGAAGAAATCCATGTGTATGTTTATCGTGCGTGTGGAACCGGGTTTGTCGCGGCGGTTTTACTTTAACGCCCAGTATATGTGTGTGCTCCGGCTTAGGTTCGTGTCCTGTCGCGATTCTGTAAACCGAGAGTACCGATGTATAATATCTTTCGCGCGATTATGTCGATATCCGAGTAGAAATCGTCCCCTCCCGCGATTTCCCGATCAAATCCACCCATGCGATCCACGTATATATGTGTATGTAAAATCGCTGGCGATTCTCCGATGAGGAACGCGTAGTGCAGGACTCCAATAAGGATCTCTCTCACCGAAGACAGGCTGGAAGATAGGCTGGTGTGCCTGTGTGCGCCGATTGCGAATTCTTCGCGATCTCGAAGAGAGGCACGTGGCGTCGACGCGAGGACGACGGTACCTTCGATTATCGGCCATGGCGACTTCCCGGGACCTGGAGGACGACTGGTCCACGCTCTGCCACGACACCGACAGTTGGACGCAAAGCGGTGAGTCTCCTCTGTATAACGTTTATGAAATATTAAGCGATATTTCATCGAGTCGAGACCGAAGTCTCGAGTTTATAAAACAATCGCGAGTCTCTCTCTTCGAAGGTGAAATGTTATTGTGTATCCGAGTTATGAGTATCCGCTTATACGATATTCGTTACGAAAGATACCACGCAAACGACTCGTGACACTTTAATGATACTCGACGAGAATATCGATGAATAGATTAACTTCGCTCATTTATTAACGCGTTTTACGAAAAGCAAGCACGTTTCCGAGAAAAATACTAAATAAATAAATCTCTCATTGTCAGTATCCGCTTTGTCTCTCGGTATGTTTAGAATCCACCAGAGTTGTACGATAGGATCTCGCCTAATCAGAAAAAAATAGATAAACGAGTTTACAAGATATACAAGAATTGAATGCCTCCTTCGGCTCCTAACTTTCTTCCTGATTAACAGAAGGAGGATCCGTTGTGTTGTTCGCGCGAGGAATTTCACGTTGTAAACGCAGCGATGCGATACGACCGGTCAAGCTAGACATGTGGTTTCCCCTTTTTCTTCCTTTTCGCGCCTAAGCAAAAAAGAAAGAAAAAAATAAAATCTATGGGAATCCTTATACGAGTCGGTGAGGTATTTAAAGTCGCGAGAGGTACATATATATGCATCGGTCGAAATCTCCTTTATTACACGCGTGTAATAAATCCAACGTATAACGCATTACACGCGTTCGACATCGTCGTGGACACGTCGCGAAAATTATGCCGCTTACGAGCGATTATGTAAGACCGTCTGGTGTTATTAAAGCCGAGATTCTTCCCGCATCGACAATTCTCATTTTCGCTCGCGTGCATTATCGCGCGTGAAAGTGGAAATTCTACAGCATATTTCGTTTTGCGGTCACTTTTTTCATGCTTTTTTCTTTCCATTCCATATACAATATCTTTATTTTATTTCAAAGTATCTCTATTTTATAATATATCTTTATATTTGTAATGTCTCTTATTTAAAATCATATTTAAAATTATAAAATATTGCGGGAAAAGTTCTTTTCGCAATATGCGAAATGTCACTCTTTCGATTCAATCTCTTTCCCGTTTTGAAATTGCGCGAACAGACTTTAAATTACTTCGCCCATATTATACGACGTATCGAGCCGCGTAATTGACAGATCGAATGACAGCGATCGGTTAACGAGTGCTTTGCCTCGTTTCGTCGATTCATCGAAATTCACCGCGTTGTTGATACGTACTTTCTCATCGACTATACGGTTTAGCCTTTCGCGAATCGCCTCGTTTTGCGGAGATCGATTAGAATGCGTGGGTTCGCGTGATTTCACGGTGTGAACCATCTTTATGGATTTGGATCCCGTTCGCGATGCATAGATAAAATAAAATAAAAAGTGCATTATTTGTTTGGATTAATCCTGTCAATAATTTTACATTTAATTATTATCTAACTTCTCCGTTTTTCTCGTGAATAATCGAACGCGACGATCTCCGGATGATGAGTATCGATACGGACGAGTAGACAAACTCGCGCTTTACTCGGGTAAACGACGCGACAACAACATTACGGTATCGGTTCGCAACGAGTCATTAGACCAGGCAGTCTTCGCAAATGTCGATTAGTCTCGCATCGAACGGGAGGGAACGCCAAGAAGAAGAGGCGACTAGAGAGGGTATCTCGCGCTCGCGAATGCAAATATAACGGGAGGAGATGGCGATTTTCTCCGGGCAAATTGAAAACTTTCCAGAGCGCGGATTCTCGCTGCTGAAAAAAAAAAATCCAGCCCGATCTTGTCAGTCACGAGAAGCAGAATCGAGAGATGAGAGAGACGAGTATCTCGCGTAAAGGCTCGCGTGATGGACGGATGGATGATGGTGGTCGCGGTGTGAAATCGCGATGATCGTTTTCTAACCGCAGAAGGTCGACTTTTCCGCGGTTGCGAGTGCACGAGCGAATTAAGATTAATTCACTTACGCGCGATATCGCGAACGCGAGATGGAAATGTGGACGATCGACTCCTATTGCCGTTTTCTTATCGGGGAGTTGACGAAAGAAACGATATCTTTGCTCGCCATTCTCTTCTGGCTCCGTCGAGTTTCTAATATCTCGGGGGAGGGGTTCGCGGAGAGTATCATTTCCGAGACAAATAAAACAGCGTATCTCATAAGTGGAATTCCCTTTCATTTCTATCACAATTCTAATTTGTCTAATCCGATCCTGAGAGGTCGAGATGCGAAATCGAGCTTCGATCGAATTAGTCCCCTCCGGAATAGTAATTTCTATTAATAACAGGAAGAGAGCGCGCATTCTTTCTCGTATATCTTGACGAAGAGTCACGTCTTCTCTTGAAGGAGAAGAATTCCTCTTGCGCGAGGAATCCTGGAAAATCGCGAAAGTAGAGTGCGTTCGATTCGAAGGAAATATTGTCCATCCATTCGCGTCTGATTATATGTTACCAATATCGATGTGCGCGGGGAAAAGAATATATTTTACGATAAAACATATACAGCTAATATAATTATAAATATTTATAGATAATATAGATTCAATTACTTTTGGAGACTGGCAATTTTTTCGAGTAAAACAAGAGACTCTCTCTTTCTTTCTCTCTCCTTTTCATTATATATATCGCAAAATGATATACGCCTGCGAAAACGTGTAATCACCTTATAGAGGAACCAGCGAGCGAGTAAATATCAGTTACGGTGTCCGGTTCAGCTTCCCGCCCAGCTGCAGAAAATGAAGCTGCGAGATACTCTTATCGAAGAGACGATTGCGTGGAAACTTGCTCCATTCGTTCCGTTTGACCGGAAGAGGGAACGTCTCGTGAAAAATATCGCGGTGAAATTAGGCTGGGATAATGATTTCGGCTCTCTGAAGCCGACGGATGTGGATGCCAATTACGGATCGTCCTACCGGAGGTCGACCGATAATCGGTAGAATTCGCCTTTCTCCTCGTCGCGAAAAATTCCAAATGTCAAATTTCTCGATGGAAAATAACCGCACACAAATTTGTCTCCAATCTAAAGGACCGTTGCGTACATTTTTTTTATTTCTTTTACGTCAAGCAATTTAAATATGCGTATACTTTGATACATCGGCGTCGAGTTCGGAGGAGGCTGAAAACGGGTTTTCGTAGAGGGACGATTAATTGCCGTTCCCATCGTAGAGGCCCGACGAGTCTTCGGCGTTAAAGGATCGCGACGGGTTCCTTCTTTCTTTTATTTCCTTTTTCACATTTGTTCGCACACGCGCGATGACGATCGCTAATTATTTATAGGCCGCGCAGTTAATCACCGGATAGCCCGGCTATCGCGAAGTTATCATGGGTTATCTCGCCAAACGGGAATAAAATCGCGCGTATACCGTTAACGCGCAAAATTATACCTGTCGCGGCGATACACGTTTTTCCGTCGAGTTGGAAAGTCGATTTTTCAGGAAATCACGTAAGAAAATCCAGTTCTCCGCGACCACGTTTGCTCGTCAGGTGTTGGACTTTCGGGGAAAAAAATGTGTGAAGAGACGGAGATAAATATTATTTGTTTGACAGATGTCCCGAGATAAATCTCGGAAAATTAATCGGCTCCCTGCGTTAACAATGCGGAAAAAGAAGAGCCCCCCCACGTTCTTCCGGAATTAGGCGCGGCGCGGACGAAACATCCGCCGGTGCATAATGAGACGATTTATCCCGTTTAGCGTAACGGGACAGGTGAATTATTCGCCGAGTATTATAGCAGGTCGGAAACGGACACGCGCGCATGAATGCACGCGCAAAGTGCGAGCGATGTCAGCGAATAACGAAAAAAACTGTCGATTCCGTCATTCCCGAGCATGGGAATTCGGTGCCCTTACATGAGAGAGTCTATAGATTATTCTCTCTGCATTGTAACGCGGTGATCGAGATTTCTCGAAACGCTCGATGCTGGGATCTTAATTTACATTACAGTAGGAACGATTCGCTATTACGCAACGTTAAGTACAGGTGCGAAGACTAGAGCGAAGAAACGAGCATCTATATATACTTAATAGAGGACGATATACGTGCGACGTGTTTGCGTGCGAAACATTGTAAACAATGATAAGGTAGACTTTCTCCGATTTTGGATTACGTACGTTACGGGAATTAAAGCGTGTAACGGGAGAAGAAATATTTCAAAGTAACGAGGAGTTACGCGTGTAACATCGCCGTTAATTATGCCACAACCAAGTGTATATGACGTATAACAACAAATCGACGTAACGTCCAGCCTTCTACATTTCTATATCTCACTTACTTCATCGACACTCTGCGAATGAACGAAAGGAGAGTTCTTCATTGCACGAAACGTCGTAATTTCTCCGCGCAAGAAGAAAACGCAATAATAATATGTACATCCTAGAGTAGCCTACTTCCTCGGACTTTGCACAGTCATTCGAGAAACCTTCTTCCAGACGAATCCACTTACGTATTAGACATTTCGACACAAAAAGCTAATCGGTCCCCCCGATTTGATTATCAAGTCTTGCGTCTCGGGGACCATCAGTCTCGGGGACCAGGTTCTCCACCTTATATCGCGATGGCGCAGACGCGGGCTGTTATTGATCGCTCGTCGTCGCGTGTCATGCGCCGTCGCGTGTCTTACGGCAAAACGCGCGGTGCGGGACGTTTGCCTGGACGCGGGGCAGTGCCAGTCCCCGCGGTGTCCGTCAGTCAGGCAGAGTGACAAGGCCGGAGCGACACCGCGTGCGAATTGTTTGTCAAGATACCAGTCATCGTTGTCGTCGTCGTCATCTCGTCGTGGTGCGCGAAGAAAGAAGATCCTTCGAGGGAAGATCGACGCGAGGCCAGCGTAAGGATCCTCGTCTCGGCCGCCTGGTCCAGCGGGAAGAATCGAAACGATCCCGGGAAGCGAAAGGAACACGCACGTCGTGCTCGCAGGTGGCGTGTCAGGGAGTATAGAGTAGTCGCCGCCGGGAGAAAGTGACGTTCTCCGGAGTCGGCGGCCCATGGCCGGCGGCTTATCTCGAGGCCCCGTGTGAGTGAGGCCCCTCGTTTCCTCGAGGCCTTCGCTCGCCGGGATTGGCTCGTCCAGAGGACGCGAAGCGAGCGCGAGCCAATAGTGCTCGCGAGCTCACGGGCCAGGCGGCCCTCCTGGTCCCCCTTCGGATCTGTCATCGTCGTCGTCGTCGTTGCCGGCCGGAGAGAAGATGAGCCTGCTGTCATCCTCCATCGGCGGCGTTCGCTTCCACGCGGACGAGGACGCCGACCACAACATGCTCCAGGGTAAATCTCTCGGTTCTCTCATCTCGAGATTCGCGTATCCCCCCTCGCCGGACTCGCGGAGGAGATCGATATCACGGATATTAATCTAAATTTGCATCTGCGTTGAGAAAAACAAGGACGGTGTGGTAGGAGACATCGATTATTCGCGAGTCCGGTGGAATAAGCGTCGTTCCTCGCGCATCTCGTTGATGTCAAGGCCGCAGCTGCCTAGCGTAAGATGCGCAGGTGCAACGGGCGTTAAAATTATACGAGAGTCCTTTTCGAGGTCAATCTAGAGACTTTCCGACGAGGCGCGACCGGTCGATGAGAGAGGCTGTGCGAATAAGAGTCGTCCGAAAGTGTATAATTGACGTTGGAAAACAAGGCGCTCGTTAGTAAAGAAATGACCTCGTAATCGACGCGAGCTCAAAGTCCGCGGTAGATAACGTTTCTTTTTTTTTTTAATTTCAATGCAAATGCAAATCAGCTGAATATTATACAAACAGTCAGCATTATTACGTGACAAAGTATCTTCCGCGCCGGATAATAATTATGCAACGGAGATTATAACACACGAAATTTTTAAAAGCGCGATTAATCCAGTCGTGTCTCTCTTTGCGCGTTGGAAACATGAAAGATCGGCCTCGCGTGTTACATCAGGACAAAACGACCGTAGCCGAGACAGCATGACTCATCGATTTGTCGCGCAGAGTACGCGCACCCGGTTGTCCGGGTGGGCACCATGAGTGGAAAGCATCGAAAGGGCTTTCGAAAGTATTTCTTCGTGGTCGCGTCTTCATCGGAGCATCTCGAACATCGACGAGGTGCTCGAGATCATTTTTTTTAAATTTCTATATTCTTTTATTTTTGACGTATATCGCTTAATATCATTTTTGCCCTTTGATTCCGCGATTAATTATGGCGTCCCGGTAAAAGACAGATGATAGAGACGGATGGGAGAAAAAGAGAGAGGCGCGCGATAAGCGGCGATTATGCGCGATTAAATTTTATCGTCGCGAGTGCGACCTTACTGTTATTTCCGTCGCCAATTGCCGGCGTAATCAGTCGGCGTGCGATTTTTCGATAGCTCCCGGGCACTTGAGATCTACACGTGTTCCCATCATCGGGACGGAGTATAATAGAATTTTTCCTTCATCTCGAATTTAGATTAGACTTGTAATTTAGCTTGTAAAGCTCGCGCACGTGATTAGCCTTCATTTCGAGTCATCAAAGCATCATTACGATACGCTCCTCTGCTTAATTTTACGCCACGAATCGAGATTCCCGTGCAACGCATTTAACGCGTGTACGAGATAAACCGGCATGTAACGCCGGAAACGCGAGTTTTGCGGATATTGATCGGCAGGAATATATTTTAGATCGTGGAGTCTGCGCAGAGAGAGAGCAAGTCTCGGCAAATGAAACGCGTTTACATATCGTGGAGTCTGCGAGCAAGTCTGGCGCCGCGTTAACCCTTCTGTCAACGCATAGTTTTTCACCTTTCCATCAATGAATACCCGGGTACCAACCGCATTTTTCCGACACATTGTGACAGAAGAGTTCCGACACATTTTCAATATTTAAAAATTAATATTATAATTTAATATTTAAAGCCGCTTTGGATATCTGTTCATTGACAGAAGGGTTGAACGCATAATTTAGCAGAAAGAGATTGGCGACTCGCAAAGAGGTATAAAAAAAATAAAAAATAGAAGAGATTGATTGTGCAAATTTCGAAATAAATTCGGGGATGATTCGTTAATTAATAATCTTGCAAAAGCCGCGCGATTATCATCGCCCTCGAGTCGAATCTTGCTCAGGGGGTCGTTCGTCTCTGCACATGGCTATAATTAAAGCTATTAAAAATCGGTCGTCGTAATAGAGCGCATATACAATAATAGAGAGCGAGCACACAAAATAAATAAAGCACGATGATTTATGCAAACGACTCGCGCCATTTGCCGGTCGCGTTCTGGTTGCTACTTCCCGAGGAGATAGAGAGACTGGCGTGCCTAATATCGTGCCGGGCAAAGAAAGGACGGTTGCGCATATTTACGATCCACGCTCTCGGGGCACTCGCGCATGCAGGCGGTTTTGCACACCGTAAAAATGCAACGTGTATGTGGGGCGCGAGCGGATAATGCGCGACCGACTTGAGCGCTCGCGGTAGTGACAGACGATTAATCGATAATTGTAGCGCCTTCGGAAAAAGGTGTCGCGGAATCAAGAACGCGCTAAATTCGCCAGAAAAATATTGTACAAGAAAAAAAATAGATATAGGGTTGTACTCTGGAGAGAGTATAAGAGTGAACAGTGAACGCATCGATCGGATCTTTGAAATTCAAGGATTATAATTATCGCTCCCCCTTCCGAAGGGTGAAACCCCGGCTCGGGTGGATGGGTTGCCATGAAACACCCTCCCTGTTATTTCCCATATATACATCGCGCATCGATCGCCTTAACGCGGTGGTTTCTGACCCGGCGTCCAACGAGTCCAACGATAATAGTCTCGGGGTGAAGAGTGTATCGGAGAAACAAAAAGCGAGAAAGCACCGCGTTGGTGTAATGTATTTCCCCCCTTCGCTTCTCTCTCTGTTCTAACGCGGTGTTCTATATTTAGATGGGCGATTATGCCAACGAGACGCGGTCAAGTTGGAAAAGGAAAAGAACGTATGATTCGCGCGTTAACTTTTTGTTCACTTGAATTTTAATTATCTTATCGCGGATATACATTTATAATGGGCGAATCGACTTTGCACTTTAATCGTCAGGAATATAGATGATCCTTTTAAATAGCAATTTAGAGATAAAAATAGCGATATATTACGTCCGTATCATCGTAAATTGATTTGATTTCCATCTATCAAATACGCGATCGAACTGAGATAAGTCGCTCTCTGTAAACAAGTCACTTTGCCGCTAGATATTTGATGAGAACATACCTCTAAATAGGGCAATATCGTCCAATATCAGCGTTATTCCGTTAGTAATGGCATCGTTGTTTCGATCACCTTCCCCGTCGATATTTCAATAGATTGGTTATAAGAATAACTCTATTGTTGCCGGATAGCGAAAGAATCCTGGGACACGAGAAAGGAAATCGAACTTTCTCGTCGCGCGTCGCCTGCAATCAAAATATTATACACGCTTGCTTATGAATTGCATTTATGCTTTGCAATATCTTTTGTTGACTTTTGCGCGCAAAAGAGAGATAGAGATAGAGATGAAACTTGTTTCGCCAAAATTATTCTCGTACATACATACAATTTTAACATAAATTATAGAGTAACTTCAAGATCGTCATTAAAAAACAAGAGCTGATACGAGAGTTAAAGCAAACTATGGTGATGTCTGCCCGATTCTTCCCGTTTCCGATTATCTCTTTTATCCGAATTAATTGCCTTGTTTTCCAATTAATTTCTCAATATCCGCATAAAAGTCCGATTCCATTTACCGTAGCTTGACGGTTTTCATTAGTTTCAACCGTTCCGTTCTTGTAGTGAAAGCGGTCTCTGATAAGACTGTTTTCACCCTAATAAGGGGCTGTTACAGATTAGCGAATTGTTTTTTTAACATTTCAAACGTTGACGAACGTTTTGCAGCAGACAAATCCTTTCACTGTATAGAAAGTATCAAAATTGTACGTCACCTTCGGCATTTGGAATTATAATTAATTGAATGGTATCGATAGCGACGTTGATAATGAATTACGGCTTTCATGCGCTATCCGCGCGGTGAAAGGACGGGGCAGGCGATCTAGTTTGGAAAAGGGTTTCAATCGTTGATCAAAATCGACTTGCGTGTTATGTATACTTTCGACTGTCAGCGGAAGCTGATGCGAGAACGGAACCGTGCACGTATTGTATGAAGATTGAGGTGAACTTAGAAAATACATGGAGCATATCTCAAAATTTGTCGTAGACACTTGTCCACTCGATTGTTAAAAAAGAAAAGGAAAATAAGAAATACATTTCTACTTTCTATTAAGTACATACGGCTCTTCTCGAAATATAAACATATTATAAACGATACGAAAGAGATATATCCGTGTTTCTCAGACGTATGGTTCAAGTCTCACCGCGACACCTGCGCGTTAAACCGGAATTCCGGTGTCTAGACGTGCGTTATTGAAATCGCAGAGAGAAAGAGAGACAGAGAGAGAGTTTTGCGAGAAGAAAACACGGCTGCGTTAACGCAATGCATCGTACATCGGTCCACGAACTTTCCAATGTCGCGCACCTTCCGTTTCACCTCGCGGCCAAACAGAACGGAACCGGTGCCCGTGTGAGCCACGTCCCGAACATGTATTTATATATCGGCTAATTTCGTCGGTCGAGAGTGCAATCACCCTTTATCGTTCGACCATTAATTAAAACGGCCGATTGAGTTTTGTCGGGCGACACAATTAATGGACGCGCGAGGCGATGTTCGTCTAATCACGAGGAAAGTCGCCCGCGCGTGCTTCTTTGACGAGAATCTGATTGGATTATAATTATTGCCTCGGGGCAATAGAAGGCGAAGGGTGGGAATCTCTCCTTCGTGAATGTTGTTTGCTTCCTGTCTTGCGCGCGAGAAAGAGAAAGAAGAGGGAGAAAGGGAGAGACTCGTCGATTCTAAAACCAATCTATATATCTGTTTATCTAGCGCGCGCTCGTTAATTTACGGGATTATCAAGATTATACGAGCGTTTATTAAGTGTATTGACTAGTGATTTTTTTCGAAACGCGTCCGATAAGGTATTCCAAACCGGTTGAGATGTATTTATTACACTCTTATTTATTGAAATTAATAAATCGAAAAGGCTCTGATATATAAATACAAATTCAGGTGTTAAATAAGTATACAAAATAAGTATAGAGGAGCTTAAAGAGTTTTTATACAAGAATTCTTATTTATTTTTTCGCTGTGTTTCTATTGAAATATTTCTCTCGCGTTCTACTAAAGTCCACGAAAAATCGAATAAATTGCAGAAAGAAAACTTGTTCATTCAGGACTCATCGACCGGTTCTGTGGACGGGACGACTCGATTAATCGAAGCGTTTAGCTTTAAGGAAACACGCGCGATTCCGTCTCGTGCAAAGCTCACGCTCTCGACCTGCCCGGGGGTCGAACGGCTAAAAACTCGCGGATTCTCATCCCGTGTAACACTTTGGCGATCTCGCGGCGATTAGTCCGACCGGCTCCCATGCGCGATACATTTCATCCGTGAGAACTGACTGGTGCGAAGATCATTTTGATTCTCGAGCGACACAAAAACTTTGTCGGTATCGATCCAAAAAAAAAGGAAGAAAGAAAAGATAGAGATCCACCGATTATACCTCGGAACCTGCTGGATTTTAATAGCGACGATCGGCACGAATCCGATCGTCGACCAGGTTGCTATACGGTCGAGCGATTATACGCCCGGTAACGGTACAAGGTGCAGCGCGCACTCGACGCGGTGCATTCGGGATGACCGAGAGAGGAGGCCCCTCGTAGAGAGATGCCTATCCTCGCGTAGAGAGATGTATAGCCGGCGAATCTTCGTGACCTGGAACGGAAAGGCTCCGACACTCGAGAGTCGTTCCCAACTCGAGATATCCTATACTCTTCTCGCTTATTATAGATGTATATATACATATATATACGTTGCCGATCGTCTGTTAATCGATGGAATGGCTGTATAAAAAGCTCTCTCCGTATCTCGCGCAGCCACAGAATAACGTAACCGTTACAATACCGATAAAGTTATTTAATGCAGATAACGCACGCGGTTAAACCTGGCGAGAGGAAGTCAAGCTCGTGAGACAAACCGTAATGGTATAGAAAGTGCGATGCAGGTGCGCGAATTGATGCGCGTTCCGTTGATTGGCGCGTATAAAACTCGCAATATCTCGCGTAATTATTCGTCTCTTAAGCCGACAAGTGCGATAAACCAGCATCGATGTTATCGTATAAGTAAGGAACCGGCGAGAGGAGGATGTTCCGTAGCATCGTGATTCTTCTCGCGGTGCGAGAATTATTTTACGACGATAATATCCTACGTGAATCTCCGCGTTGCAATTTTGCTCCTATTTTCAATCTCAACTTTCTTTCATTTCTGAATTTATGATATGAATTATCGAGCTCTCCTATATACTTTGTACTCCTCAAACAGCTAATAAACCAAGTTTCCTACCTGAAGGTTTAAAAGAAAGAGCTTTCGCCGAAACTATAGATCGAATAGAGTGATCCGATTGTACCTGACGTATCAAAGATGTTGGATCGAGAGATGGAGAGCGATTTCGACTCGGATGTCCGTTCGTCTTCCGAATGAATCTCTTCCTTAAACCCTCTTACACGCGTGGCCTCATTAGAATATCTCTCTCCTCGCCTCCCTCGCGATCTCTGACCCAAATACACCGGCCGGTTGCCTCTCTCGTTGACCGTGCACTTCCATCGACCCGCGGCGATGCCATTATTCCACCTCGCGCGGAATCCTTCTCGCGGAAGAGAACGGAGTCGGCTCGTCATTCATCACACGGCATCTCTCTCTTTTCTCGGCCGTATCGCGCGCAAAATTCCCTCGTTACTATTTATACGATAACTGCTCTCCGTGTATTCTGTTATCCGCGTGTGTAGGCGAGCGCGTGTTTCTTTTTTCTCACCTATTGAACGACGTTCACTGGGTGAGCGTACGGTATGCGGCTTATTGCATTCCCGAGGTGTACCCTGGTGCACGCGCGCTTTCCTCGCTTCCCACATACCTAATTCCCGTGGGTGTCCGAGTCGACGAGCGAAGGATTTTTTCTTTTGCGCGCGATGAAGAAGAGATGTGGAATTTTACCTGCTGGCTCCCCGAATACACATATATTCGTGTTTCCATCGCGAGGCACGCGCATATCTCGCCGATTACGTCAGCGCGAGGAACGTGGAACGAATTAAAAATCTCGTAATATGTGTACGAAGGTCACGCTCGGCGTACCGCGTAAGATTGTGTTGCGCCAACGAAAATCGAGCATCGTAACGCGATGGATAAATAATGGATTTAACAATATATTATATATCTTTCGTATTTTTTTTTTTCACAAGATTTATTATTCCTGAAGATGGAAGGATAAGGAAGCCTGGCCTCGGCGCGTTTCTTTTTAATCCAGCTCACAATCAGTCGAAATCTTTGCCAGATCCGGATTGCGTCGCCGAACTGTCAATCGATCAGCTGACGCGTTTCAGCTCGTGCGAGAATCGCGAAAAAATCCAGGCTGACGCGTTGGACGGAATGGTAATGTCCTTCTTTCTCGACTCTCCTTCCCGTCACGCACGATATCGTCGTAATTAAATAAATCATCGAAGTGACGTTACTTGATCCCTTGCCGATCGCGACGATTACTCCTCGCAAAGGTCATTCATCTACTGTGCATAGCTATTTTTTTCATCCGCAAATGCTGATGCGATCGAAAACATTCTCGGATTACGCGTGTGCAAAAAGCAGTTCGACATCCGTAATTCGCATATATTCAATAATCCCTGGGCATTGTTACGCCCGTTTCCCTCGTTACCCGTGATTTTTTAATCTTCGCACGCAACGCGGTCACTCGCGTATATAATCTTCGTCGACTTCCACGCACGCGACGAGTCTCACGATTCTCCTCTCCCGTCGTACGTGATGATAACATCGAACATTCAAATGCAGATACCGTTGCTCGTCAAATAAAATATTTAATATCGGAGACAAATATCTAAAATGTACGAGAAGAATCTTACTCGAAGGCGAAGACCGTAAAAAGCAAAACACTATTTAGCATCTACTATTTACTAAATAATTCAACAATTAAAATTGTATATTTGATGTCTATCTCCTTGATGATTATTCGTATTTTTTCCTCGTAAATAATAAATGACGGTAATTTGTGATTGATTCGCCTATTATCGGAGCATTCGATCGTGATTTAAAAATGCGTTTGATACAGATTAGCACAATATTACGATCGTACATAAATCTCGGAACTGTAAGTGTCTCGATGTATGCACAATATGCTCGTTCGATCTATATAAACTCTAATCGATTCTAAGCTTTAAAACGCTAAGACGTTCGATTTGCCCATATGGTCCCCATCTGGCCGGCACGAGATCGCTCATCCCACGCAGATTTGCGTGAATTTTTGTGAAAGTAAAAGACCGAGCGCGAAGAATTCAGCCTGAGTGACGGGAGCCAGTTGGAAAATCACGTTTGGCACACTGACTCGATTTTACGCGCCATCGACCTCCTGGCAGCGTCAACGATGGATGAACGTTACACGTCGCGTTAATAGAGACTGACGAGAGAGAAAGAAAGAGAGAGAAAGAAAGAGAGAGAGAGAGAGAGAGAGAGAGAGAGGAAAAAAAGGCGAAAGAAAATAGAAAACAATCGCGCGTGATCTAGATGGATAGCTCGTTATACGCACGTTATTATTTCTCGCAATCGCGAGACGTGTCGTGGGAAGATGCCTCGTGCGAAGAGGATGTGGCGCCGCTAACGAGGCTCTCTCTCCTTATTGCGAGACATTTCGTCGACCTCCAACCGTAACGAGGCGCCAAATTGCGCGAGGTATTGCTCGAGAACTCCGCCCATTATCCTCTCTTTCAAGCAATTTTTTTTCTCGTAAAAAAAGGAACAAAAAAAATTAAAATCTTATTATCGTAAAACGACGCAAAGTGCGTCGATTTTTTTTTTAAAGATTTCCGCTACAACATCGTACGTTTCAAATCTAACAATCTCGCCCCGGAGAATGTCAAGCGAGTAAGAGGACATCCTGTGTACGTTTATAAGCAAAAAAAACAAGGGTATCCGCTCGTATTAATTACCGCGCGCGAACGTTAATGCCTGACGTGAAAATCAAGTTAGCATATCGCATTTAGATAGCTATCGTTATGATCCGCGACGATTATATTTTACGGCAACTGAACATCCTATCCTTATATCGTCCGCGAGTCTATCTCTAAACTACGTTTCAGAATTGTTTACCGCTTCCTTTCCAAGCGCACAAACTCCTTTCCCAGGGATTTCGAGTCCTCGAAATGACTTTTCAAAATCTAACAAGTGAATTTATTCAAGAGGATTCATATCGCAGAGCAAAACATAAATATTCATCTCCTCGCTATAATAATTTTCTTCCTTCCTATACTATTAGGTATATAAAGGCGAAGCTCACAAAGTCCGGAATTTCTCGCAGAATGCCCACATTAGTATGCACAGCGGAATCGCAACGTCCGAGAGGTCTTCCCCTTTTTCTCGTTAATTTTTGGGAAAAATAAAATCTTATCGCTTCGCGCTGCAACTTTATTTAGGCACACGCATGCACCGAATGAAATTGACGTTTCTCGGAGTGACGACGTCGACGATGACGCTTGTACATACATACATACATACATCGGCAGAAAAAGGCCATGTGAAATTCTGTCGTGAAAATCCGGGCAAAAACCACGCGACAATTCCGTTCGCTTTCGTCGCTATCTCGTCTTGCTAATGCGATGCCACTTTTTCCTAATTAACGAAGGTGAAACAGAGATGAAACGAGACCAGTTGCGGCCTTGAAGAGAAGCTACGAGATCTCTATTCCTATGTACATATAGATTAGAGGAGATTAAACGTCCATTTAGCGTCTCTTTGCTTTTGTTATAATAACTCCGTTAATTCCGTCGTAAAATCAGGTTAGCGCGTTACAACTCGTTCTAGATCGGTAATATCGATATTAAGGCTCGCCGAGACGAGGCGAGGCGAGATTGGGATCATTCCAAGATTGACGCGTAATATCGCCGGCGTTACGTCTTAATAATGGCATAATGACCGATAATTATGGTGCGAAATAGGCAAGGTCGGTCGTTCTTTCGGCGATGATTGAAAGTACCTGGGATACTTTCACTCCACTTCCTGCGACAGTAATAACAACACGCGTTCGAAAGAGTTCAACCGGTTGCACTTCATCGGTGCTCGCTCGAGAAAAAGCTTTCGCAACTTCGCGACTCTCCTGTCTTTTCCCAAGGTACATTTTACCTCGGAAGAACGTCGATTTGTGTGTTAGCCGCGGGCTGAAACTCAAGTCGGAGAGCTGGAAAGTGTGTGCTGTTAGACTGATGTGAGCAGAGCGCAAGAGAGGACGGATACTCTCGCCTATATCGAGTTTCCATTCGCCTCTCGTAGCTTCTGTTTTGTGCAACGGAATTGCGTACCGCAACAGATAGATATCGTGCAAGTCCGACAGCTTGCTTGTTGATTCTTTGGAATTCCTTTCCTTCCATGCTGAACCGACATGGTATATTTTATTATCGCGCCCGTGTATTATCGCGGCACTAATGTAAACGCAATTACGAATAAATTATTCACAGTTATGTCATTATTTCGATTCCTTGGATTTCTTGTTTCCCCGAATCGCAAATACATACATAATATATACGGCCGAGAGAACGGAAGGATCCGCCACAGATCGCTGAGTTTAAAATCCCCACCTGTTTCGCTACGAGCGTTTCAATTTATTAAAAGCCTACACACCTTGGCGAGTACATATATACTTTCTTCCGGCGCGCTTTCATCCACGAATACACGACGCGAGTATTTTATGTTCGGCGCGAGACAATGATGGGAAACCGCGAGAGGTCCGCGGGACGTTTTAACTGGAGCCGCAAAGCGTCGGTTACCGGCGAAAAAGCGAGGGAAAAGAGGGAATGTTGCACATGAATGGCGTATTGTGCCACCGGGTTTCAACGGCGACAGCCATTCGACAGGAATCTCGCGTGTCACGCTCGCCTTTCCTCCGCCCACTCATGTCAGACTATACCACAACTACTACTACTGCTCGACGCGCGGTTTAATTGTCGCATTAGCGATCACCCGAGAAACGCGAAAGTCGGAGAGGAAAGCTCTCCGGAGTAACCCTCGATCGCGTGTATCCTCGACAGTGGTCGGATTCCCTACCTCCAGCTACGAGAGATAATTGAATCGGTCCTGTCGACTGTCATTGCTTCTCGAGAGCCACCTACCAGTCTTCGCTCCTTTCATTTCATTCGAAGACGCAATGAACGTCATCTACATCACTGTCAGAGAGAGATCGATTATCACGAGGTGGGACGAGACCTAATCTTCGTTCCGCTTGAATCCAGACGCGTAGGCGAAGGTTGATTTGACAATCGATGATCTTTAGAAGACGGTCGGACTAATTGCAAAAGTTTCGAAGACGCAAAATACTCTCTCTCCGTTTCGGAGAGTGTTTGAAAGACGGAAAACGATCGGCGTGATATTTCGACTGCAATAATATACGACCCCGACGACCCCGACGTCATTCGGAATAATAAACCCAAACCCCTCTCGTCGTCGTACTTTCTCCCGAGAATGGGTTCCGGCGAAACGCGTTATTAATCTCTTCATCGACCACCGACCAGGAGCGAGAAAGGGAAGAGAAAAGGGTATAGAGAAAGGAAGGGGAAACAAAACCGCCTATTGTTATTGGGATTTAAGCGCAGGTGCATCGGTTTGACCTTTCGAGCGCATAGCAAAAGTGCAGGCGCGAAACGTCACGTTTCGTTATCCCTTTTTGTATATTCGAGATGTCGAACGAGTTTCGCACTTATCCTTCTTATTTGAATTTGTATAGGAGATTCTTTTATCGATCTTTTTATCTTTTTTTTTTTTTTTCATAACGATAACGCGCTTCCGTCTCGAACGTATGATTTATACCGTCTCGACGACGTTCAAATATTAAATATACCATTATGCAATCCTCTTCGTATTTTACAAGGATCGACGTAAAAACCACTTTCACCGTCGATGGGCGACGAACGTAACAAATCGAGAATCGTTAGCAATCGCAAAAGTCCCTGGCGATTCATTCGCGTTTCGATTCGCGAAACCGCGGGGGTTAATCGCAACATCTGCGATATTCACTGACAGCTGGCGACTGATATTTACGCCGCGAATCGAGTCCCCCCCAAGTCACGCCGGATAATGAAGTCTCGCGAATGATGAGAAAAAGATGAGCCTTGTTACTCGCTTCCGTCGGTGACCCCGCGAACCCGAATACAGGAGAGATGCTTATTTCGTGACTAATGTACAGAGTAGTGTGAAGGAAGGCAGAATAAAGATTCTCTAGACGAAGCATCGATTTTTCGATGTTATCGTATCACTTTCCCCGTGTATGTATTTATATTAAGAGATAAATTCTTGATCATTAATAGAATAAAAATTACTTTTGTACCCAAAAGGATGTCAAATATATGACAAAATTAATTAATAAGAATTTATAGTAAAAAATATTTAATATATTTTCTATTCTAAAAAGCCTTGAGACTATAATCTTCACATTTCATCTTTAATGGATTTTTAAAGAACTTTATATTTTAATTTATATTTTATACATAATTATAATGTACGTCGTTGTACTCGATGAAGAAAGGAGAAATGGTGATTGTTAAAGATTAAAAAAGAGATCAAGAATTTCGTGATGCTATTAACAAAAATACACATAGCAAATGATTTGAAACTAGTATTCGATTCACGTCTAGTTTACCTTACCTGACATGTCTCCCTAAACGCTCGAGAACTACCTCGTTTTACGAATCGCTAATTTAACTTAAATTTTAACAAAACACGTCGCGAATTTATCGTTGGTTTACTTGGAATAAACCTCGTGTATTTCCCCTCGCAACGGTTGGTTTATCACTGACCATGTCATTAAACCGAGACGTCGATGTAACGGCGAATCATCAAATGCAAAAGAATAGAATTTTATGTTGGTCTGTTCGTTATTACATTGTCTTATAATAACGTGCGTCTTTCATGACTGTACGGATAACGAGGCCACTGGGCCAATATTTTACATTATGATTTCGGAAATCGCGTTGCAGCGCGAAATCGAATCTGAATTTATAGATTGATTAAAAACGATAAATTGCAGAGATCCACTCGAATGCCAGATAATTATAAAAATTATTATATATATACAAATTTACAAATTGTGCAATATATTTTTGTAAATTCAATCTTACGTAAAAAAATCTACCTTGCAGTGTAACAGGTGAAAGCTTTATATCGCATATGCACGTGCACAATGAACACGTGTATGAATGCTTATGTTTAATGCTCAATGTTCATCGCGGACAGCGAATGCGTTAAGTGATGTCGAATGAAACTCTTTTATACATGTGTATCGGGTGTTGCATCCAACTGTCGCCATTATATTCAAGTGGATCAAGGTTTCGTCAACTATTAACGCAACGTAACTAAACGTTGATATAGCAAGCTTGCCAGGCTTAATCACAGTTATTTGATCAATAGCCACGCGCGCACTCCAATTAATTCATATTATAGTCACGAAAACAATGAAACAATGACTATAGCTGGTCTTGGCCTTTTCGCCTTACCTTTGATCCTTCGAGTTATTTTTAACGAAGCAAATCTAGCGGTGTTGCATTTTGATCTCTCGGTGGAAAAACGCGAATATACGCGAGGCACGCGAATATAGAACGAAAGACTTCGTCTCCCTGAATTTTTATCAAGCGATCAAGATTCTCTCCCCGTCAAATCACCCTTCATCGTCAACCTACCTACAGCCCCTCTTTTCTCCAACACGTGCGATGAAGGATCCACACAAGTGGGACACCTTCTCTTATCACGTCTCGCAAACCACGGAAATGAACCACGTAGAAAGGCGTATAAGGGAAAGGAAGAGGATCGCGCATATCGGAGTGAGAGTACATACACCTGGAGAACGCGTCAGGGAACCGAGTGCCCCCTGAAAAAGGGGACCAAAGGAACTGATTTATTTTTCAAAGTCAAAGTGCGTAATCAGGAATGAACTTCTTTTTTACGATAAACTTAGCGCCACTTTCCACACAAACACCCGAGGAGGGGTCAATGCTCTCTACCGTAGGTGGTCCAATTTACATCATCGCGCATACCGGGCACGTTATCCGAAATTTAAAAGCACTTCTGGAAAGTGGCGACGTAAAATGAGAACTTTCAGGAGATAAAGAGAGAGAGAGAGAGAGAGAGAGAGAGAGAGAGAGAGAGAGAGAGAGAGAGAGAGAGAGAGAGAGAAACGGGGCACAAGTCGGGCCCAGAAGCGAGAGGATGGCAGAGAAAGGGAGACGAGAGCGAGAGAAGGAGGGAGTTGGATTACCGCGTTCGCGTCGGGTTTGCTACCGCGGAACCGCAGAAGACCGGCCGCCTCCGAAGGAACCGGTTGCGCGTGTGTCGCGAAAGGGGCAACGAGTCCAGGAGCTGGCAGGCCCATCACGAGCGAGCCATGAGCGGCCAGAGCGTGGATGTGGTCTGGGACCCGCAGACCCAAACCAACTCGTTAGAGGGCTGGGATTATTCCATCGAGCTCGCGTATCTCAAGAGTCTTAAGGGCTCCTCTTCCGAAAGTAGTAAGTAAGCGCGAGGGGGGAAAAAAAGGTGCGTAGGGATCCGCGTGCGTAGAGAATTCGCGGTGCTGTCAACGTATCGATGATGTTGCGAAAGTGACATGATGTTTAATGCGAAGCAAGTGATAATATTATGAGACATCGCCTTCGTGATAACATTAAAAGATAATAAAATAAAAAAAGATGAGTGATAATATTAAAATTCATCATCTTCCGGATAATATTAAAAGATAATAAGATAAGTGATAATATTAAAATATATCGTTATCGTGTAATAAATTATGATTGGTGTGAATAAAAGATAAAAGATATCTTCACTCTGCCCATACGATAGAAACAGCTACATCTACGAATCTATTTTCTCGCGCAAATCAATCGATTCGAGTCGCCAATCGAATCTGTAAATATCTCATCACGATTCTGTGGTCATGCGTCTCGTCGTGATTCTGTGAACTCTCCTCGGGTCGCTTCGCAGCGAAACGCGAGTAAACGGTAACCGCGGTCGTTTGCTCACCACGAAGGTCCTTGGCCCTTGGCCGGTGTCAGAATGAGGGAGTGCGAACCGGAGCGTTCGCTCGGAAAGCAACAATAACCTGCAGCTATCGCGGTCGCGCTTAGCATTTCGCGATTCATTGTCATTCCGAACCAAGCCAAGTCGATTTCGATTCTGTCGACATTAGGTATTTCTTTCCTATTTCCAACGAGTTCACGGACATGAGCCGAAAGCGCATAAAATGTACCGTGAAATTTTTCGATACATAATTTATCATCAGCTTGTTTAGCGCATTATGATTTTTTTTTTCGAATAGAGATTTTTTTCCGATAAATCGAATAAAAGAAGATTCGTTTGCGTGCGCTAAAAATATTTTCTGATCCGAGATAAAAGAAGTATTCATATGAAAATACGACTTACATTGGTGCGCAGATCTTCAGTTGGCGGCGGAGCTCGGCAAGACTCTATTGGAGCGGAATAAAGAGCTGGAGAACATCATCAAGCTGCACCAAGCTACCGTGGAGGAGCAATCACAGGAGATCGAGGTGACTATACATCTCGCAGTAACTTGTGTGTAGTTGTTACAATAATTCGAAGACTAATTATCACCTGAAACACACAAACCGCATAGTTTCTGTTAATTTAAATCATTAATATTCGTTTATGTATGTTACTTTTTATGAATCGGTAAGAGAATTCAAGCCGCGACAAAGTCAAGTTCAATCTCGAAATTATGGTAATATGCGATAAATATGTATGCGTTGTTTATTTGTTTGAAGTACATGAAAAAACAGACCGCCGCTCTGAGAGAGGTAAACAATACACGGTTGAAAGTCTACGAGCAGCTGGAAGTTAGCGTGCAGGATCTGGAACGTGCGAATCATCACCTGGTGATCGAGAACACGAGCGATAAGAAATTGATCAAGAGGTAGGTATCTCACAACGCGATATCTCTCTTCGTTTTGCTTTTCTGTTTTTTTTGTTTCTTGTTTTTTAACTTCTCTTAGGCGCGAAACGCTTTTATGTAGCAAAAAAGAGGGGAAAAAATTGATGACTTTGCTCGCGCTTATTCAAGAGATACTGTTTGAAACTCGGAATAAAATATTCTGCTGGAAGTACCGTGGAAAATATCGCTTGAAAAGCACCAGCGAGAGATATCTGTTATTATATCTTACCGGTTTCTTATTGTATCGGCCATGTGAACCGTTCTAAGCTCACCTTTCTAAATGCATAATTCATTACCATCTGATACAATTATAATCCATGCGGAGTCATTAAGTATTATTTTCCTATTTAACATTATTCTAATCTTTCGACGCAATCTATTTCTCCCGAGAATAAGTTTTCTGTTTCTCAGTATTAAAATTAAATGAAATGCGTTCACGTGATTCTCGACTAAGTCGGACTCGAAGTGTCACCTCGCTGCACATTTCTTGTCAAGCGAGGCGCCACTTCGAACATATGTTGTCGAAATGATTGTGCAACCGCAATATTTCACGATAATGATAATAATCGATTTGCGCATCCAGCCAATCCGTGACTATTGAGAATCTGGAAATAAGATGCGAGGAACTTCAAAAGAAGATTGACGACTTGGCCGGACAGCTACGTCAGCGGACTGCGAGCCCGTCTAGGAATAATAATGCTCAGCAACAGCAACAACAAGAGACTACCGATTGGGAAACTTCGGATACGCAAGGTGGCAGCGAGAAACAGGTAAGAGCGTGCAAATATTTCACAGCTCATCTTGAATCGCGTTTTAAAAGTATATTTTAAGCTACTCACTTAGTTCGATCGTAGACTATCGTAGATTATGTCTTCGGCTTCTCGAGAGGGTTTACAATGCGATACGCTTTCTCCTTCAGAGAGCTGCCCCGAGTTCGCCGAAGTCCTCCCAAGAGACTGTCAACGCGACCGCGGCAAATGACGCAGAGATGACCGAGTTGCTGAGACAGCTGCAAGACGCTCGCAGCCAAAGAGCCAGAGAGCAGAAGAAGGTGTCCGAGCTCAGTCAGCAGTTGACCACCTTGTTGCAGGAGAACAGCGCGCTGGAGGAACAGTTGACGGAGTTGCGTAATAAGGCGCATGATGTGAAGAGCCTGCAGGACGAAATTAACACGTTAGAGGAAGTCAGGTACTCTTCTCTTTCTATACACATTGCTCGTTCTCCAAGCATCTAACTAAAAGATAGAGTTCATCTATAAAATCATACGCACCTTAAAAAGGATGAAAGACGATCTCAATAAAAACAATTGATCCGTCCCGATCCATTGATGTAAGATTTTGTCAATCTGTCTTTATAGACGAGGTCAATTATGCGGACGATGTCTGCGCGGTATGGACACGAGGACGCACGACGAGCTCTCCATCATGCTGGACCAGGAGGAGTACGATGACATAAGCGTGGCTGAATCGTTGATCAGCGAGAATCAGCGCGACTCTGAGCAGACAGTGCAGGTATTTCTTCTCTCTTTCCCTTCCCTTTCTTTCTTGTATTCGAGATTCACTCTCGCGAATCTCTCTCTTTCTCCCGTAAACTCCGTGTCTGCATGTATAATGAATCTCCTTGTGTTTCTATCGCTACCATGTCGCTTCTTTCAACCGGTTCTCAGCGCTTGTTTAGAACTCCCATAGTAATTCTCTTTTGTCTGCTTTAGGAAATGACAAACTTTGCGAAATACGAGCCAAAGACGGCTCGTATATGGTATAATTCGCTGTTGTGGAAGATATTCGCTTGTACAAGAGTGCCGTTGTTGTTGTTTCATTTTTCCGAAACGATTGTCTACGTTAGCGCCCGCTTCATCATTTCGATTGCGCTCGCGCCTCTCCGAATACCGTCATTTATTTTCCGTAGAATGTCACTGGTTGTTTTTAGGCTTTTGCTGTTTAGACATCGAAAATCGAAGATCCTTTAATGCAGCATGCTAAATGCGCAAGCAATTTTATTAATCGAACGTAAAACATTTTATTGATCAATCTTAACAATGGAAGGGAGGGTGTTTGCAATTTCTTAAAGAGTTATGTAGTTCCTTGCTATTACATAATAGTTATTTAAATAATCATGTTGACGATTATTTATGTATATTTAAAATAACACGTTACGTATAGCAGTATGCATGTATTATGTGATATAGAGGAAAAAAATATATTATTTATTTTACTTAATTATTAAAGAAATTTGATTTTACAATTACGAAAAAATTATTAAAGTTTTATTAATTTGCTTCCCCTGGCGAATATTAAGACATTTATGATGTCTCGAGTATGTCACTGCGGCAAGTTTCTTACTCGATTTAAAAATTATTAAAAAATTATCAAAAATTATTAAGACTATATTTAATTTTCGATATATACAATACTTTGGCAACATTACGAGTCTAGTGTAAGCAAATGTAAATATATGTGCTTATCGCTGTCTTGAGCATGACAAAGCTTTTGTATCGAAATCACTGCGTTTCTAGTCGAATTTACTTTCTCCGATTACTTTTTGTGTACAATGTATAAGTGCCAGATTTATAAGATTTTAAATAAAATATTTTTTCTCATGGAACTTTGTTGTAGTTTTTAATATCCTATAAATCTGGCATGCGTGTGTGTGTGTGTGTTTCTTTCTGTTTACAATATAAAATAGTACATATAAAATAAATGATATAAAATAGTACAAAAATAGTACATTTATAACAGATTTTAAATGACAAATAATTTTTGAATGCTGATCGCTTTTACCTTGTTTTTCGAATAACATTTTCAATTAAATTCCGATAAACGCAACACGTAGAAAAATTCTTCAGCATAGTTCCAACTGCACATACATTAATTACCTTGCATGCAGGATACAGCCAGCAAGAACGAATGTACAGACGAGCTGGAGAGCGCGAATCCCTATCGAGTCCTGGTGGAGAAGTATCAGGCTTTGTTGGAGGTGCAGAGACACTGTCAACCCCGTCGTAAGGACGCGCCGAATCCCGCGACGTGCATGTCGTTGCAGGAGGAGTTGGAGATGTCCGGAGAGTTCAATAATTTCTATCCCACCGAAGGCGCCGTTGCTGCAGGACCGGAATCGAACAAGGTTGCTGCTTCGCGAGCCAAAGTGTCCGAGAACTCCGGCAAGAAACCCTTCTCGGCCACCCCGACAGACTTCTCCGAAGCCGAGACGTCGTCCTCGGGTTTCTCAGACGAGACAAGTAACAAGGCGACGCAGACGGACGGCAGGCCGGGTTCGTTCCTGTGCTCTATCGCTGATGGCGAAGACTGCAAGTTTAGCATCTACGACGACAACAGCACGTTCGAGAGCAGGTTCCGCAAAACACCCGAGTATCGTCAACTCTTCAGCGAGATCTTTGGCGTCTTGAAGCGGGCGGCCGAGGCAAAGGATGAGGGTGAAAAACTACCGTTGTTGGACGACTCCACCACGTCCCAGGCAACGTGCGAGACGTTCCAGGAGGATCTTCAGAGCGAGGCGACGGACGATAATCAGAGCGTCATGTCCTCCATGGTGTCATCGGTGGTCTCGGAACCGGTCTTCAGTCGAGTGCTATCGACTAACAGTCCACCCAGCAACGGCCAACAATCCAATAGCAAATCCGGTAACATCGGCGCGAAGCAGCCTGATGGCAAGGACGCGGGTTGCAGGATGGACTACGTGTCTGTCAACTTGCGTATGCGCAAAAAGCCTTCGGCGAAGAAGAACACTGTCAAAAGGGCGCTCTTCAATGGGTCGGTCACGCCGGACATCATCCCCACGACGAATCCGAAATTCGTGCCGCCCAAACCCAACGGCGGTGGTCGAAGGAGGTTCAAGCCGTTCAATCCAGCCGAGCACGAGCACCCGGGGACGTGGAACGGCCAGAACAACGCGTACTCGACGACGACGCGGTCGAGGGATAACAATAGGAGGCAGCAGCACACATGTGCGCGCGGTTCGGGCGAGCAGCAGCAGCATAACAATTACGAGTACAGGGATTTTAAACCTAGCACGGCGTCCGAAGAGGTTGCGCGATTGAAGCGGCTGGAGATGTCTTACGCAGAAGTTCTCCGTACACCGAACAACAAGTCTCGAACCAACAATAACAATCATCATCATCATCACCATCACCACCGTAAGAGTTAAATCGGACGACTATGAGCGGATAGAATGAAGTAAAGCAAGATGTAGAATTTTATATTTGAATTTTGATTATATCTCTTTCTCTCACTCTCTCTCTTTCTCTCTCGAATTAGGATAGAGCCCGCGCGTTTAGTCCACATTATTCATTCCACGATGAAGATTCAGTATTGTTTTGTACTTGTAAATATTCGACAAACGCGGACGTGTAGCGTGGCAATGATTACTTTTAGGCACTAATTGACGCGTCGGCGTTAGCTTTAAGTTTCGACATTTCGTATATCTCCTGATTGTATATCCCTTTTCCTACATAAGAACAGATGGCGATTATCGATGGCTATTTATGGTGCCGTGCGTACGTTTACAGAGAAGAGAAGAAACCTATTTATGTGCCATTTTACTCCTCGTGTCAAAATCCGACTTCCGATACTAAAACTGTTCACACCACTCTTCGCGATAACGTATGCCTACTTCCCCCACGAAGAGGAGGTGACCCTTAGTGCATGTCAGCAGCAGCAGCATGCGCGCGGTCTTAGCTTTTGTATTTTGTAGGTATGAATATATTGTGATGATGATGTTGTACGTATATAAATAAATTCTTTATCGTATCACAAGTCGCGTTCTGCTTTGCGCTCTATCGAATATATAATTCCTATAAAATCAATGATTCCCAGTCAATGAGAAACAAAAGTTTATTTCTTTTGTGTTCGCTTCTATATAAATAAAATTAAACTTTGTTTTCTTATTTTCAATCACTATCGAACGACGGTTTCAAAATCCCTGTAATATTTAAACCGTAATCTAATGCAATGTTTTTAAAAATGCTATTATGCTGTACGCTCTTAAAATAACAGTTGTAAAAAAGAAATGCCATTGTATATGCTATAAAAGAAGAAACGAAAATTAATATATAAAATATATAAAAGTGACAAGGAGATGAGTCCGCGGGCGCTCCAGTGTCAAACATAAAGATCGTATATAGATTGAAGATAATGAATGGTACAAGTTTATTTTATCGATACAATTGCAGATGGGAATTGGATTCGTGCACGTGTAAGCGCGCAGGTAATCTGCATCTGTTTTCATTCTATTCCCTTTTTCTAAGATTATTCTGCATTGATCATGTCTTAAATATACGTATGACATTTCCCTTCTTAATATTTCTTATATCAAAAGCATTCGTATATTCATTAATACAGTAATATATTCGATTAAGAATCGTCAAATAACGCGCGATGCACCGCTCCTAAACTCGGCTGTACATAGCTCGAGCTGACGCTGCGTCTTGATCTGTAGGAAAGAAATTGTCGTGAAGAAAAGGGAGCTCTCTTGCCTCTTTTCAAATGACTTTTCAAATGACTTTTCAAATGGCTTTTCAAATGACTTTTCAAATGGCTTTTCAATTGACTTTTCAAATGAATATTTTAAGATTATTCTCTTATACATTATAAAACTTTAAACTAGTCACTGCAGCCACGATAAATTGTAACACTAGATGCAAATAATTATAAAAATTATTTCATATGACACCGAAATAAATGAGTTTATATTGCATTTCGGGTTTCGTCATCACGATTCATTGTCAGTAAGATGTCAGAATAGAGTATGGCATAAAAACTGTGCGGTTTTAATATATATGGAAAAATTTTGCTACTCACTCTGTCAGAGATCGCACTGCTGGTCCTGTTGGATTGTTTTTTGGTCGTGGATTAACAAGAAGGCATTTCATCGGATGGCCATCTAACTGTCGATTATGGTAAGTTTCAACTGCCTTAGTCGCATCCTTCAATGTCTTATAAATTACTTCTGCCGTGCCTGGACGAACTAATCTCGATACCAGCAGTTCCCCAACGTCTTCAAATAATTCCTATAAAATGCAATTTTTATTGATACTTTGTAACAAGCACAAGCAATTTAAAAAAAAATTGTTATACTGCACCTTGATATCCTCTTGCGTGACATTCGCTTGCAAATTGGATACTACAATTCGATAGCCCGTTGATTGCGTCGATAAACTCGACGAACTTGCTTTCGGCCGCGATAAAGCGCCCATTAATCTCGATTTATTCACAGATGAATCAAGACGCGATTTAATTCCTACGTCTCGAAGACTTCTGGAATCATAGTACTTGGAATCTGCGGGTTCTTCCGCTAGAATTGTTCTATAACCAAAATTATAAAGAACATATAAATACATCTGTCAATAATCGTTCCTTAAATTATATATGATTCTGGAATATTTACCTTGACTTTGTTCCAAAACTCCAATCTTCCTTGTAAGGAGGCGAAGCAGTCTTAGTCTATAATAAAAAGACCAAAAATTATAAAAGTTAGCCACAAATTACAAGAATCTCTTATAAGATTTTGCCGCAGAGTTACTTACCATCGAAGAACGTGGAACAAGTTTATAATCTCTCTGTCTTTCTCGTTCTCTTTCTATATCAGATTTTCGAGCTGGAATTCTTGTCACCGTAGTGCTCGTAGGCTTTACCCAACTGTACGGAGATGTTGGAATATTGAACACAGGGGGTGGAGGTGGTGGTGTTGGTGCATATTCGTTACTCACAGTTCTTCTCAATGAAGGGGAATCCATTAGATAATCTGAAAAAGTAAATTGCTATTTTTAATATGTTTTTCACATAGAATGTTTCTAAAGTACATCATAAAAATATTTATGTATGATATATAAATACATCATTAAAATTATATTAATATTTTAGTTCACGTACCATCGGTGTAATCCATATCTCCTAAATAATGCGGTTCGGAGAGAGCAGGTGGTCTGTAGCCTACCACCCTCGTGGGAGCCGGTATATTTGGTGGTAATACGTGCGGCATCAGAGGCGGTACCTTGTTCGTCGACAACGAAAGCCTGCCATTTCGGCCGGTTTTACGCGAAATTCCGGAAAGCTGCACATCCATCTTTTTATACTGAGACGCACGAATCTTGTCCAACTTGAGTCTGGCATCGCTCTGCTTTGCTATTTCCGCAAGCTTGTCCCTGGCGTCGGTCAGCTTTTCACGATTCTTCTGTATTATTTTAAATCGTGCATCCGTAACTACGTGTGAGCCACGTCCTCTCATATGACCATTCGCGCGTGAGCCTCTGTTGGATCCCCTGCGAATTCTGCAAATTCAACAATATAAAATTGATGCTTTTCTCTCCGAATTTCACTTCTTCCAGCAGTATTAAAGTAAACAGCGAGAAGATCAATAAACATATTTTCATGAATTTCATTCAAAGTTAAGATCATGTGTTTTATACAAATTCGTACATATATACAATTAATATATCATATCATTATACAAACCATGTAAACAATATTATACTATCATTCAAAGATGTTCGATCAGCACAGATTTTGCTTTTGAGGTATTTACGACATAAGCTATTTAATACACGTCGTACATTATATGCGTGCCAATTTATTCAACCCCGATTCCGTTAACACATTATTAAATAGATTAATTCAAAGGGAAAAAGTGCCGAGAGCCAAGATTTCGGGTTACGAGATGGCAATTTTTTTCGACCGAGGAAAACGCGATTGTGAAGGTTATAAATCTATAACGGAGCAAAGCTAAAGAGAGAATTAATTCAGACGGGCAATTAGATGAATTTGTCTCACCCTCCTCTGCCTCTGCCTCCTGATGATTTCGACTTTTTAATAATGTCATCTAAACTTAAACCCATATCAGCCATACCGTAAAAATTCGATTACGCGGATACACACAAGCGAATCAACCGAATTGAAGAGTTCCAACTTCAGGTTACAGTTACTAGGATATGAATATGACTCCCAGTTTAAATGGAAGCTGATTGGCTGCCGATTTAGGGAATTTTTCATTAGCGTCGTAGTGTTCTCGTCACGTGACTGATTTTAGTTCACTCGAAACCCGAGTAGAGGCGCTGAAACTGGTCACGCCATGAATGTTGACAATTGACAATTGACAATTCGAGAAAAATGTCAAACAACTAATCTGACAAGTCGCAAAGTAATGTGTGACAGCTGATACAGTCTTACTTTTAGTTTAAATTAATTATAAGATGGATAGTGACAGGCAACGTGATATTTCCATCGTGAAATATTTAACGAAACAGTTTCTTTGCTGTACTGCGTTAATTAAAATGAACTTTATGGTATGTATATAAATACACAATTTTATACAATGACAATTTGACAATTTAAGAAAACATATTTTACAGCCTCTAGATGAAAGTAAGGATTATCCTTTCGATTTAGATATCCAGAAGCAAGTCTTGGATAGTACAATAAATAGCGATTTGATTAAGCAATATCCAGTGAAAACGTCATATCAAAAAGCATTTTTAAAATTATTTATGGCAAAAGTACATATTTTTTGTGTAAATTTCATATAGAATAGTATAATATTGCATAAATTAATAAAATACAAAAATATTTTCTATTACATGATTCAGATAGAAGAAAGCGGTAATGAAATTCATGACGATTTATATACAGCATATTGTAGATTAATATCATTGCAAAATGAAGAATCTGAACATTATCGCCATTTCTTAATAGAAAATGGAACATTAAGTTGTATCACGTTAAAGGAAAGTACAAATCTGATTTCTAAAGGAACTACAGGTTTATGTAGTTGGCAGGTATTTATCTCCTTGTTCGACAGAAATCTTTAAATAACATTTATGATTCATAAATTACTTTACAAATATATTTAAAAATTAAAGCATAGCATGTACTGTGATATAATTATAGGGTGCTGTAGTATTAAGCGATTGGTGTGCAGAAAATATAGAACAGTTTCATAAAAAGAATATATTAGAACTTGGATGCGGAGTTGGATTGACTGGTATGAGCATTATTAGTGTATGCTCTCCAAAGCAATATATTTTCTCTGATTGTCATCCAACAGTACTAGATATGCTTTGTGAAAATGTAAAACTTAATTTTCCATTGAATAAACAACATAAACTATCAAACATGTGCGATCAATCATTAAGGCTAAAATTGCAATTAAAATATGAACAAACTGACATTCAAATAATAGATTTGAAATGGGAGGATATTGATAAATATGTGACAGAGAATTTCTCGCAGCCTGACATAATTATTGCCGCCGATATTCTCTACGAAAGCGATTCGTTTGATTCATTGACATTAGGATTAAAACATCTTTTAACGTCAAATAATTATGCTGTTTTCGCTGCCACAGTTCGCAATGAGGATACTATTTCGCAGTTTTTAAAGCATTTAGGTATCATCTTTTTAATGCTAAAAATTAAAAAACTTCATTGAGAACTTTACACGAGGAGAATCTAATGTCAAAAGAAATCAAAGTCTTTTTCATTTTAGGAAATCACAATCTTGCTTTCGAAGAGTGTATCGCACCAAAATGTACAGTGTTGATACAATCAATTAATTCGCCTGTTCGAATATTGAAGATTTTTCGGAAAATTTGACGTCTCAATTTTATATCGAATGATTGATGTTATCGATTTATTTACAATTGGGAGATAATCAGACTAGGAGGACAATTAAACGGGCGAATTTATTAATAATCTTAGCGTAAATTCCTACATACATAAATAACAAAATGTTAAAAATATATGTATAAAAGTATTAAATATGAAATATATTTTGTATATATCTAATTTTATAACTGTTAACTGTTAACACTGTCACACGACTCAAAACCATTTTCTCTTATGGCGTTTGAGTTTTACCTCAGTCTCATCCACATCTTTATCGGCGTCTTTTTTCACGACTTTTTTTAATTTTTTTAATTTCTCCTTTGTTTTCCCCCTTTTTGTTTTTTCCGCGTTGGAAGAATCGTTATTTCTGTCCGATAGTTCATTCTTATTTCTCGCTAGAAAGATTACTATGAATACGAAAACTTACTAAATTTTACATTAATAAACCTATTATCTTGTTCACTTACCAGCGAATAAACCCATATGTTTATTTATGCTCTTATCTTCCTCCACCTCCCTTCGACGATCCATCTCCAAGCATTCAACAATTTCGTTCCGTCTCTCTACAATTTCTACTAATCTGCAATACAAAGAAAAGCATTATGTACATTTTTATTGCGCCATCTTTTAAATATTTAAATATTCTTTATTTTTTAAATATTTTTGAATATTTTACATAAATAAGATATTTCTAGAATACCTTTGTATCAATGCTTCTTCCCTCTGTTTGTCAAAGTCCGTTTTAGTAGCTTCTGGTTGGCACATGAGACATCGTATTTGATATTCCACTTCAGCATGTTCCTCCTCTAATCTTTGCTGTCTTCTTAATAGCATTAATTCGGCCTGTCTCCTAAACAGTTCGTTCTTCTCGTTTACTAATGCAAACAATTCCAAAACCAGTTCCTCTACATCTATCCCGAGCGATGAATCTGTCAATTGAACGGATTAATCATCAATTACATCTTTATAGTAGCTTATACACAATTATGATATACACGATTTTTACCTTCTGTTCTACCTTCTGGTCCGGATTCGGATTTATCTCGTATCAATTGTTCCAATCGTACACCTTGTCTTTCTAAACCTTGTTGTTGCAATTCTATTTTATCTAATTCTAATTTCACGTCTTTCATAGATATTACTTTGATCTGCAAATAAAATCACCTTAATGTAAATCACGAATCTTATCTAATTATCGAAACTCGGAAATTGCATTGATATAACACGTGTTGTATGATAAAAAAAATAGAATTATACCTTTCTCCTGTGTGGAATTGGTCGCGGTGGGGCGGGACCCTTTTTCCTCTTCCATTTTCCTTGGATGCTTTTGTCAGTATAAGAGGACGTGTAGGAGGAACTGTCGGTGCACGAGATGCCGCTCAAGCTCTGCCTATTTCGATTCGCCTCGTCTTTGTTCGTTTTCTGATCTTCCCACATGTTTAGACTGCGATCATCGCCGCGAGGCTTGATTATGGGAGATTCGTCAAAAGTTGGCGCATTACCAATCGATATGTTGCGAGGTGTACTGGTCGGCATTGGCGGTGGAGGTGCCGGTTTGATTTTTCGAGCACGTGGCGTCGTGCGAGGCGATGAGGAATTCTTTATAATGGAAGATCATAGACATATTAAGCTAGACTGCTAATAAGGTGGTGAGGGGCGTCCTCCTGAGGGAAAAAGATAGCACGAATTAACTTGGCTTTCTATCTTCTTCTAATGGTATACTGCGCATACTGGTGCGCAGATTACGTCATAAGCCACGTCCACTAGAAAAAGACAGCAAGCCAAGTCAATTCATGCTATCTTTTTCCCTCAGAGGAGGACGCCCTCACTCCCGGTTTCACTGCCTCATAAGCAGTCTATCTTAATATGTGGAAGATTAACATGAAAATCTTTTTTCCCTCCCGAGATTTATACAAATTTTATTTAAAATAGAGATCAAAGAAATAAGATAGAGATGAAGAAATAAATCGAATTAAAAAATTAAGTATTTTAAAACGTACGTGATACGAAGATAGTGTATTGTTACACTTGAGCATGGACAATTCACGCTGATCGGACGGAAACAGTTCCTTCGCGGCCGGTGGCTGGGGGGCGGGCTTCTTCTTCCTGTACGTCCCGCTAGGAGTTGTAGTCGATTCGGAGCTGGTTAAAGAGCTATTGGACGCGTACATGCTTCCACGATTCAAATCGGCTCTTCGTGGTGTGACGCTTACCTCGGAACTTGTCCTGTATAATAGGAAAATTATTCGCAATGCTCGTATTCGCTGAAAGGGTATAAATAATATTCAAATAAGGTACGACATACTTGATAATGCGCGGTTTCGGTACAGGCACGTTTCCTTGCTGTTTTGTACCTCGTCCCTCTTCGTCGCTATCTTCTTCCTCGTCGCTCCAAAATGGATTTAGATTGATTTGCGGCGCAGCCAGAATCCGCTTGGTCACAGACGCTCCCGTTACGGTTCCCCGATTTTCTAGTTTACTCCTAGCCGCTGGTTTCGGTGGTTCGGGTTCTCCGACATCTTCGTCCTCGCTATCGAACGGATTAGTCGACACTTTGCTGTTCCTTGAGCTATCTATCGCGGTCCGCACTTTGCCTTCCGTCATGCTATCCTCTTCATCGCTCTTGAAGGGATTTAGGTCTTCCGGATAATCCTTGTGGTCGCTTAAATCGATGCCTCTCGCGGTTAGCACACTGCTTCCCACGTTCTCATAAGATTTCTCTGTTTCATTATCTTCTCTTGGTTCGATTTTTGCGAGGCCCTCCTTTCCTCTCTCGATACTTTCAACTTTCGAGCTTTCTTCGAGTCGCGCGTTATCGATAATATGTTGTTCTTCGTTATTCGCTCGTACAACGTCTTTCGAGAAACTTACCTTACGTTTCTCTAAACTTGCAATCGTCGAATCTTCTTCTTTTTGTTGTTTGTCGATGTTCTCAAAACTGTTTTTATGTTCATCGGTACTCTTAATTATCGGGTCTTCCTCGAGCCTCTTTTCCGAACGTTCTTCCTGATTCACTCGAAGAACGTCTGGTTCCAGGTCCCAGGAATCGCCCTGAGCCACCGGACTTCCCGCTTTGCTTCGATCCATTTTCGCGGCATAATCTATTTGGTCCCGAGTCTCGAACATTTGGAGTCTCTTCTGTACCAAGGACAGTCTCATTTCGGGATTGGCTCGTTCATTGGCGCGTCCTGGCGACTCTTTGGTATCTTTATCTCTTCTCTCCTTATCTATGTCATGGAATGAAATGGCAGTCGATCGCTGATCCTCGTCGCTCCTAATGTCTAAGCTATTTAACATGCTATGTACATTGCATCGCTCGACGCTAAGCTCCTCCGCGTCTGGGGAATCCGTCGCGGAGCTACGAGATTTCCCCTCTTCATCTTCATCTTCCTCTTCCTCCCCCTCCTCTTCCTCTTCATTCTCGTCGTCGTCTGGGAATGCCGAGCCGATCCTGCTTTTCCCCTCCTCGCGATAATCGGAGTCGACCTCGACATCCTTTGTATTCGCGTCTCTCGCGGTGGACTCGTCGATCTTCTCGGAGAGAAGGTGGCCGGCCATGAAACTCTTGCGCATCTGCGATGTGTGGGAGATCAGATCGGGCACCATAGCCTTATCCAACAGACTCTGCACATCCTGTGTACGACAAGTTTGCTTAATATGCTTATTCCGAGCGCAAAGAAAAAAAAAAGATCTTGTCAAAAAGAGAAGAAAAAGCAAAATATCTGACCTTTCTCTCCGTTTTCTCCTCATCGCTGAGCGGCCTCGACGGTTCACTGCTCCTCTCTTTGCTCTTCGTGTCCGACATCGTTGTCGACTCGACGTATTTGCAACGTACGCTGGCGGATATCTCCTCGTCCGGACACGTCTCGCAGCAGTACTGGCCCTTCTCGGTCTCGTAATAGTTGCCCGGCGTCAGCTGGTTGCTGCAGCGTGCGCACCGGAAGCAGGTACGGTGATAAGGAGCGCGCGCTATCAGCAGCTTCTCCGCCAGGAAGACCGGCAGCCCGCATGCGGTGCACGGATCCCTCCGCATCCCCAGACGCGACCCCACCTGCGTTATCAGGTCGGACACACATATCGAGACTGTCGCCATTATTTTCCTTTCATTTCGTTCTCCAGCGAGCGAATTAACAAAGCAATTTTATGCAGACAGCTGTCACCCACCGTCACCATCAATTTTTTTTTCTTTTTCATCAAAGATAATTGCGTCAAATTAATCCTAACGTGCATCTACGTTAATGAAACAATTCTCGCGATAAAAATTGAGGAAAGTGTTGAATGTTAAAGCGCCAAATCTCGACATTATAAATATTGTTTCCCTCTCGGCTGGAAGAGCACGCGTATAGCCGAAGATAAATATTGACAAATTGTAGGTCGCATTTGTAACGAGCCATTGGATATCGACGAGCACCTCGCGTCGGCCTTTTGCCGCCCTGGCTTTTATACACCAGCCAGCGAATTTCCACAATACCCGGTCGGCCATACATCTCCGCGGTATTATCGCGGCATGCATCTAACGTTCCCGGTGAATTCAATAATAATACATCGAATAGCTGCGACTTCTATATGTCAAACGTGTATATCATACGACTGTAATGTAATGTAACGAGGACGTTGCTTTTTGCAAGCGGGAATCTTCTTTATGAAAAAATCAGATGAGCGTCGACATTTTCTTTTTTTCTGAAATTCTTTCTTTCGATTTTTCTCGACAAGATCGACAAAAGAATTCTTCGCGAAATTCTGAGTCCTCGCAATCTATGATCAACGCAAACTATTCGACAATACGTTGAAGAAAAGTTGGACGATGATTTGCCGGTTTTATGGACGTTCAATCGAGCGTTCGCTCTTTTCGTTCGGAAAAGTTAAAAGTTCGATCGTAAAGAGACTCTACCAGGGTCGAGGAAAAATTTCTACAGACGCGCAGAGAGATCGTCTCGAAGAGGATTCGCATCACCGATTATTTTTATCGCATATACGTATGCAAATGAGACGGTGTGTGCTCTGTGACGGAAAACTGATTTGATTAAAAACCAATGACTCATGTAATCAAACCATATCTCCCTCTCTCTCCGAGAGTTCCTTTTGTCGTATCGCGGGTTCGTAAAAGATCGGTGTATATACTAATCCTTCTCGCTGAAAAATGGCATGGATGATAGGTTGCTAACCGCAAAATCAATTTCCATTAAATTTTCATCGAATGCCACGTGCATGAGTTTTACATAGGCGGTTAAATAAAGCGGCGATCGATCGCGGGTTGGTACAACAAGAAAAAAAGAAAAAAAAAGAATTCGCTCTTTGTCGCGAGATTTCTATTATAGAACCGCAATGCGGATCTCTCTCTTTCTCTTCCTCTGCGCATCGGAATTATCGTAGCGTCTATAGCAAATATAACGTATTAATGAGAGTTACAGTATCATCACTGTTGTGTAGTTTGATTAATCGCGATTTAATTTAATTAAACGAACGAAAACGCGCCGTATCGCGTCGAGCTCTCTCTCGCGAGCGATGTTTCCCAACGATTATACGGCGAGAGAGCACAAACATCTGACGTATCGATTTTGTCGAGGGACATTAAGCGCGCAATTAATTAATCCAATCGACGATAAACGCGAAATGTTATTAAACGTAAGCGACGTATAAAAATAACCAGGACGCACTTTGCCAATCTTCTAAAATATTTCCAAACGTCGTACAACTATCGCGAGATCGCGACTCCTTAATAAAGTCTCCACCCTATCAGAAAGAAAAAAAAAAAGAGAGAGAGATCAAAGGCAACGCGAATTTTCGTCGTACGTTTTCTCTTACCGTAGTCTTGCTGGACAGGAAATAGAATTACAGTCACGATTCGACTGTGTGGAACTCTCGTAGCGAGCTGAGAGGTACAGAGAGGCTGCTGACCGCGCGTCCGATTTCTATTGCGTGAGTGAACGAACGAGCGAAGCGAGCTAACGCGTGCTTGCGTGCATGCATATGTACACGTCGAGTACACGCAACGAGTGGCAATGACATATAAATAGAACGTCGCGCTCCACCGAGTCTCTCCGCACATGATTAATTATTACTTTCCTCGACGTTTACCCGGACTATGTAACGCCGCGGTGGTATAGATACGATTATAAACTTCAATAAATATAAACTAAATAAGGCAAATATAAGCTCTCGCTTTAAACGCGCATCAAAGTCACGCGAGAGATGCAAAAGTCTATATATATATATATATATATATATATATATATCTCTTTCTCTCGCCTGCTCGCAATCGGTTCCGAAAAATGCCACCAAGTGACGGACGGCCGCTTCCGGGTGACGGGGTTTATTGGTCAAACTCGATCAACTACCTCTATCGAAGGTATACCGGGCGCGAAGCGTGGCGAGACCGATGGGCGACGTGTCGTCTGGAAGAGCGCGAGACAGGAGGATTGATCGATCGTGTCCCGGGTCGATTCTTTCAGCCGGTGTATAGGCGATACCACGACGTGCAAGAGTAAGTATTTCACGCCGGAAAGACACAATCGGGCCGAGCCGTCTATTTCGATAGCCAGTCCAGGTCGTGACGGAATTTTCGCTGCCTCGGAAGATTCTGCAGCCTGTCGTAAATTCGCAACGCTTTCCATTCCGCCCGGAAAATACGTCGCGACGTAGAATTATTATCCTCGATCGAATCAACAACGACTGGACACGACGACGAAGACTCGTATTATCATAAAAAAAAATATACATAAAACGTACGGTGAATAATAACGACGTGGCGGTTCGCCTCGGTGTCGTTAGCCAGCATGACACGAGGAAATGTAACAATTTCTACGAGTAACAAGTAACAAAAGACATTCCCCGGCCGTTTCGTGCAAGAAACGAGCCTCGAATCCCCAGGTTGGCGTCTTACAAACTTACTCTCTTTTCTTCATTCTTTATTCTCTCGCGGAAATCAACCGCGAAGCGCGCTAGTTCTACTTTTACATAGTCGTTAACGGGAAAACGTTAAATGATGTCTCATTTTTTTCTTCGTAAATCACAGCACACGCGTCGTGTTATCGAAAGATTATGCGTAGAACGGATAGCGTGTGTTCGAGACATGCGAGCATGCAGCTTACCCAACAACCACAAGCAAGCAAAACAATAACGACAAAGCGAAATTACCTTCTAGCAGAATATTTCAGGTTTATATTGCCCCATTAAGTCCAAGCTTTCCTCCTGGAGAACAAAAAGATACGATGAGAGGGGAAGGGGGAGAAGAGATTGACAATACGCGAGGATTATTCCCGGCTATTTCCGGAGGAGATTTCACTCGACGAATTGTCTACAGATTATATATTTACGCCGCGTGCATTCGCTTTATTTCCTTCTCTTTCTTCTTTTTTTTTCCTCTTTTTTTTCACGTGACTCTAGATAATCCCACCGAGCGGCTTTTGGGGACAACTCGACCTTTCGTTGATCCAACGTCAACCGAAATGGACGTCCGTCGTTGTGCGTAAGCCTACGAGTGCGTGTAGGTTCGCCGCGTGACTCACGTGTGGCAGCTTTAAACTACGACCAGGCGATTATGCGAACCATGATGGACGAAACTTGGCCCACGCGCGATACGTATTCATCATGTATATCCGTTCTCGTTCCTCTTCGACTCGAGTATAAAACGAGTGTTATACCGCCGACGTTGGCGAACAACGTGTCTCTCTACGTTTTGACCTTTCGTCAATCAGCCCAAGTATGACTAAGACCAGCGAGTTCTCGAGTCGCGGCGAATCGAGCTTCGATAACGAGTCGTGCTCGCGATAAGAGTAATTAGCGTGTCCGACGATATCTCGACCTAGCTAGCGGAGCGTCGTAATAATTTCGTCGACGAAAATATAGACAACTTTGCCAGGAGGGAGTCTTATCCCCGTCGCGGGATTGTCGCAGCTTTGTAGTAACGGGATCTAATCTAGGTTTGCGCGTGACTTCTGCCTCGAGCAATAACTTTCAGGTTCTTTCGGTAAGGTTCCCCGTGGAGGGTCGATTGTACCCGCGAGTCGCTTGAAAACAACGTGAAGAGAACGTGGAGAAGATCAACGAAGTCTATCCACGGGATCTTGAAGAAATTCGCGAGCAAACTAGTTTCGGAACAACGTGTTAACTTTGTGCGCGACTATCCAGCCAGAGCGTCGAAGGTACACAGGTACCTTCCATGAGCGAATGGATAATTGTGTCAGTATGTATGTGTTGTCGAAACTTGTAAAGAAGTTGATCCAACGTGTTTTCTCGCAATTCGTCCTATGATAATTTTTATTCATTCTAATGTATCATACAACTAATGACCCGATCAATCTAATTAACATGAGCTTATTATTTAAAGAATGTTTCAAAATTATGTCAGAATCATTAATGATAAAATTTCAACAATTAGTAAACGAAGCGGATATGAACATTGTTCAGGAGCCAAGTAGAGACAGGTGTAATTAAATAATAATAATAATTCCGCAATTCGTCCGACTTTTTCGACGCGCATTCTCTCTCTCTCTCTCTCTCTTTTATGCACCGCCATCGGTGAATACAAACGTTCTCCCGGCCGCTTATTAAGGACGATCGTCGTCCGTGTCGGTCTAGGTAGCATTAGCGGAGTACCGGTAAGCAGGGAAGACGAGGAAGCGTCCGGGAATCGAGATCACGAAGGCGGCACGTAGTGACTGACAGAAGCGGTCATTGTCGGCTGCAAAATCGCCGGCTAAATGGATCCTCGGGACAGATAACCGCATGTACGCCAACCGCGCGTTTCCTCGCGTCGGGAGGTTCGCCTTCGTGACCTTCGCGACGTGTTTCCCCGAGTCGTTTTCTCTACGACGCGGAAGAGACCGTAACGATCCGCGATTTGCAAATTTCATCCGACGACCGGTGTAAAAAAGTCTCATCTCTGTAACTCTAATCGCGCGAGATCAACGAAAATGAAAACGCGACACAAACCTGTTTACATATTGCACGAGGACAGATCTATACGTGTTGTAAGAGTAACATCTTGAGAAAAACATCGATGAGCGTTTCGTTAATTAATCATTCGCAGAAAGCACACTCACACAAGCTATTGAACGTACGTATGTGTGTGTGTATGTATGTATGTATGTATGTATGTTCGTTAAGGCAAACGTCACATTTTTGATCGCACATTGCGTAACATATCACGTCCATTTATTGTTATTAATTTTATCGAGCGCACATAAAGTTGATGGATTCTGTGTAAATACAGATGTGTACAGATGACACAAAAATATAATCGATCGTTCGTGCGGGGTGCACGTATGTATGTATGTATGTATGTGTGACTAACATGCGTATCTCTCGTCTCGCCTACGCACTCATCTTCGACCGGTCGCCAAGCGAGAGATAATGGAAAAAGGGCGAATGTAAAAAAAAGTAAAGGATGAGAAAAAAGGGGAGACGGACGCCTATGTGTCGATAATGCGCGCGTTTGCGTGATTGCGCAAACGCAATATGACGGCATATTTGTTGTTGCAACGCGGGATGACACCGGGGTGTCAAGGTGAACCGTGAACGAACGAGCGACTCTCCTCGAGAGATTCTTCTCTTTGTTGCGAGAAAAGATCCAAACACACACGGAGGCTGTTACTTGACCTCGGCTCTACTTGAACCGCGCGTTTTCGCGACCTTTTGCAAACCCGAGTCTCAAAGTGAACGACAAAAATGGTCTCGTGATAGTTTAATTAGATAGACACGAAAAAAAAAAGAAAGACGGAGAAAAAATAAAAAGTGCAACGAGATAAAATGCGATTCGCACAAGTTATTACATTTCTCGTATTTTTGTATAAAGATGATTAAATGAATTTTAGAGCGTGACTCGATAATCTCGTTTTACAAGACGATGGTTCTCCGTTTCTGGGAAAGCTTGAGGAAATTTTCAAGCCCGCGACTCTACCGTGTACAAATTATTATATGACTTTTATACTGACAAAAATTGGGGGAGAAGGGAACCGGCAAAAGAAAGTTACGAAAAGCGTGTCTGCCTCCGGTCGATCGATTGATATTGTTACCACAATATCATGTCTTACCTTTTGTTTAGGAGATTCCGGAACAGGGGCGATCCTCTCGTCGGCGGTCTCGGTTGTTCTGGTCGTTGCTAGACGACTTGGCGACGATCCTGCAACAAATCGCAATATATTCCATTAATCATTCATTCATTAATTTTCCTCTTTCGTTTCATTATCGAAGGAATAACCTTTCCGGTGGGAAGAATATAGTTAAAGTTTTACGGGAAAGATATATATATTTATTAAAATGTAAGCAACGTCTTGCTTTCTTTGGAAGAAACTTAAAGCGGAAGCAATTCCCCTTGTTGCCCGTCGTAGTTACAGATCGATGAAATGCTGATGTGGTTTATGGAACTTTCCTCTGTGGCGTGAATATTTATGCGCGAGAAGCTGAAGGTACCGCTATTATCGGGCTGGTATTAGTCCAAGCGGAATGGAAGCGGAAATACATTTCTGTTTGAACAATAATATTGACTCTTTTGCAAGGCAGTACGAAGAGAAGTTGTTCAACTCGTTCGTATAAAATTGCTTACTTATGTACCGCGCGTCGCGATCAATCTACGTGAAACTTCCAAAGGAAGAAATGAAGAAGAATATAATTTCATCTCCCTGTTCTCTCTTTCCCCTAGACTTCTCGAGCAAGTGTGCATTTATCCTTTCCCCATTACTGCGCGATACACCGTTAAGGATGATATCTGTACTGTGTAAAAAGCGCATACACACGTCGACATCACCCTTCGTAGATACGATAAACGTGAAACCCCTCCAACCACCTTCCGCTTACTTGTACTAATGCGGGTCTGCGACGCTATCGTTCGTCCGGAGACGAAGATCGCGTCGACTCTATCTCGAGTGGCGCGGCCTAATGTAGCTATAAAGCGGACAGGACGTCGACTACCGCGAGCAATGTGGCAATTTCCTCGTTGCAGGTAGTGATTTGAGAAACGGGATAGGTCCTCACGAAGCGCGTTAATTTGCAGCCGTGCGGGCATTTACGGCCGAGACCGAAGAAAGGGTCTCGTGCCCCAAGATCGAGATTAACCGTCGTTCAAAGGTTAACGGGACGGTTAATCTACGGAGAATTCTATAACATTATATAGGAGTCGAGAACGCGGGTGGACTTTTAATAGATTACGGCTTCGTCTTACGTGCATCTACTATATTATTATATATAATCGAGCTCCGCGATTCGCGAATGATATATTCTCCGGGCGAATGACGCGTGCGATCGCAAGAGATAAATTGTGCCGAGAGAAAAAAAATCGCACGCCTTATAAAATCGACGCTTTGCGTAACGAAACGCCGCCGGGTTTCAAAGCGAGAGCTAGAAATCGAATAATTCACGCCGCAATCTTTTCTCAGCGCGGAAAAGGCGAGGAAAAGGAGGAAGATTGCGATGTGTGTGTGTGTGTGTGTGTGTAAAACACACTTGAATTTATTATTAAAGTTTAGCCGTCGAGAGAGTTTCAACATTCTTATTTATATCGCGCGCAAACTCTCCGAGGAAAGATTACGAAACTTTAACGGGATTGTCAATTTTGCACGAGGAGGGAGAGAAATTTAATTTCACCTCTTCGATAATTACGATTAATGTCGTTTAAATACGCGTTGAGAAGAAAAATTAAATATTCTTTTCGCGTTTTTTTTTCGTGAGACGGATTTGATTCGTTCGCTGGATAAAAATTTTTGCAACAACGACGACGACGACGACGCGCGATAATTCGTTCAACAAGTGGTTGCAAACGATAACGCAAAGGGTCGATGCCGTCTAGCTAGGCGGTAGTAGTAGTAGCTGTTTTTCGATCGCGAGATGGGGAATGGCGGAAAAGCCGCGGGAAAAGAATGCAAATCTTGCACGACGCGCGCGTGCTCAACAAGTGGCTACTCAAATTTTCAAAGCCAACCTCGCGGTCGGACAGAGAAGGCGGTAATTGCGCTCTTGATAACCAGCGAGGCTCCCCGAGCGGCTGGATAAAAACAAAAAATTAAATAGACTGTCGTAGCGCGAAACTTTCCTCTCTCGCTTTTTGCGAGACGTTCTACCGGTCGTGCCAAGGAGAACTGGGTCATCGCGAAAATACATATTTAGACAGGAGGAATTTTGAAAAGATAAACAAAAATATATTAAAGAGAAAGAAGAGTTAGTTCCAAATTTGTTCGGGAGTCCAAAGTTAACGAAAAAGCGAACGAGATCGTTGCGGGACAATCTGTATTTCGCATGCGGAAATTCACCTTGTCGAATGACAGACAATCAACCTTGTGCTCGTGTAGGGCAACTTCCGCGACAAATGTCACTCGCGAGATATTAATCGAAGGGACAATTGCGAGAGAGAAAGGGAGATAGAGATAGATGCATCGGGAGAAAGCTGGGAAACCAATCGCTGACACGTGCCTGATCGGCGTCACCTATTCGGTCTATTTAGTAACGGATGTCGAGTGCACGAGACGTGTTAACGTGTTGCGACGTTTCGAAATGTCATACACCTGTCAATCGAACTAGCCTGATTTCCACCTGAAAGCGAACGTGATGTGTGGCGCTGATAAATCGTTTTCCTCTTTTTCCCGCAGTTTTCACGAAATCGGGTTGAAGGAAGAAACACATATACGTAATCATAAATGTAAACCGATATTTATACGAGATTTTACTCTCGATCGCACCGCTTCGATCGAAATCATATGGAAATAAATTTTCTATAGTAAAGTGAATTATGTAAATTAGAGTTTTATCGAAAAATCACTTCTCGCGCAAAATTCGCATTGAATGATAAAAGAAATATTGCGCTGAATCGTGTTTTTTTTGTTTTTTTTCTTTAAGGAAGATTCGCTGAGACTCTGTATCCGATGGAGCTGTTTAGGAAAGAGGGATGAAAAAAGCGATCGATCGATAGATTGGATACAAAAAAAAACTGGCACCGGAATCATCGCGCATTCTCCGAGACTATCCGCAATGGACCTATTTGGGTCAGAGGGTCTGGAAAAAAATATGAGGCTGCCGAATGCAACTCGCACTAATGGATTCGATGTCTGTTTAATATAGCGACGAGACGAGACAATGGATGAAGCGAAGAATGAATTTTAATTAAATCTTTCAACGCGTCTAAATTTACTTCTCGCGCGACGAGAGAGACGTCTAAACAAACATTGCTTTCTTTTCACTTACTGACAGGCTGATTGCGCGCAAAAGGACTCACCTCCGAAGGTTTGGTAAAATTGCGAGAGGTAGGTGAGAATCGACAATCGATCGGGAACCGTGCAAGACGCCATATCCTCGGCGTCCAAGAGGGCCGGAATCCCGAGATGCTGCTCGGCTGTTCTAAAAGCCAGCTCGTTGTTTCTGTACACATCGTCCTTGTTCAGGCCGTTGAAGTCACTGTAACAAAAAAGAGAAAAAAAAAAAGAAATGAAACGACTCGAGCCTGCCGTTATCCGTTTCTTTCTTTATTCTTTATTAAGTAGTGTATATCAATCTTCGTTACTTCACGTTATTTTTCCATATATCCACCCCGCGGCCACGTTTCATATTTATTCGCTTCGAAGGCCACCCGATGAAACGTCGAATGTGTGTAAAAAGGATTCCTTGAATTAATCACACTGTCGGCTTCATTCGTGGGGGCGTGAATCGCTTTTTTCATTAAAGCTGGCATAAATAACCGGCACAATGCTAACCGCTGAATATGTAACTCGCAAACGACCACGCGGGTTAAGTACGCTCGGTCTTTATCAAGGGAATATTCAAGACACACATTCGCGAAAAATCCGTCACACTTATATCTCTCTTAAATAATGCCAACTGGCAACGGATGTGACGCTGAATGTTGAAGAGAGAATGCGCGAGGAAATTTTAAAATAGAAAAAAAATGATACTTTATAAAACTCGGACACTCTTGTTTCGTAATTTTTGCAACATCTGTATGAATAATCTAAAATGCGCATCGCTTGTCATTTCGGTTGAATAATGAATTAAAAAATGTCCCGAGTACGGACGCAAAAAAAATCGTGAGAAATCAAACTGCAATGCGTTGAAATATACGATTGCCGCAATCGTCGATGTTATTTGTCGCGTGTATTGAAATCGGTGTAGCGTGTCATTGTGTATGCCGTATATACAACGGAATATACCGGAAATACGTATAGGCGAGTCTATCGGATTGTTGCGTCGTCGTTGTAGAATAACGTTGCGCGGTTAAATTTCCGCATGACTGAAAATGTCCCGCAAATGTATAATTTACCCTCGTACGATGTGTGGGCCAAGCGACCTGCCCCTGAGATAGACGATTCATTGAAACATAAATTATTTATGAAGACATGGAAACTCGATGAAATTTTGATTGAATGGAAATAAAAAAACATTTCATTATCCTTCTTCTGACGTAAATTTTTCGCTATATATTTTTTTATGACTTGCAAAAACAAGAGCTGATGATGACGCCGCTGCTACCGAGACTAACGAGTTGTCAATGTAAATAATCGCCACAACTTGTCGAGATGAAATCGCGATATTGCCGACTAAACTTTCCCAGCAGATCCTAGGGATCCCGGGGATTCAGACGGACTCAAAGGAGGTGGATTCTAGGATCAAGTATCCTGAAAAGAGAGCTTAAGCGTCGTCGCAAGAGCTAACTAGAAAAGAAAATCCGAGAATAATATATGATATCACGCTTTCATCACGGTGGATTTTTCTGCGATTTTTTTTTCTTTCACAATCGATTATTCCACGCTTTAATTATAATCTGCTAAACACCCTCCTTTATATAGCGTGCCGTCGTATATGCACATACACGCGCACGCACACTTTTTCGAGACTGCCTACTACGAGTGCTCCACTTTTAGGCGAATCGATATGCATGAGCCGCATCGGTGCATATTGCTCGGCGGTTGGAGAGTAATACTTGAAATTCTAGGTCGAAAGACGAGCACCTGTTCGACTGCTCGATTGATAGCGCGATAACAACCCGCGCGGATGTTAAATCCCCTTGTTGCGGTTTATATGTGGAGCGTGAAATCGACGCGTTCCCTCATCCCTCGTGTGCATACATCGTGCGCAAACATCTCGGGGAAGTTCTAGCACTGCGAAAAGACGATTGTCGAAGGAATCGAAGCAGGCCGAAATTCGTAGCTATATATCTCACAGTTCACCGGATTATCCTCGGTCGGCCGTATTGATATATCGGAAAAAAGTATATACATATATATCTTATTTCCTCTCTCCGATATTTCTTCCCTTTTTTAATAATCGCGATAACGCCCGGACTCGCGCGATAAATTTGGGATCTGATAGACGATGACGACGACGACGACGACGACGACGGTCGTCCCGGACGAGGTCACGATGAGTCAGAATTCCAGCGGAGACCGAGGTGCCACACCCACCGCTTTTATTCTCTCCTCCCATCCCCCCCTCTCGCTGTCTCTCTCTTTCCTCTCGCTATCGCAGACACAAAAAACCCACGCGAGTTTGACTACGTCTGTCTTTCGGCTTATTGGCGATATTTCATCCGTACCATTCGAGGCGGCTAATCGCCGTATATCATCTCGCGGGCGAGAAACTTCCTTCGCGAAATCTCCGTTCTTCTTATGGAACGCGATGGGGATCTAACATGGGAACGAGACGTCGAATGTGAATTCGCGACGCGAGTCTGAGTCTCTTCTGACGGAATATCTGTCAAAAGGTAGGGAAAAACAACACAGTTGTGCAAATATTAAGAAAAAAAATCTACGACGCCACGGCTTCCAACGAGAGATGCCGATAAATTTTCTGTCGCGAATTAATGTGATCCCACGAATTTCGTTAAAGGCGCGAAAAAAATCTGCCCTTTGCCGCGAGATTCTCTTCTTCTCCTTAGAGAGACACACCTGTCGGTTTCACTTTCACTCGTTCGAGAGATCCCCAAGATATTCTCACAAGATACTCTTTCTCTTCCGGGATACTCTATTACGACTCTTCTGCCCCGATCATTCGATGACAAAGGTCGCAAATCGACTGACTGTAATTTTCAATCATATACGCTTCTACTTTAATAAGTCGTTACTTGAATCAAGACACGTGTTACGCAGGCATCGAGCGTGAAATCTTGGTCGAAAATTGAATTAACTCGGTTTGTTTTGGTGGAGAGAGGGAGAGATGAACGAGACGAGAAGCGAAGGGAGAAAATTTCGTTTCAAGCGCGAAAAAAACGGAAGATAGTAAAAAGAAAATTTCTCACCGTTTTACTGCCTCCGCCGTTACGTTCGAGTAGATTTTTGTCGGACTAGTCGAGAACAATAAGAAGGAGAAATGAAGAATAGCCTCGCTACGACGTCTTCCGTCCGCGATAAAAAGCGAATTCCCTTCGTCGCGAGACCTTGAGTCTTATAAAGCGCCGATTCTGAAGGAAATTTTCGCATATTCAGATATCTGTAATGGAATATCTTTTTCTTACGAGAAAAGAGAATCGTCTCTTGCTTTTGAGACACTTTCTGAAAGGTGTACAAATTTACATCTTATCCTTTTAAATAACTTTTTTGTCAAGAACAATTCTCCATTCAATTACGGAGATATCGAAATAAAGATAAAGGCGTACGTTTTCGTGCCTCAAACGGCGAAAAAAAGAAAAATCTAATTCCACCTTTCTAATTTTACTAGATCTCAATCGAGCGAGAGTAAGATAGAGTCGATAGAAAGTCGGGACAAAGAAAACTTTTTTTTTTTTTTTAACAACAAAGTAGAGTCAGAACTCTCTTCTCTGCACGAACAGGAGCACGTTTCTCTTAAGAAACATCGCTCATTCTATAATAGAACATTTTCATTTGCGGTATGAGATTCGACGGGCAACGATCCAAGCCGCAACATCAACTTTTAGCCTCAATGTTTCGCCTCGTAAAATTATTGAAATATTAATCGCGCACACGATTCTCTCTCACGTGCTATTTTCCTTTCAAAGATTTTCTATATAAGTGCGCATCCGCGCGACGACGAATTTTTCCAACAAATATTCCGCGCGCGTTGTTTATCCGCGTCAAAGTGCCAAACGATTGCAATAATTATCAGATGTTTTTCGATCCATCAGAGGGATGTTTATTTGAACGCCCGCCAAGAAAAGTCGAGATGTGTGTGTCGTTAGTCTTCATGAATAATTGAAGACAAATAAATCTCCGCGATGTTGCTCATCTTTTTATTCCTGGTTTATCGATTATTCGCCGAAAAAAAAACCGAACATGTATGCGGGAGGAAAAAAAAGACGAATGTCCTCATTAATTCTCGAATATTAAAAGTTGGACTCTCTCGACTTGTTATTTGTTAAAATTGAAACTGAAATAAATATTATTCGAAAATGAAGAAATGCAACTCTCGGCGACATTGTCGTCTCTCTTGCCAGAGATTAAGGAAAATAAATTCTACTCCAGGATAAATTGGATCGCGTTACGTAATATGGAATTAGATTAAAATATATACGATTGTCGGCATTTTAATTTGAAGAAAAATAAAGTTTGAGAATACTAGATAGGGAGCGAGGAGGAAAATCTTTAAATGAAGATGGCAGAAAAGTGCCGCTGGCCTCATATTGCATAACGCGACACAATTCCGGTTACGTTCCGTTATCACCTATAAAATACCGACGCACATCTCCTCCTGTGTGATGGGTGCAGGCTGCTGTTGCTTTATCGATCGTCAATTCACTGAACTTCTATTTTTAGAAGGACCTTCCTTCGTCGCCGAGCGACGACGACGCGAAATCCTGGGATTACTATGAAGGGGACAATCCATCGGAGATGCCTCGGAATTTCTGGATCTTTTGCATCTCTTTGAGAGATCCTCAGAGATTCCCAAATATTTTAATAATTTCTCGCGAGAGTATATACTGACGCGCATTTAAAATCCTTGAACATTTCGATTTCTGAATATATTTTTGACTTTTTTAATCTCTGTAAATATTCTGCCCAATTTTTAAAATACTATATACCAAGATGATATACGCGACACTCTTCGCATCACACAAATCTTCTCGGGGCGAGTAATCGAGACAAACCGAACGTAATTAAGACGGAGCACACATAACCGAGTGGAAACGATGAGACTCGTGCACGGACTCGACTTCTCTATTACTTAATTTACGAGACAGTCGACTTTAACGAGGACAATTTGGAGCCGCGCCAGGAATCGGGGACTAAGTCGCACTTTTAAGAGCACAAGAAAACGACCGGTTCTCGCAATCGGTCATATAAGGGTTTAATTCCATATTACACGAGGAAGCAGCGTCACGGATTTTTCGACCGAAATGAAACGTGCGGAAGAACGAGAATTTCGCATCATTATATCCGTGTAACATCTTTCACCGTGTTACGACTTGCGATTACATACTCGCTTAGATAGACTTACATGAGATCCGGCCGAAAGTGATGAATCATGGCGCAGAAGGCTAGTCCGTCTCTCCAGGAGGTGGTCATGTTTTGCACGTTTACACCCGGATAACCGTCGGTTATACGGCGGCACCAAAGCTCCAAGGCCTTCGTACCGCGTCTCTCGCCCATCTCGCTCGCGGCTTCCTTCTTCCTCTAGAAGACGACCACGAACACCTTTTCCTCAATTTCGCCGACCTTTATATCGTTGACGTCTCTTCAATTAATTTGACTTCTGAAAAACAAAAGCAAAAATTTCTTCAGTGTGATTTACAGCTGATGCATAACATTATTCATTAACGACATCAACATGATATCGGAATTTATTAATATCAGAATGTGTACATTCAGTAGAAGGTTAAATAGACCCGCGATTGGCCGTATTTTCCCTCGATATTATCCCTCGAGAAAATAGACGAAATGTGTCACTGTTGTTCGCGCGGACAATGTCGAAAGAGAGAGAGAGAGAGAGAGAGAGAGACAGAGACAGAGACAGAGACAGAGACAGAGACAGAGACAGAGACAGAGACAGAGACAGAGACAGAGACAGAGAGAGAGAGAGAGAGAGAGAGAGAGAGAGAGAGAGAGAGAGAGAGAGAGAGAGAGAGAGAGAGAGAGAGAGAAAACACAGACAAAAAACAAGAGAAAAAAAAAGTGAAGAGTGTCACCGCAAATCGGCGGCGCTCTCAGGATGATCGAGTGTGTTTTGTCGTAACGGGCTGCGCATAACGCAGCGTTCTCGAATCCAGAAGGGAAGGGAAGGGAAAAGCAAGCCGTAGTAAATCGCGAACGCCGATCGCGTTGACCGTCTCGGTTGGTGACCAGAATGATATTTCGCGCAACGTGAAAGCTGGGAGGCTGCGAAGAGCTAACGCTCGGCTTCGGGTCAACCACGAAGAGCCGCACGCGGCTTCTGCCCGATAAACTCGCTGCATTCACAATGTCCCTCTTTCCTCCCACCTCTCCTTTCCTTTCTTATTCCCCTGGCTTCTCTTTCTAGTATCATTATTATTCTACGCTTACTCTCTCGTCGTAGACGAATCCGCGAACTATGTCGCGGAATCGATGAAGGAATAGGTATACGCGGTTATAATATTTCGATAGATTCGGGATTCATCTGATTGTGGATGAAAGTGTCGAGGATACGGCATGAAATATTTATCGACGACGTTTCTCGCGCGGCTTCGAATCGATCAATTGACGAGCAATTTTTCGCGAATAAGCGAACAGACACGAGGTGATGGCACGCGCGACCAATTCGGTACGAAAAGCTGGCTCTATTTTTCGCCTTTTCCTCGCAAACTTCCGAATACCACGAATCGATGAACGAGAAAAAGGCCAGTTACGGCTTCTTCGAAATTCATCTCCACTATTTATCTCGATGCATAGATTTATATATAAACGATCCTTTTTCCATCTTGATGTACGTAAAATACGAAAGTAGATCAGCGACACGTCTAAGCGAGATCACTTCAAGATGCAATATAAAGTTGCAATATATCGCGCGCAAACGCAAAAAAGTGGAACGGATAAAGCAGTTAACGGGAAAGTGCTTGATTGCGCTCCCGCATTTACAATTAGTCTAATCCGGACCGGTTTTCTACTAAACGCGGATAAAGACTCGCCAAACTATCCCACGGGTCTCCGTCGCGGTAAAACCGCATATCAGCTTCCAGTTTTTATTCGCCTATTCGACGACGAATTCTATGTATGTACTTGTAGCGTAAGCCTTGTTTACAAGGCTGGCCTATTTTATTGTCAACACACTTTTTTCACTCATCGAACAAAACCTACACACGTAGCTTATTCCCGCTGCTTCTTTTTGTCTCTCTCTTTTTTGGTTGTCTTGCGACACACTTGTGTCTCGTCGTCGGCTTTCACCGGCGAACAAAAATCGTCGCGTTTTTATAATCGATAAAAAAAAGAGGTAAGCCACGTTTCACGCTGTCGTCTTTCCGTTCTCGGAGGAGAAAAAGATTGATGCGCTCTTTGCGCGCGACGAGCGGTTTTATATGCGAGACTCGCGATACAATTAAGCTGGGAGGAAGCTTTCAAAGTTTCCGTCGCGCTTCCCGGCGCATCGACGTGTCCTCCTAGCTTAGGAGTCGTCAAGTTCTGCGGTTACAACGGTATCCCCGGCAACGTTGCGTACCGTGATTAATGATCCTGCCGAGAGCGGGCCGTGAGTGAAACATAGGTGCGTAGAAATAAGTAAAAGTTACATGCGGCAAAGTGGTCGGCCTTGTTCACCGTTTGCCAACAACAAGCGCGAGGTTGTAAAGGCCGTTTTACAGGTGAGAGACACCCGTGAGAGAGACAAAGGGAGGGAGGGAAAGGATGTTTCTTTTTTAAGCGCGGGAACAAGCGAATGAACGACACCATTGTCTTTTCGCGGGTCTCAACGCGAGTCCCCTTCGTTAAGGATCCTTCTTCTAGAAGAAACGGTAACAACGGTTTCGTTTCATAGTTATGCGCGCGACAGAAATTGATTTAGCGGCAATTAACATCTTCAGCAGCATTTTTCTCGAGTCACGATTATCGTTAACGCCAGCCATAAAATCATCATCAGGTGAGAACCGGAGCGGAGAATTATCTACGAGCCATTCTAGGAAAATGAGAATGAGAATTGGCGAAAACAATTGGAGTGAAAGTAAAAAAAAAAAAAACGCAACGGATAAAAAGTGAAAATCGTTATTAAGCGAACGTTAAATAAATTGACTTCGATCACGAAACCGAATAAACACTCGATCAGGTAATATCCTTGCGCAATTTCAAGAGATGATATCTACTGTACAGCCACGGTAAGAGAAAAGAGAATATTGAACGTGCCCGCGAGGAGGTTGGAGTCCCCAAAGACACCAAGACTCTTCGCGGCGAGTCGTTTCCAAAGACATCGACTGCCTTTGGCCGCGCGGCAAAAGTGAAGGTGCATCTAATGTGACCCAGCAGGCGAGCCCCGAGTAAAAGAGAGAGAGAAGGAGGCCTCATGAAAGATTCATGCCGACGAGGAAGACGGCCCGCGGCGTTGCGAGACACCTGCGGGAAACCTCTCCGCACGGCGAGTTTCACGAGGCGATTAGGACGTCCTCGATATTTTTACAGTTAGCCGCGTCGCGTCCTAGAATCGAGGAAACGCGGCGACAACACCGGCGGGTCACTTCCGACCGATGTAACCCGATAACACCCTACGTGCCTCGATCGACGGACACGTAACGGCGCGCGAAATCCTGGTGGTCTAAAAATAGCTTTAAATATCATCGTAGACTCGGGCCGGGAACACGCGAGAGATTTGTCCTTTCTCTCGAGGAGGAGAAAATGGTGGTGGTGGTCTCTCTCTCTCCTAACGTCGAGACGAGAATATAATAAACGGCGCTTCTTAATTCGCTCTACTTCTCGGACGTCGTTACGAGAAAATCTCTTATAGAGGGACGAATCTTTCTGGCGTTCCACGAGCGTCTGACATTGCCGAGTCTTGTTCGCGGTTCTCCGCAAACCGCGCAGCGAAACAGAGAGCTCGGGAAGCTTACGTTTCAATAGTCGCTCCGTCGCATTGCAGTCTCGAGTGACACTTGACGTTTCAGGTGACTTGACACGAAAGCGCGCGCGCAAAAGCATTCGCGGAACTAGGACCTGCGGAAGAAAATGTGCAGACGTACACTGTTTACACACTGATTTTCTCTTCTCGAGATTTGTAGACTCTCTCGCGTACTCTATGGAAATATTTAAAAAAACTATTAACGATCTTTTTTTTTATTATTTATCGAAAGAGTCGCGGCCTAGATAAAACGTTAAACATCTCCGGCTCATATGCATGGCTAATTTGTTATGTAGAATCCAGCACGAAACGTTTAAGCGTATAGTTAAGCAAGCGTATATCGTGATGTTTACGTGTTAATATTTCAACGTGCTCATGATTAATCCCACGGACGCGGTCCTGTTCCTCGAGAAAAGCGCCAGGGGAGTCGGAGACTATTAGAAGGAATTGCGTCGAGAGAAGAGACTTTCCACATCTGCCGCCACCTCCTTGTCGTTAACGTCCATTTACGTTGAATTACACGACTAGAGAAACCGATATATATCAATCTATTCGATCTAAAGCGCTTTAAAAAAAAATGAACGCTCATCGACCGGTCTAGCGTGTAAACATATATTTTCCAGAATGAAAAGTAATGAATATATAGTAATTTTATTCTTACTTAATTCCCTGACGTCCGCTGATTTAATGTCGCGGATCTAAAATTCCTTTAATTCCTGAAAAGTTCGATATGGAGGATCTCTCACTCTTTCTCTCTCCGAATGCAGATCCTTAAGATTGAAAATGCGTTCTCGCACGATACTTGACTCGCTGATAAACTCGCGGTGTTTGTTTCCAGTAATTAAGGATCGCACTTTAACGAGCGTGCGCAATCGCCCCGATCGCTAAAAGCGGCTATCGCTTGGAAATATAGTTGAAGAGAAAGAAAGAACGATGGAGAAGAGTTCCACTTGAAGCCGGCTTTGCGCGCAATCCGTAATATTTATTACCGTGTCGCGGCGCGAATTAAACGATAACGACGTGCGAATGTTACAACGATATACGCATCTCATTATGTTGCGAAGAGAAGTCACGGAAGAAGAGATTTCACCAAGGTTTATTTCATTCGTATTAAGATCCTGCGTTACATCTCATATGCAAAGACCCATATTCTGGATCTTCTTTTATCTAAAAAGAAGATCCAGAATATGGGCCAAAGTAGAGTTCGGGAAAATGATCGATCGAAGAAACGCACTTTTTATTCTCTGCTACGCGAGCGTTTCATCAACGAGCCTTAATTAAGGTCGGCGCGGCGGATGAAGACCGCGGTTAAATCCGCCCTCGTAAAGCTGAGTAATGCGCGATCGTTAGATTTAAAACGATATGAAAACAACGTAGCATGAACGTATAATATAACGTTAACGATGACGCGCGTATATACCGTAAATCCCGGAGCAACTTTACGACAAGCGTGCTTTTATGAAAGCGTAACGCGCTCGTTTACTATTTCTCTCGCGAAATCTCACGCGAGATTCAGCGAGATCATCTTTTTTCCCCTCTTCCCCGAGTCACCGGATTGTGCAGGAGAAAATGGACCTTGATTCTGTCAAATGCTTCATGCTCCATTGTTCGCCGAGATTACATACACTTTTCTCCTCGTTGTACGAAAGAAAAGATTTTATACTTTCTCGTGTATGTCTCTCGCGGACCAAAAGATCGAAAGGCTGCAAGGCTGAATTCACGAGAGAGAAAGGGTAACCTTGCGACTCGGCCAAGGCGTACTCGCCGAAAAGAGCGAAGGGGGTCCCGGAGGGAGAGGCGGAGAGCCGAAATGATTGCGAGGGGCAATCGGGCACGTCGGTGGGAACGCCGATCTTTACCTTCCAGGAAAGTAATTTCAAGTTAGCGGGTAGGTGGTCACGCGATTGTGCGTCTTACACGTGGTGGAGGAGAGCTCTCAAAGAGTACCGATCCTTCGCGTCGGCCAAAGTTAAAGACTACCTGTCCGAAAGCGGCGTTGTCGAGTCTCCTTGAGTCGAGTTGCTTGAAGAGCCGTTTTTTCTCCCCTTCGAAAGATCTAGCTCCGTTGGTTCTAATGTTTTCCCGCGAGATCATCAAAACAGGGTGTTGTGTGCGGTATTATCGCATAATTAAGTTAAAGTCTGGATTATGTACTAATTGGTCAAGATTCTGTTTAATAAAAGAAAACGAATTGATCAGAAATGTTGAAAATTTCAGCGCCGAAACTGGTATATATATAATAAAATGCTGTATAGAGAAAAGACTTGTATGAATGGCGACCAAAATCACAGCAGGCTCCAAACTCTAACCTGAAGATCTCTATTATCGCGGTCTCTTGTCCGTAAAAGGGACGATTTATCAACGAACGCTTTTAGAAGTGGTGACTCACGCGGTTTCACGCAGATACGCAAACCTGTCCGTCGCAGAGATGGTAAACCGCAGGGTGCCCTCCGGGGCGCGCCTTTTATCTCTCGTTTTCACCGGGGCTGGCCGGGATTTCCTCGTCCTTTTGCTCGCGCAAACGAGCCTTAGACGGGTTTTTAGCCGGCGTGACTCACCATTTCTTCTTCTTCTTCCTCTTCTTCTCCGCTCCGATGCGCGTCCAACGAGATTCGACCGGTCACCGTGAAAAAGTCTCGATAAAGCGAGACTGACCTCGCACGAGGGGGAGGAAGTGTACTTAAATTTGCGTTTCTTTGCACAAGCGCGCTTTTCTTAACCCGGCAGGGATTCTCTAGATATATACAGCGCCTTCTCGTTACGTTAAAAAAGATTTCTCGCTTCATTGAAGATCGCAAGTTATCTTCCCCTTTTCTATTACTTCTTGAAATAGCGAGGCTCGAGTCTTATCTGATGCCGAAAGTCAAAATAGATGAGACTTTATAAAATATCGCTCCATCGCGCTCGCTCTCTCCAAACTCGAGAGCAAGATTTACAAGATAATTTCTCTGAGAAAAAATGAATAAATCGAGAAGACACTATATCGATATATAGAAAAAGGGCAGAGATATATTTTAAAAAATTGTGTCTGTCGAGAAACAAATATTGCGACATTTTTCGCAATATTTCTCATCTCTAAATTACGTCGACGTCGAGAAAAGGGAAAGATTGTCGCATCTTTTTCACGGGATTTATCTCGCGAGAAACGCGCGAACGCCCAGATGGATGTCTCATCTCGCTCGTTTATTCGTCGCGAGGACGGCGACCTCGTTTGTTTGACGCGCGGGTAATCTTTTAGCTGTAGAAACGATTGTGTACATACAAACACACTCCTTGGCATAGAGCACACGTATGAATATGTATGGTACATCGTAATGGAACTGATACGCGCGCAGTTGGCCGTGTCTCTGCTCGATAAGATTTATTTCCCCGGAAAACCGATTACGTGCTTCGGAGTGGCTGCTAATGGATTTATCGATGAGGGAAATTCTGCCAAAGGAATACGAGAGGCAGAAAGACACATTCAACAATACAATAAGGAAAGACGAGTGGATCTGTTTCTAGGAACAAGGCGAAGAAGCGACGCGGCATCACCGAATAGGAGAAAAAAAAGATGTTAACGACTCGTAGAACGAGAGAAGGAAACAAGCATCGTAAAAGTGCGTCTACATAGACGAAAAAAAAGAAAGGAACCGGTATATTTAGTACTTCTCTTCAAACACACATATACATATCTATACGTATACAAACGCAAGGTCGCGCGCGAGCATCACGAATACACGAAAGCCCGAAACAATATTTCGGCGGTGCACGTCTCTATCTTTTTGTTCCTCGTTCCCTCGCGTGCATCTATATATACACGTGCGCGCGAGCACGTACGCACACAAGCGTGAAGGCGAGGATACCGTGGGAACGAGCCCCGACAGAACAGGTAGTAAGACAGCCGCGTCTCTTCCAAGTTGTGCTCTCCACCAGAGTGCATCCACGCGTGTATGTGTGTGCGTGTGAATAGTATCGACTTTCATTGAATTTTACGCATCTTTTCTCACTTCTACATATAGGTATGCAATAATTTCAACATTTGAAATTTGTGAAATTTCCGTCTGTCCTTTAACAAATAAAGGACAGACGCGTAATACGAAGACGCTTTTTCGTAACAAACATGTATGTCAAAAAATATGTAAACAAATCAAGTATCGTACGTAATCGCAAAGTTGGCAAAAAAATATCGTTTCGATCGACGCTTGTACTTGGTTGCGAAATGCATGAAATTGGCGCATCAAGGGGGAAAAGTATATCAAACCGATTACATATTAATTTAATGCCAATCCGTGCGAGGCATCTCTCTCTCTCTCTCTCTCTCTCTCTCCCCTTCCATCTCAACGAAAGTTACGCATTCGCGAGGAGATCCGTTACCTTACGTCACTGTGCGCAACCTGCTCGCTCTCCGCTCCTTTCTTCTTCCCTGCTGCGCGTTGTCCACGACCGTGTCGCCGTTACGCCATTAGGCTCGCACCAGCGAGTATCTCTGACCACCAGCTGAATATGAAAATTGACAGCCGCGCGAACCGCGTGTGCACACTTTAACTCGAGTCGTCGCGCACGCGTAAATCTAGACTACAACACTACAAACAGGTGACGTCCCCTAACCTCAACCTCGCGATTGCGCGACGCGACGCGACGCGACAAGATATAGGTACACGTTCTCGTCCGTATTCCTGTATTCGAGCGCGAATTGACTGTCACACCCTCGGAAACGACCGTACTACGTTCGACCTTCTCGTTGATCGAACGCGCGACAAGATTAGCGATTTAGGTTGTACTCGCGGCGTGTTTAACACACGACATTACGGCGCGCGCGCGGTGCTGCGACTGAGACGCCGCGCGCGGCGTGCTTGGTTTTACACGGCCGCCTCGCGTCAGCTGTCCCTCTCGCGCGCGCCGCGACTCGCTCTCGCTCTCGCTCTCACGTTGCGGCGAAGCGGGCAAAGTGCCCTGCCCGTTCGCGAGACGAGCGCTGGAATAGGCACTCTCGCGAGACATGCTCGTTTCGCCTGACCAGTAGTTCTATCAATGTATTATTAAAGATAAATAGGCGCCTATATGCTAATCTCTGGATGCTGCATTCAAATAGATTCGCGTCTTTCTCGAAGCCGGATTAAGCGAGCGAGCGCAAACAAGTGTCGGTGAACGCGAGCGTGAGAAAGTATTCATTTTATTATTTTTTTTTATTTTTGTACAAAGTAATATATTTTTTTTTAGTATTGTCAATTGAATAACTGAATTAATTGAATCCATTATTAATTGAAATTTGCTCGTTCGATCTAACTTGGACTCGATTTTATGAATTTTCCGCTCACGTTGAATTTTTAATTTAAATCGAAACTTTCCAATTATATCGATATCGCGGAGTCTCGATTCTCGGAAATATTTGATTATCGGCGAATCGGAAACCTCGCGCATCTTCGTGATAATATATATCTATCTACCGGTGTCCGATGCACGATGAATACTCGTATTTCGCGCGTTATCTTACGCAAAGATACGAGATGAGTATATATGTGTACGCGTATATACACATTTATTGCCTACTACCTTTTTCATACAAATGATGTAACACTTACGATGTATAACGCGATGCTCTACTTCTCTCTTATACATAAAAATGACGTTATATAGCTTGATGTTGCGAATTTTTGACCTGCCTTTGAAACAGAAATTTTTCAGCTGCTCCGATCGGATTTCCACATCGAAGGCGCTTTTGTATTCGCGTAAACTGGCAGAAACTTGTTACGGTGTCGACCAGGTGCTCCGAATGTATAGCGGCGCTTTTATATGCGAAAATAGAGAGAACGAAGAGGGTCCTTTACACAAAAAGCACGAAAAGTTCCGACAGGAACACGCGAAACCAGTTTCGGGACGAGGGTTTATTGTATTCAAATCACTTTCGCCATCATCGATATACATTTGTAGCGAGCATGCGGGAGTCGAACATATAGCGGACACCTAATCTGGTTCCTGCGATCTTGACCGCAATCAAGATTCACCTCGCGTGATACCTCGTTATCGCGATGTCAAGCGTGGGTCGAACTAGTCGTTGTAAAAATTGCTTAATAAGAATTCCGCGTCATCGATCGCACGCGGATCGAGGTCAATTTTAACAGTAGATCCCCCGCGTTCCTTCGCTCGTAATAATCGTAATAATCGTAATCGCGCGCGATCAGCTGATGCGTTTGACAGTTGCGTTCCGTCAGGCACGATCGAATGGAAAGTTACCCTCGCGTTATATTCTCGGTTTAAGTGTCGGCTCCGAAATATCACCGCAATGACCTCGCATGGCTCCGATTCGCCGGCAGAAATCATTCAGTATATAGATCTTTCAGAAGCATCGCGCGCGTGTCACCTTTCGCCTCGCGCGCATATAAGGTGGCGAAACGATATATTATGACTTTCGACCTTCGTCGATGCACCTTCGTCGAGCGAGTACACTTGAAATTCGCACGAGCGAATCGGAGCCGCTAAATCAACCTAAAGCCGGGTACTCACTATGGCCTGCAACGTGCAACGCAACGGTTGCTGTAACCTAATGAGTACGTCTTAAACTCGAGTTTAACAATACTCTTTAGGTTACAGCAACCATTGCGTTGCACGTTGCAGGCCACAGTGAGTACCCGGCTTTAGAGACCTTCCAACCAGGTGGGATCGATAAAAGTGACCCTACGTCGCTCTAATTCCCAGCTACCTCTGGCACTCTGCTGAGATTCTCGACGATTTCTTGGGTTCTCACAGGAAGCGATTAACCTTGTCGAGGAGCGGACTGGATCGGATTTTCGATCCTAATACTGCCAATGCTAACTCTTTTCACACAGAGAATGATTTTCTTTTTCTTGCAACATGAGACCGTAATCGGTAGAGTATGTTAAGAGAAAGACTAAATCGAAACGAGGTCGATTAGCTCCTTGGACAAGATAACAAGGTTAACGTGAAAACGTCGTTACCCGGAAATCCAGCGTGATTTATTGCGCTGCGAATAGTGTCTTTCGATAAACCGTGCGTTGTTTGTTGCACGCGAAGGAAAGCGACCGCGATCGGATACACGACCGCGCAAAGTGGTTTTAAAAATCTCACTGCTAAAGTAGAAAAACGGTAGAGAAACGAAGGAGGGACGAGAGATCGCCGTGTGTTTTCTCGGGAAAATAGGAGACTCTTGTCATGCATCGCGCCCCAGATTTCGACATAATGCTTCGCATAGAAATTTTCCAAGATTTTTCCGTTGCGGAGCATAGACGTAGCATAGATTTCGATTAAAGTGTCCAAAATTGTCTCAAATAAATATTTCGTATTACGATATCACAATTAGAAATCCTATTTTTATTCCAAATACAGGTTTTTAATCTCGAAACAGAATCGAAACAGAAATAGACGCAATTTTTTTCGTTTAGATTAGATTAAGATAAAATTGATATACTTTTATGGGGAATCAGATAAGAAATCCCATTTTTGTATATCAGCTATTAAATAAAATCTCAATAAAATAAAAGTATATATTTCTTTCTTTGTTTATACGATGTATTGACTTTCTCTCGCATTTTAATTTCCGCCGCGGATTAGATATAAAGGATGGCTATTAATCGTATAAGATTAAAAAATGTTTAATGTCTGTTCTTATATTATTAAAAAAAAAAAAAAACGGATCCTATCTCTATAAAGAATTCAGAATATTTAAGTGATTTCTTGACTTTATTTCAATCCGGAGCTATAACGAAAATTAAATATCGACCAATGCTAATTGTGGACTGTTATAAATCTCTATCTGAACAAAGTATCTAAAATATTCTACTAATTGTAATGTTGAATAAAAATCAGAAAAGAATTTTGACAAAAAACCATTACAGAAAGCAAATGAGATTCTCGCTTATATTCTCGCTATAAATTTTAAAAATTGCGTTTCTAATATAAAATATTACATTTCTGATCTGAATTTATACAATCTTTTTTAATTTTTTCCAACGAGAATTCATGATTTTTTAGGGGACTAGATTATTCAATTATATTCAGAAATTTTTCTATACAAAGACACAACGCGATACTCGGTCGCTCGTTGCCGATCCCTTCGGATCAGCACATGTCCGCATATGACGCTCGTAATTCGTTGCAATTGCTCGAATATCTCATCCGTAATTTGCCCGTTTGTCGACGCTCATTACTAGGTTCGTGACCACTTAACCCCGTCGACAACTCGACGTTAATTACGTTCGTTTCTGGATGGCTCGCAGACAAATGCGAATTCGTCGTAATCGCGTTATTCTCTTCGAAATATCTTGTAGCTTTGATAAATTAAACGAGAGAGAAAAAAAATAAAAACGCATAATAATATATACGATACGTATTATTCGACCGCGGTTCGTTATCGCGGAGTCTTTCGATTTTATACGACCGGCATAAATCGATTATATACGATACGTTCGTGCTCGGATGTTCTAATTCCTGCCTCCCATAGCTATTTCAGGCGTTCTAACAATTCTCTGCTCGTTGCTCGGCATGTAGTTTCTGGTACGCGTACCGCGTATCGATTTCGTATATCAAGGTGTACGTAAAATTTAGAGGAATCCAAATCACTCCTCGTCAAGTCATCCGTATCAAACTTTCTCTTTTCAGTGTCAAAAAAATGTTTAAAGCAATTCTGCGTTTCTCGTACAAAGAAGAAATAATCTCTTGATAATTAATAAGAATTGCCGTTGTACTACATCAGTTTAGAGAATATTAAATGGATCATTTTGATTTCTCTCTGCTAAGATTCGAAAGTGCGCAAGTATATCGGGAACGTTAAAAAGTAATCGACGATAAGAGCAATTAACCAAGCAGATAACATGTTTCCAGTTGAGCAGATTCATTAATATCCGGTCGTCGTCGGTCGATACCATTTCTTTAATTATTCTCCGATATAAGTAAGGTAATCGCAAATTGCATATTTTTGCAATATAGATTTTTTTTATCAAACACAATTGACTTAAAAAATCAAGTTACATAATCAGTATTCAAATATTTCCTTATCAAAAAAAAGATTTCTCTTTCTCACCTCTTCTCTGTGAAAAACAAAATATCAGAAAACATGTCATAAATAGGAACGGATCGCTAAACGAAAGCCGACTCGGTTAAAATTTACAAACGGATTGTAATTTGTTCATATGCAGATCATGCAGTCGCATATAGAAAAGGTCATACATTTCTTGTTTATGTTATATATTCGTGCGCATCAAAAAAATACATGTGTGCCAGATAAATAAAACTAATTTATCTGGGATAATTTACCGAGTTTGATGGAGAGAGAGAGAGAGAGAGAGAGATTTAGCCTCTTTATTAACGATTAAATTTCTCTTTTAAAATACTACTGATAATCTGACTTAAAATTCTGCAAAGACTCAAGCTATCAATTTATATTCGGACATCCGGATGTACATCAATTCTATTTTAAATTCAACATCGCGATGAACAACATTTCAAGTTGTGTATCTTTCTCAAAGTAATTTATTGCAAGCACATTTTTTGGAGAAAAAAGCAGATGAACGAGAGAAAAAAAAAGATATATACATACTATATCAATTAAAGTTGCGTAAATATCTTTTACTTACACACTTCTAAAGCTTTCGTCTACCTCGTTCTAGCAATGCACTCGTAATATTCCTCTTTGGAGAGACACGTGAACGACACATGACGTTTTATTTATATTACTCTGTTATCGCGCAAGCATCGATTAATTGAAAACGGATGTCAAGAGAATCTATTTTGTTGATCTGTCTTGTATGATATCGTTCAATCTCGTTTGCCTCTCCGGATCTACAGGTAAATTGAATTTCGCGTGACAACCAGGAAGATCAAAGTCAATGTTGATCAATTATAATGGTTTTGCTAGTCGCACTGAATTTTCCGAAAGATCAATTTGAAGCAACATCGCGTCTAAGATTCGCGGTGATCGCACAATCAAGGAATTTAGGGCAAACTTCTATAGTCTCTTACTAGTACGTGATGCCGCCATCTAATACTGGCACAAATTGACTATTTGATGCAAGAAAGTTAATTCAAAAATCTTTGTATACATTAGTATTATTTAAACGTTTACTGAGTAGATCTTTATCAATCATACTTTACTTATACACACTGCTCATCTTTTTCTTTCTCTATTTATTTGTATATATTAATTATTATATGTATGATTATTTGAGACAATTTAGAGCTGCATAAACCACGTTTAATAAGAAACTATTAATATAACAATTGATTTTTTTGGATGGCGAAGGAGACGAGAACATTCGTTCTTCTTCTCTTTCGCAAAGTCTTTCAAAAACGAGAGGGCCTTGCGTTCTTTAAGATTCTCTCGACAACTTGAGGTATTGTTAGCATGTAAGTTCTCAAAGGTCAGAAGAGACGAGCAGACACGCTTCGCGGAAACGTCGACAGAATCGATAGTAAAAGGTAGTGCAAGTCTCTGTAACGCGGCCTTCTTGCTCTATCGTAGTCGTAATAAGAGTCACCACGTGTGTTTTTGACGTTGTTACAGTCTTGCAAACGTCAAGTACATTAATCCCGGTGCGCTGCTGCTCATATTCTCTCGTAATGTGCACACTGTTCCAGATAATGTTTCGCGCTTGTCCTTTTTAATCCCGAATAAAAATCTACATAAGCCCGACTTATGTTGAAGATTTTACGGAACCCATTCGGCTTAAACAAAAAAAAAAAAAAAAAATGAAAAAATAAAAACATACCGAGCTACAATTACATAATAATAATTTGCAAGCGAGAGTATCGTCGAATCTTAATTAAATCTAACCGCGCGTGAATCATAGGCGGTGTAAAAGCGGCTTATCGATAGCGATTATAACGGTAATAGAATGCACTTTACACGTGAAGAAAATAGCGACCACTAAGGACCGAGAAATACGATCGGGCATTGTCGGCGACGTTCATCTGATAAACCTAATCGCGGCGAAACGAAAAGCCACGAATAAATCGGCCAGGGTTGCGTAAGACTATAGCACGATAGATAAAGACATGCATTATTCCGGGCCTCCGAGGCCTGCGAAAGCCGAGGCGTACTTTTCCTCGAGATCTCCAGACCCAGATAGAGAAAGAGAGCCGTGGATGGTGGAGGGACTCGCCATTTGTTCACCGGGGATTTAAGAGAGCATCGATTCGTAATCGGAGGCAAAGCTCACGCATATAACGAGAATCGAAAGTGGATGAAGCTGGCTGTCAAGTATATTTCTCAATTTAATCGATCATGCGTCCGTCCAACGCGCTAGGCTAATAAGCCCGATATAGTTGTCCCGATTCTATCCAGTTCCAGTTGGCGCATAATTTATTAAGGGCCGCCTGAGTAAACGTACCCGAGGAAGTGACCGACCGGTCGACTGGCTGGCGAATAAGATCGTTATCGCTGGTCGATCTTTATGTCGGTCGCTCCGAGCCGGGCAAAATGGAGCAAACCGGAGCGTGTACATGTACGTGCGTTAATAACGACAAAAAAAATCACGTGCAACCACGTGCGTCGCTTTCTAATTCGCAGGCGGGGTCCGCCTCTCTCGACCGACGCGTTTCATTATCGAGATTTCCGAAATCTTTCTCGAGATTTATTCCGCCACGAGTTGCCGAGTTCAAACTTTCCTCTCATTTTCAGCCTCAATTATCTCACTCGTTTATGAATTTCACAGAATTTCCACAGGTTTAATTGATAGAAGATAATTGAACCCCTTATTTATACCTCATGTATGAGCGGTAAACGAATAATTTTCCACTTGGAGGTTCGAAAGAGAAGCTCTTTTGGCGAAACTATAGATTAAATAATTTCAAAAGAGAGTAGTAATCTGCTTAAAGTATTAAAGTAGATATATGATAGGTTGAAATTTTAGATTGTAAAAGTACGAAAATATAATTTCGACTTTGATATCGCGCGACTACTAAACAATACCGGACTGAAACAAAAGAGAAAAAAGGAAAAAAAAAAAACATATTCCCTTAAGTGCGCCATTCATTCGCATATCTAAATTTATTCGTCGTGTTTTCACCCCGCGTTCGCGATGTGTATCTCTCTCTTTTTTTATTTTTATGCGTTTTGTTCTTTCCGTTGTAATTGCTAAGCTCATCCCGTGTGTCCGGTACGTTCCGGAAGTAAATTCAAAAGGCCATTGTTGCATTTCCGCGTGTCCGTATAACGACGGCTATCTCCCGACTATCGTTATACACGGTGTCATTGTGGGGTACATTTATTTGCGGGAAAATGATATTGCACCTTCAAGCGGAGATACGATATAATGACTTAAATTTAATTAGTGCTCCTGTAACGCTTGCGGGCACATTGCGGGATACACTAACAATAAGTAAAACTTGAGCGCGAAACAATGCATAATGCTATTCGTGTATTTCGCGCACGAAACTACGGATGCAATTACATTTCAGAAACGTTTCTTGCAGGTCGTAAGTTTAGATCGTCAATTATCTCCGCCATTGTCTTTCGCGAAAGAGAGAAAAGAAGGGTGACGACGAGGCCATTGTAATAAATGACAATTGCACAACGAACAAATGAGAGTTCGTGACAATTAGCGTGTATATATATACTCTCGTCGTCATAAACGCCTTTCACCTTTCCTCAAATTCGTGCAGCTAATCGAATGAAAGTTCTGTTTCGATCAAGAGAGATAATCACGAATGCGATATCAGGATGGAAGATGGAAAGAGAAGAAGAAGGGGAGGAAAAGAGCGAGAGGCATTAGGCTGAGAACCGTCGAAAAAGTTGACGAAAAAAAAAAAAGAAGCGAGAAATTAATTAAATTCCAAAGAAGTAATAATCGCGAGCGTCATCGGCAAAAATGGGTCAAACGCGAGAAGATCCCGAACGGATCCTCGCCATCTCGTACCGCGACCATATTTCGAGCCCCGTTATGTGACGATTTTTTAGCGATCGGCGAACATTTTACGGTCGATTACGACATCGATTTTGTTTCACCTCGACGAAATTATGATCTCCCGAAAAAGGCGAGCGATCGAGTGAACTTTACGAGGTTTACAACTCGATTTATAACCGAGAAAGTTCCTGAATTTCACTTTTGTATATAAAAAAATAATAGACGCCACTTAAAATTTTTTTTATTACTTATTTCGCTAAATAAATTTTGTTTCTTCGATAAAAAGGAGGCGAGCGGAAGAAATCGGCAAGATCAGCATTAACGATATGAATAAGGCGTCGATCGCGGATTTCAACAAATTGTGATTATAATATCATTCTTCTCAACGCGCGCGATATCGCTAAGTATTCTTTAAGTAAGTCGAATCGGAGAGAAATCTCCCCTCGTCACTGTTCCTATGACGACAAAATGGAAAGATATGTTCGAATGTGATGACGGAAGAATCCTTAATCTACCAATTCCCCCCCAAAAAAGCATAACGGCTCTTTTTTCTGCGTTCGTGATAAACAAGAGTTAATAATACCAATTAGAGGCCGGAGATTATTATTTTCGATAAGTAATATTTTGTTATGCTTTCTCTCTGCAATATATTTATGAAATTAAAAGCTAAAGAGAAAGAAAGAAAGAGAGAGAGAGAGAGAGAGAGAGAGAGAGAGAGAGAGAGAGAGAGAGAGAGAGAGAGAGAGAGAGAGAGAGAGAGATTGGGACTGTAAATAGTTATGCTAAATTACACTAAGTTAATCTGAATTTCACATACGGGTCTCGTGTTATCGATCAACTCGTGCAAGCCGAAGCCCAACCCGGTGGAAAATTAATTCTCAGCGATTATCAAGAGATCACGATCGATCGCTCCAGCGGACCGTGCAAGGATTCATTAATTAAGATCTAAATTATCACTCGCGAAGCCGCGCAAGAATCTCGTTTGGTCGAGCTGCTATGTCAATCGCCACGAATAGACTACTATTGCGACGTTCTCTAACGAGAACGGCACATGTTCGGGACTTCCTCGAGTCTTAAACGAGATATCGTGCGCTTTTCTAATAAGCCAATTTCGTCTCGGCAAAATTTCGATTCGACGCTTTAATATACAATACAATAGAGCGTTCGACAATAACGGGATTCCCATAAAGCAACATCGCTATCGATAATATTGAATTGCACGTGTTATCTGAGCGACTATATATACGTCGTAAATTATTTCGCGATATGAGTCCTCTAGTCCTCATATATACTCTTGTTCTCCCTGTATATCCGGTATTCTCCCGGTTCGTTCTCTCTTCCGCCAAACTAAAAAGTAATTCAACAAGAGACATCGCTGTTACCAACATATTCCTAATCCTAAGTTGAAACTGATAATATTCATTGATAATACAGTATATGTCGCAGTTTACATATATATACTTTGAAACACAGTTAGGATTGTTACTTTAACCGTATCTATCGAGACTTAATCCACTTCTTCATATATACTTGCCCTAACAAATGCATAGACGATTATGCATAAAGTTATCTCATCGTTTAAATTATGTATTATATGCATCGTTACGAAGTTGGGAAAGCCGAAACTCGAAAGTTTCGCGAAAATGCCGGGCCATTAATAAAGCGGCAATTAATAGCGCGGCGAGGAACATTTTCTTGTTACAGATATATTTTATAGCGACCGACCCCGGTACACAATTAAAACACATTCAAACAACGAACAGTGAACGGAAAGAGAGAGAGAGAGAGAGAGAGAGAGAGAGAGAGAGAGAGCTCAAAACTTTGTCGTGGTTTCCAGCCACGACGAGCGCTGTAAAGAGGATTGCGAATACAAGCGTAACCATCACCGCTGGCGTGCTTGTAAATAATCCACAAATGCCGCGCACCGTATAATTATATGCATATTCCGGTTCGCATTTATATACATATACGCGATTCGGCAGCACGCAAGCATTTCCGCTCCGAGTCGGTCACGCGATTGGAGAGAGAAACCGACCCGCTAGGAAATATCTCAACATCAAAGAACATTCCCGCCGTCCGTGCGTTCCCTAAATTGCGGCAAACCTCGTTCTCGGAAATGTCCAACGAAAATTTCGGAGCCTCCTCGAGCCTCGGAGTCCTTTCTACGAATGAGAGGAAAAAACGAGGATTTTGCTATGCACGCACAGTAATTTCAGACTCTCCTCTGGCAGAGAAAATGGAAACGGTTGAGGCACAATGATGTATCTCGTCGACCGGAGGGAGGTTGCGGAAAAATGAGAGACGGAAAAGAGGAGATGAGGAAGAGAGAGAGACGGTCGAATGAAGCGGCCGAGCTTCATCGCGCGGGGAAATCAAAACACGAAGGACAAGATGACGAGAAAACAGGGAGCTCTTCTCTCGGGCTCGCGTGCATAACACCCGGCGCATGAATTAAACATACGCTGTTCGCGATCCGGACGACGAGGCAAACGTCGGGGAAGCGTGGCAGGATGAGAGGGATGAGAAGGAGGAGGAATGAAAAGACGACTCGGTGAAATTGGTGTCGGGCGAGAGGGAAAAGACGCGCGCGAGGCATCAAGAAGGACATAATGTTCGTGCTTATGTATTCGTCGAGGGTCTCGGGCAACTGCTGAACTGTCGGGTTTCCAACAGTTCGATGATACGACCGGAATATTCAATTAAATTAGACGTATAGAGAAAGAGAGAGACTTGCAAACTGCGTAGGCGCGTACATATACGTGTATGTAATATATATACGTCGACGCTATACGACGTCGATCTACTTGCGATTCGCTTTCCATTATCTGCGCTTCGGGCAAAGTTCGCGACTCGTGTGTGCATCTTGTAACCGACAGTATCGACTACGATACTAGTTTATATTCGCCCGTCTCTTTCTGGCCGCCGGGCCTGTCCGACGACTGGAAAGACAATAGCTAGCTAGAGAGAGAGTTTAGTACCGAGGAACCGTATCGAAACTTGTGCCTCCACCGATGGAACTCGAAACTCACCCTTGCGAACGAACCACCGTGTCCGCGACGACCTCAGCCGTCACCCGCCGCCTACCTACCTACCCTGGCCGTGCTCGTTCGCCTTCGGCTATCTCCGCGAGCGATCGGCCGCGCGCAACCCTCTGTGGGTGGCGAACAGGGATGACCGGGGTGCGACCAGCGGAGAGGGCGCGGCCGAATGCGGGCAGAAGGGGGGAAAGAGTCGAGGCGAGCGCTTACGAGGACGACATGTCCGTGGTTTTTACGACCGATCATCGATGGCAAGCGAGAAGAGTTTTTTCGTCGAGAATATATATGTGAGGGAAGAGAGCGTATTTTCGCGATCATCTCACCCGTCTCCCCTTCTAATGCTCCTTCGGTTCGGTTCCTAGCACTAACGTTACATGCGTCACGCACACGGCGTACGTTTGTATACACATCAGAGAAGCGCGCCGTGGGGCTCGCACCTCGAAGGGACCCGAAAGGGAGCGCGCGAGGAGGAGAGACAACCACAGTCCTTTCACACACGCGCATATGTATATATATATATAGGGAGATACTCGTACATAAAGTCCCGTGCGAATATATATGTATATATATGATATATATGATATGTATGTATACATACACATATGTATACATACACATATGTATACATACTCGGCACCGGCGAAGGGACCCGGTGCACCACCACCAGAATTCCCCTCCATCATTGCATCAGGTCCTTTTCTCGCTCCAGTTCTCCCTCTCGCACTCTTCTCTTTCCCGCGCGCATGTTTTCCACGTATACCGCTCCTCTTGTCGCCCCCGTTGCCGCTCTCGGACTCTCTTTCGCGCAAACGCTTTGATCGTATTCTCCCCACTATTTAACGTCCTATGTCTCTCTCCCTTACATTTGCATCTCTTCGTCTCGTCTCTCCCACCCCCGCGAAAATATACTCGACGAAGACGACGACGACGACGACGACGACGACGACGGTGGCGATGCTGATGGTGGTGGTTGATGATGATAGTGGTGGTGGCGGCGGCGGCGGTATTGCTGCTGGTGGTGCGTGCGCGCGCGGTGCTGCCTTAACGGCGTATCGGTGCGGACGGTGGCTTTAGACTCGAAGCTGCGGAAGAAGGGCCGCGAGCTCGGCCGTGTTCCGATGGCCTGATACATATTGCGGAACGCATTCATGAAGCTCCACTGCCCTGACTCGTCGAGTGAGTAGTACAAGTTTGTGACATTTCGTTTGTGCCGCGGTGATCACCGAACGAAACGACGAGGGGTGAACAACGCGAAGGAAGGGTGAGGGAGGGAGAAAGTCCTCGCGGACGCGCCGCGTATCGGTACCCCTCGTGCACCTTCTTCTCCACGTTTTCGTTCTCCCTTCCTCTCGTACGTGGGAAAGGAAGAAAGAGAGAGAGAGAATATTCTCCGCGCCGTATGAATCGCTCGACGACGAAGGTAGCCTACGACGACGACGACGAGGACGACGACGAGGACGACGACGAGGACGACGACGAGGACGACGACGAGCGAGTCCGCGTTCTCGAGAACAGACGACACCACCAGGAACGTCGTACTCCGACCGTCCCTCCTTCGTGGCGACCGTTAAATCGGCGTGGGTCGATCGAGAGTCGAGGAGAGTAGGGGGAGGAAGAGGCGATATTTAGCCGGCGGAGGGAATAGCAGAAGAGAGAAAGAGAGAGAGCGCTTCCTCCTCGAGGCCGATTAACAGTTGGCCCGAGGGACGCGAGACGATCGGAGTCGGTTTCTTCGGAGCTGCCGCGAGCGAGCCTCGGTCGAGGCGCAATAAATATCGACCACCGGGAGTGGAGGCTTAGCGATGCGAAAAGTGGACCATTCGATCGGGCCACGTCATATCTCCTAGCGCAACGTCGTCGCACGCGTCCGCGAAAAGGCGCGAGATGTATCACGATCGCGACATGTGCACGTTCCCGGAGGGGGTGGCTCGTGCTTGGCTACTCGTGAGCATTAGGCGCGGGAGGCTCTCGTCATGTTTGCGCTCTCTGCGCGGCAGCCCGCCAGAGGATTCGCTATAGTAGACCCCTTCGCGGATTAGACGAACGTTATTGAGTGTGCAGTGTGGCGATTCTTACATGATCCATCCGTTGAAAAATGCTAAGCGATTGTCTTCTCTCTCTCTCTCTTTCTTTCTCTCTCGGAGCCCAAAAAGATATACGTAGGGTGCGTCTTTTGTAATAGGATGCCCAACACTATGAAATGTAGCGTATCGAGATGTCGGTAATGTATAGTATCAATTCTCCGTATAGTTCCTGTATCATGAATCATACTGAACGATAGTCGACGGGTCGTTCTTATAGTAGAGTGCGTTAGAGAAAAAAATATTCAAGTTTAGAAACGTGTCTCTCCATTTTTTCCCCGGAATTTCGACTAATGGATGATATTCCGGTCCGCGCGGTTCCGGAAATCGCTGATATATAGTAATACAATGATGCATTCTTGGCAATGCCGATGCAGTGATAGTGTAAGGTGATACACATATATAGTGCTCATGCGACCGTTACATTTTTCGGATGTTCTACCGCACATGTTAAGGTACGTTTACATCAGTGTCCTTTTAACGATAATTTATCTTTAACGAAGTATATGTCGAGCGTGTTTCAAATAATACTGTGACGATTATTGCCTACTACAATTAGCGCGTTTCTTTACGTGTCGTAAACATAGTTTGGTAACCTTTTCTAGAGAGAAATATTTTATTGTCAAATGACGCAAAGTATCGCGGAAGATCCTGCCGATATTAAAATTCCTATCGTTTTATATCGATACTTTTTTAATATTTATTACGCATGCACTGTGACTAATATACATGCCAAACGTATTACATATTTACATTGTATCGTATCTCCAGGAATTTAAAGCTAACGTATTGCGTAAGCGATTCGATCGCGATTGATATTCCGATGCAATGTATGACAATCAAATTGGCAGATATCCCGCGGCAGATGTCGATCTCTACTCGCCGTGCGAGCGCACTTTAATTTGATGATATCAGTACGATAACGTCGATCGCGCGTTCGAGGGATGATAATTGGAATTCATCTTATCGTGCAGTACTGAACGCGCCCGTTCAGTTTTGGAAATCCACCTGTCTGGTGCGTGGCTTTTCAAGGGCTGATGATTCATAACCGATTAAGCGCGCGGCCCGTTATTAAGGGTTGGTCGACCGAGTTTCAGTCCCCATCGCATTTTCGGCCTTTAAATGCTTAATCAATTTCCTCTTTATTTCTAGAACGAAAATATACACCGCAAAGACACGATAGCGCGAAACAGAAATGAAAAAAATATTACGCGATTGTTAAATGATATATGTAAAATCTTAATCTTTCGATCGATCCAAAGCAGCTCGATCTTTCTTTCACTGAGAAAAATAGTGGAGAAAGAGAAAAAAAGAGAGGGAGAGAGTGTGTGGAAAATTTCATTAAAATTTCAATCTATCGCAGCTATTGTTCCGCGAGGTGCGAGATTGGGCGCCTTCGACTGTCTTCCTGATTTTACCTGATTTTATTTAGCCGGCACGGCACGGCACGGCACGGCACGGCACGGCGACCCGGGGACGTCGACTAAAATTGTGTCGTCTCCGCGGAATCATCCATTCAATCAATTTAGGGGCTATTTCGGGGTAACACTCGCCCCCGATTTCGTCATTTCTAGACAAACTGACCGATTATATTCCGGGAGAGCCGGAAGAAAACAAAGGACGCGCAAACCGTGTTTATTTTTATTATTTCGGTTATCGTCAGCTACTGTCGATCGCGATTAAATGTATATTTTTATACCGGCGTTTTTCTCGGAATTATATGCACGATAAACCAAATGGTTTTAACGATCTACAACGATCTAATTGATGGACAATTCGATGTAAAATCGATAATTTCAATTATTCGTCAAATATAGCGATTCTCGAATCTGAGATAAAAAAGAATTCGAGAGTTCGATCCAAAATTGGAGAAATTCAGACAAGTCGTCTCCTCATTCAATTGAAAAGGGTTAATGCCGCGCACGCTTCTCCCTTCCCCCCCCCCCTGTTTGCTGAATGTCCCGTGTCTGAATAGGAAACAAGGAAATTCGTTATCAGCCGCACAAAGCTTCTCGGGAAACGAGTCCTGCCGAGAGAATTCCGCGAGAGTTAATCCCATAGAAAGGCGAGCTTAGTGTCGCTTCCCACGGAATTTTATGACGGCCGTGATTTCTTCCATTGATATTACTTATTCAAGCTCTTCTCGGGATTGGTCCAACGCACGATTTTTCTGGATTTTCTTTGCGATTCCGCAAATAGCGTTTCTCACGATACGAAATGGCCCGTATAAAACTAGCGAGTGACATTTATCGTTTCGCGGATGTGGCGATTGTGAAAATACAAAATACAAACAACGCAAAATGTATGTGTGAGAAAATAAACAATATATTTGTTTGTTAAAGTAAACAAACAAATATATATATGATATACATATATAAAATAAAAAAAGGCAAGCCTCTCTCTTTTTCGAGTTGCAATCGAAATCTGTCGGTGTTTCTTATTCATTCAAAGCTGGCTGAACACGACATACACATGTACATATGCTATCGGTAATATCGTGTATATAAATTTCACATATGGCCAACTTATATTCATACATTGCCAATGTTGGCAACATTCGATAATATTCGTTACGATGGCGATTTTTGTCATAAAAGAAACACGAAGAAATAGCTAATGTCACTGCCAATATTTTTATCCAGATGCTATCTAGATAGTTGAGCATACTTGCTAAAGTGGATATTTTATATACAATATATATACATATATAAAAGTTTGTTAATTATTTATAAAGATTTTATGTAAAGAAATTAATGCTCCATAATCTATCAATTTTCCTTTAGAAAATATCTAATAAAAAAAAGATAATTCAGCAGAAAAATAATACACGTACATAACTGCGCGCCTATTTCTATAGATATACACACACACATTCATTTAAATTCACCTATTTGCGAAATAACTCTAATTAAATTCTATATAAAATAACATAATTAATTTAAACCATCCGGTATATATTGAAATGTCATCTTGTTTACATGGAATACACAATCAACCCATGTTGCCCAGTAATATGTTTCTCTGATAGAGCAACGCTCTAATCGCTAAATAAATGGCAAACTGAGTTTCGCATTTTGGCGTCAGTTATCGATGATACAAGATAACGCAAAAATTGCATTATTAATTTGAACGAAAAGACGAATCTTCTAAATAAATATGCAAACGCGGACAAGATAATTAATAAATATATCAAACATAATGAATTATCTCTGCTAAATATAATAAACTTGATAATATAATACTCGATAAATATAATAAAATGGTATATAATGTGTGATACATAATGATACGGTAAAAGTTCAGATTCAGATACTTCGGTACGTAATGACGCCTAACGCAAACTCTTTATGGATGAAATGAGAAAGTGAGACGTCCCCATTGAAATCTCAAGTCGATAGCGACGAGGGTTAACGATACGCGACGAGGACATCCGCCACCCCCGCGCGTGCTTAATTGATTTCCCCCAGTCGCTGAAAGCTCGCCTGTAATTGAGCAGGACATTAATAACTCCGCACACTGAATAATTCGAACAAACGTACGTCCCAAAGTCTCGGGACGTGCCGTAGAACTTATCGATTTCAGATTAGCACGTAAATTGGCAGGCAGAGGGAGGATGAAAGCTTGGCGAGGCTGCAGAAAAGAGGAAGGGAAAAGGGAGGAGGAGAGAAACGTGCTTCCGCCCACGCATCTGCTTGTCCTCAGATCATTTGGGGATTCGTTCCGATATTCTCGCTATTTCCTTTCTTTCTATATCCAGCGTTCTTTGATCGAAAAATTTGGCCTCTTCCGTTTTCCCCCCTTTCTATCTTTTCCTTTCTCGAAAGGTACTTTCCTGAAAGTGCACCCGCCTTTGAATTTCTCGTTTATGGTTCCCTGAAGATCGCCGAGCATCGAGAATCGAGGCTTCCTTTTCCGATCGATTCCAATTTTAAGCTCACAGGAAGCAGGGAGAACGAAAGTTTTGCAACAGATGCCGTAGAACGGCCGAGTTAACAACTTGCTTCGTCCAAAATGAAAAGATTCGACGTTCGACTTCGACGTCGTAGAAAGAAACACGAAAGGGTAAAACACGGTACAGATTTAAAATACGAGATAAGAGAGAACTTTCGATCGGACCAGAAATATCTCTCGGTATAATCTTGCATGACCCGGATGATTGCGTATTTATTTCTTCTTTCCTCTCTCGTCTCTCTCTCTCTCTCTCTCTTCCTATGTTCTCGTCTGCCTTTAGCCTAGACGAGAACACTACCCCATTATCGCCAGTCGAATGGGTCCGGGTTCGTTAACCCAGGGATACACCGATATATCGACGACGCGGCTTTATCCGGATGCCCGACTTCCAGATCATACATGCACAAAGCCCGATCTCCATTTTCAAGACAATACTCGCTTTTTCTCCCATCGATACGTCGCGACCTTGATGACGATTCGTGTCGACCTTGCATTTCGTTCGGACGGTAACGCGAGCGCATCAGTAACGCGATATCATCAGTAACGCGATATAGCGTCATTTTTAACTCAGCGAAATTCCGATTTCGCGCAAACAGTTCGCGTTTTACCGAGAAAACTTTCGGACGATCCGTATCGTCGCGCTTTTTTAACGCTAAGTGTGCTTGACCATATCTTTTCTACGAGTTTTTGCGTGGAGGAGCTTTTTTTTCTTCTTTTTGTCTCGATTTTCTTCGGGGTTCTCGGGTGTGAAAAATGTTGCGCAAAAAAATTGAACGTAAATAACAGATTATATTTTGTCTTGCGAATTCTCCGATATATATATTCAGCGGAAATACCTTCCGAATTTACGGACAAGCATTGTCGGGAAAATATTTTATTTCGACTAAGAAGTAAGAAAGAAGGCGTGGCGCGCGCGGATAATAAAGTAAATCTTCATCCGCGAAATCTGAAAGGGAAGCGTTCATAAGCGTCGACCCGGCGCATTTTGCCGTTTCTCCGTGACGGTCGTTTATTATTGCCGGAGTTTGTTACACGATGCGGAATGGCGGAAGTTGAGAGGCGGAAGTGCAATGCATCAGCGCCCGGTTCTCTTTTATTCGAGCTAAATGATCTCTCTCCGAAGATAAAATGCCCTTATTCATTTGCGAGCTTCGTACGTACGGAGAGTATATGCACTAGATTTAGCGCCTCAGATTCGCCGCGGGCGAAAATAAAGAGGCAAATCGATGAGTTGAAAAATGTATTATACTTAGATAGGTATGCTAGATTCTCATATGGTTTCTTATTACCGCGCATCAATCAATAATTGCTTGTCGATCAATCAATGCCAACGACATTCGGCAAATATAATATGTATTGTTATCAATAGCGACCGCGTGTAAAAATAATTATATACGTAAACGTATAAAAATAAATACGTAAACGTGCCTTAATATACGTGTTAATACGAATGTCTCTGTTATTGATAATTAAATGTTCGATATTTTTGTCCAGTTTTCTTAATCCGATATGCCTTCATAAATAATGAGAGCCAATGCACATTCTCGTCGATAAAGTGTATCAAAAGACAAAGAATTAAAAATTGACGACACTATAAAGATGTACGAGAAGGTAGTTATTTTTATATAAGAACGTATCCAGAAGAAATATCTATAAAACTAAACGGATACACAAGTATCCGTGAAATTGCGTTTCGAAAATAGGAAAGAGAAATTAATCTGTGAGATAATCCATTACATCTTCGAGTAAGACTTTATTTTTCATTTCAACCCGTAATGTGGAATAATTCAGAAACCACCGTTTGACTGTTATTTAATCGAGAGAACGAGACTCTATTTACAAACCGCTTCTCTACGTCAACTAATTGTGGGTTGTACATGCGTAAACGAGAAACGTGAATAATTAAATGACAGGCTATATATAGAGGTGAATTGAAAATTATATATACGAGTTGCGTTCTCTCTAAACGCAATAGAAATCGACGTTGAAATCCCCCCTAATAATTGACGATTTTTATGAAAAATATTGTACGCAAAAACTTATTGCAGTTTATAATGAATTTCTCTCGTGTCTATATACATATGATATATATAAAAGAGATAAAGAGAGGGCGATTTACCGGATGTTTCAGTGGGCGTGCGGGGGTGACTGGAGTGATGGGATGGGGCCAGAGCCCCATGGAGTTCGGGTAGACCCGTCTCCGGCCCAGCTCCCCAGCCCCCTCCGCCATCGATATCGACACCGCTCCTGCCAGCGACGCAGAGGGCCGCCTCGATCGCGATGGAGGCCTCTAGCAATCAACAACAGAAAGAGAAGGAGCCACGCATTCACAGGCCTTACGCCTTCGACAAGGTATTATCCCTTGATAAGACACATAGCTAACGAAATGTTTCCCTCGTCTAATAATCGATCGTCGCGTTGATCTTTCTCGCGCAGATGGAGGGGCTGGTGCGGGAGATGCAAGACCCTGAGAGCGGGGTACCCGTGCGCAGCCAAAAACAATTTCTCACCTCGATCCCTTCAGCGTTCATGGGTGAGTGCCATCGGTACCTGCGTTGTGGAGTAAACGTAACCGGCCATCACGGCCAGGACACTACAGTAGGCTGCCTGCGTGTTGCAGGTTACGACCTCATCGAGTGGCTGATGGAGCGGCTTGCCATCGAAGAATCAGGTACGGGCTCGTATGTGTCTACTACCGCGCTGTGTGATCGTGTCAGCTGTCCCCTTTCCCCTTTTATCTCGCTCGCTCGTTCGCTCGCTCGCTCGTATACACTCGTCACTCGTCTCGCCACGACGCCGCAGCCAACACGCGCAACCGCAACCGCTCTTGCCCGAGGATACGCTAACGACCAACACCATCGATACTCTCTCTCGCTTCGCCGTTTCCGATCCGCATTTGCATCGATACTTTCCGCTTGGTGCCTTTCAAGTATCGATTACATATTAACACATTGCACTAATATACGCAGGAGATGGTATACTCTTTCGTTCGAGTCGAATATCAATTATTTATATATCGTTGATTATCGAAAATATATATATAACGATGATCTTACACACGCGAGAAAATTCGCCAAGCGTTCTTCCGCGACGGACTGAATATTTCTCGCGGTTCTTTTCGGATGCGAGCGACGATCCGCGTGCAAATAAAGAAATGTAAATTTCGTTTGATTACGGTTCCGTTTCGCCGCGCGAGGCGAACGTATAATTCGAGTGAATTTAGCGAGAATTAATGTCCTCGTAACTCTCGGTGAGATAGTTGAGGAAGTCGCGGATAGTATTTATGGAAATACCGAGAACACATTTACGTACGCGACAGGTAAATCTAATTGAAACCGAATTCATTATTCGATAAGTAAAAAAAATGTTTCGAGTTGATGTTACCTCCCCGACGAGAGCACCGACGTCAAAGCAGCGCACAATTATATTTCCTAAAGATAGCAAAACTATAATTTAATACGTGGACATCGACGTATATATATACATACGTTCGCTGGAAAGAATTGCAACAGACAGATTGTACTAGAAATACGACACACAGAGCAATGTCGCATCGTTTGAGAGAACCTGCACGACCCTAAACGACAATTAGAGGCTTTTGTCGATGTAAGCGTCTCTTCAGATATCAAAGTGCATTATTATGTTTGACAGTAGAGGCGGTCCATATTGCTAATCAACTATGCCAGTATGGCTACTTCTTCCCAGTGAATGACTCCAAGACACTCACTGTAAAGGACGATAGCTCTCTGTATAGATTTCAGGTAAGATACAGCTTCCGAGAATGAAGAAAAAAAAAAAATTTTTTAATTCTTTCGTTCGGAATTATCTAATTGCTTATCTTCAAAATTGATGCGCGTAGACACCCTATTATTGGCCGTGGCAACACAGAACCCCTGACAATGTCGAGTACGCGATCTATCTGGCTAAACGAACTCTGAAGAACAAACAACGCCACGCTCTCGAGGACTATGAGATCGTACGTAATGATATCGCAATAAAACAAGCAATTGACATATCCATTTAAGGACACTCGTAAAATTAAAACCGTACTGTCTTTAGGAAGCTTTGAACAGCCTGCGCAAGAACTTGCAGAACAAATGGGATATAATACAACTACAAGCAGAAGAGCAGGTGACTAACTCCGTCGCTATCGCGCAATTATTTTTCATCAATACATACACGCATATATACATATATACACGCACCAGTGTGTCCTATAGAGATAGAATACAAAGCAGTACTATCATATTTTTTATCAATAATAAGCATCTTTTTTCTTTGACAAAATTTTCAGAAATATTCATCGTTTTTATCTACATATAAATATCTCACTTTTAAAATATGACAATATAGTACATCTGTTGCTTTTTTATTATTCTTGTAAATGATTCTTCGTATAAAATTTTGATTCTGTTGCAATTAAGTTTAATATTTACATTATACATAGACATTATCATCTATTTTTATATAAAAGCGAGAAAACACATTTTGCTGCTATTATTGCTTTTATTTATTTTATATCAACTCAAATCAAATTTCTTCAAATGTTAGTGTCATTATAAAAATATAAATATTGAATAATCATAAGAAAATTATCAAAATTTTTAAATAAAAAATTATTTACACAAAAAATCAAAAAATAGCAAATGCATATTAAAAATGCATTGTCAATATGCATATTAAAAAGTGAGATATCTCGAAAATTAATATGTATAATACATATTAGCATATTAAAGTGAGATATTTCGAAAACAATGCATTTCTGGAAAATCTGTTAAAAAAAAAAGATGTTTATCTTTTGACAAGGAATACGGTAGTATTAGTCTGTATTCTAGTATCTTTTATATAGTAACACACATACACGCATACATATATGCGGTTCCACGTAATGTGAAATTTCACATATTCGATCACGCGACTCCTTGAAATGATTGTGTGGATTCAGATACGCCTGTCCAAGGAGCGCAAAAAGGGGGACAAGATAGTGAGCGACTCGCAGGAACGAGCATTTTGGAGGGTCTATCGGCCGCCACCCGGTTGTCTCAGTAGCCTGGAAGTCGTGCCTGTACCTACTCGTTTTCGTCCTGGACTTCCACGACCACCGTCACGGAAACGCACCCTTACCGATTTGCAACGTGAGGTGAGAACGCGTCGATTAAGATTTTTATATCCCTGTTTAAAGTCTCGACTTAACTACCACACGTGCGGGTTAATCTTCTTCATTTAGGTGGACCTTTTACGGAACAGTTTGACACGCACGAGGATAAAGGTTTCGACTGCGGTCGAAAATTTGAAATCATACTTCAACACGTACATGGAATACGACCCGATGTTCGTACAGCCGCAACCTTCCAATCCATGGATCACCGACGATCATATGTTTTGGCAAACGAATAGCCCTTTGTAAGTAATGTCGACATCTATATATATGTATGTTATCTAATATCGTTGGCGAATCTATTGTATAATAATAATATAATAACTTGATCGCGCGTTCAGAGTGGAAGTTCCTACGGAGAAACGTGTTAAACGATGGGCGCTGTCGATGGAAGAACTTATGTCTGATTCTACAGGTAAAATTTTAATCGTATTAATACAACATCGTCTTCATCCCGTTAGCGAATCTTATAAACAACGTTCTCCCGCAACAGGTTTACAAGAATTCACAAATTATTTAAGAAAAGAGTACAGCCACGAGAATATCAGATTTTGGCTGGCAGTGAAAGATCTCAGGCACAGTTTCCAAGCACAAATACCTGACAAAGTCAACGAAATTTTTAGGTACGCGCGTTATTACATATTATTTAATACTTTAATTTGTTTGAAAGAAAAAAAAGTAATCTATCTATGACGCGTTTAAACGAGCAGAGAATTCCTGGCGCCTGGAGCTCCCTGCGAAATCAACATAGACGGGAAAACTATGGAGAAGGTTCACCAGGAGATGAAAAATCCGAGCAGATTTACATTTGATTCCGCCGCGGAGCATGTATATACGTTACTCCTGAAGAAGGACTGCTATCCTAGATTTATTCGCTCCGATCAATACCGTAATCTCTTAGCCGCTGGTGTGCAACCTTTACAAAAGAAGAGGTAGGCTCTCTCGTTATTGCATAATATAAACGTTTTATAAAAATGTTTCGAAACTAAAGCGAAATCTCCGTTTGACTTTTCCACAGATTTTTCGTCTTCGGCGGCCAAGCCAAGAAGAAAGTTTCCTCCACTTCGACACCGACGTCTAGCACTTTACAGCACACTAATATAGGTAGCGGCGGGGGAGGGGCAGGGGGCGGCGGCGGCGTTAGCGGAAGCGGAAGCGGCGGCGGTAGACGAAGGGGAAGCGACCGGAGCTTATCCGGAAGCGCTCACGAGCTCACCGTGTGCGGCGTCCGCGACGTATCCTCCGCGCCGCGAGTGCCGCACTCACACAGCCAATCGAACCTCACCGACATCCCATACAGGTACGCGGTGCTTGGGGGACCCCGGAAGAGCGGTCCCCGGAAAAAAAAAACAAAAAAAGGAGAGAGCGTATCTGTCCCTCGCGCCGTTCTCCGGCGGTATACTCTATATGCGCTTTTTAGCATGCTCTTATTCGTTCGCGCGACACCGCGGGTGGGACGTGGCCGATATACGATAGGCTTATCCGTGCGCGTCGTATTTTCAGGGGAGATCTACCACGACTCATAAAGATACCTTCGAGGCCTAGTCCACGTAGTATTCAGTAAGTCACACGACCGATGCATATCACGGTTCTCTCTCTCGATTAAGTGTGGGAGCGGGCGGCAAACGCGAGGCGCGCCTTCTTAATCTGCGTTCGCGCTTCCTTTGCTCTGTCGTCTCTCCGGATGCCGATTTCACGTATCTCGAGAATGACACGAGGAAGAACGCGGCTCGAGTGATTAATTAACGCGCTCCAGCGCACGCACGCTCCACTCCGTACCTTCGTACATCCAGACTCTTTGGCAAATCCTCTTATCTCGGTGTGTGTTTGAAAAACTTTCGCACTCTCCAAGAAATCATATGCGTTTATGGAAAGCTCACTAAAATATGCGTGTAAAGCAGTATCATTGGTACCCTAATTGTATTGGCGATATTACGATGCCCTGTTGTCTTTGAGATCCTCTTTCATAAAAATCTCAGTGTTTTTGAATACTATCAAATACTGTCCTATATTTGCGCCGAGTGTTTCAAAAAGGCTGCGTTAATTATTCTGTCGAAATATACACGCGTGCGTGCTGAAGAAAATAATTAAATTATTATTCACTGATATATATATATATATTTTTTTTTTTCGAGAAAATAATTTACTATATATACCCTATGTGTATGTATATGTATTTTGAGAGAATATTTAATTTTATATTATATATAAAATTATATTGTCTATAAAAATATATATTATATATAGTAGTTAATTATTCTCTCGAAATATATATACGCGCGTGCTGAAGAAAATAATTAAAATAATTTAAAAAATATATATTGTTTTTCTTTTTGAGACACTCTGTACAATTAATGTTGATATTGTGTTGTCCGTATCAGACTTACTTATTTCTCTGTGTTCCTATATCTGTAATATATACTTTATGCAACACATGCGATACTTGTCAAGCACATTAATCTGCACAAAATGAGAAAGATATGTATCCATCTCTTTATATATGTCGTACAATTCCTTTTCTGATAATTTATTTAATATCCCGTAAAAAAAGAATTTTTTTTCGCATAATCGCGAAAAGCTACGTTGTATTCGACAATTTGCGCGACACAAGGACTCTGAGGATTCAAACTCCACGAAAACACGCGAACCGTCCAGATCCGTCATAGGATGTCCCGGAATTATCACTCGTTGCTCGGACCACGGATTTTTCCAACAGGATAGTTCCGGGACACCTGGCGCACACGTATGTATAGAGATACCCATACTTTTCCTAGTCGTTGAATGGTACCACAGCATGCATGTATCGACCGATTGAGTTGAAAAAAGAAAAAAAGAAAAAAAAAGAACACGCGTACAGACACATACAGACAGATACACGCACAGACGCAAAAACACGTGTAATACACCGCGGAGAGCAAACGGTGAAAACTAAATATAATAAAGTTCCTGTTGTCAGGGATGCTGGCGCGACGGAAGCAGCGGTTCGCCCTATGGACGACGTATGCCCGTGGGAATCCGTGCCGGGTCCGAGCACCGAGCACGGTGCGGACGTCGCTGCCTCTGGAGGGACAGCGTCAGCTGATCAGGCCCGACACGTGTGGGACAGCGGCGGTCATATGACAGCTCACGCCGCCGAGGCAGCGCGTGCCTCTCGCAAGAATTCGGCGCAGCTGGACTCGTGCAGCTCGTCGTCGGACGTCAGCCTCGCCATCGCGGAAGTCTCCGAGCGGCTGCGCAAGTCGTGTAGCTTGCAACATAGCGGTAGCATAGGTCGGTTCGCAATCTCGGCAGACATCCGCGGTAGGGAGGATTGAGGGAAATTCTTAATTAAACTATAACTGTTTCTCTCGGAATGTACAGGTACAGCGACTTCAGGCCCCGGCACGATAACGCGAAACTATTCCACCTGCTCGGCGAGCGGCCGTATCAGGCTGTCGGAGATGAGTCGCGCGTCCGTGTCATCCTGCAACTATCCGTCGCCCCAGCAATCATTCGAGTACTCCCATGTGGTCGTCGAGAAGGTGGAAGAGAGATCGTTCCTGGAAAAAATCGTGCCCGAGGAGGAGACGCCCGCGGAACCCGTCGTCGTTAAAGAAAGCCAGCCGAGTCCCAAGTAAGTTTTAATACGTCATACATTCGTACACTAAATATTTTCAACGAATCATGAAATATCGAAAACGAAAGAGCCCTATTTTCCTCTATTCTCAGGACGAGCACGAAGGCGCCTCTGATCAGCATAAGCGCGATCGTGGGCGATCTACCGAGCGACAACTCGACGATGGAGAACATCGACGAAGACGCGAGCGAGAGCTGCACAGCGAAGGACGCGGGGGAGATGGTCGCCGAGGTCGACTCGCGGGCCGACACCGGAGCGGACGTGTCGCCGGTGACCGAGGAGGAACCGGCGACGACCGAGGAGCCGCCGGACGAGGCGCAGGTCGTCCCTGTCTGGGAACCGGACACCCGACAGGAAGACCGACCGGCGACGGCGCAGGCGGCGCCTCGGGAGCAGAGTGACAATAATGTTAACGAAGTATGCCCGTGGGAGGACGAGTAAGTACCTGATGACCTGATCCGACCTAACCTTAGGATTACGCTTGCTCTCCCCTCGAGAATATATTCATCGTTAAAAAAAAAAAATTCTCTCCGTACTCACACACGTAAATCTCATCTCACGTTATAATGTTTTTTTATTCGTACGGAGCTCACTGTCTGTTTCAGGGAAAACTGTAGAGTGGATGCGCCCTATGTAAAAACCTATGCGACTTTAGGTTACCTGTAATTTTTGTGTCGTGTTGATATTAAAAAAAAAAAGTATCTTTGCATTTTACATTTACAACAAATTCACACAAATTCGATTTCGATTTTCACTTTGATCCACTTTACCGAGCTCGCGTGTTCAGACCGTTTCGTTACGCGGCGAAGCTTCGATTATCACCGCGTTAATTAAACGATAAGTATTTCTTTTTTTTGTTGGAATAAAGCTTGCGAAAGTGTTGAAGGATCAACTAATCAAACGAGCACTCAAATGCTATGCAACTATGGATAAATGACGGTGTTTTGCCCGCAAAGTAAAGGGATCGCGAGCAATTTGCTCGATAGAATCGAGATATATTTCGACGCGAAAATATATATACGTCGCAGAACGATACATCGGCATCTAGTCGCTATTAATATTTACACGTATGGCCTAACGATCTGTAGTTTAACGATCCGATTCGTTTGCTCGGAGAGTCACAAGGATTCATAAAACATGTATGAATCCATTTAAATCTCTTTCGTCTTTTTCCGACTTCTATTAACCTACTACTATTTATCATCCTACGCAAACCAAATTAGGGAATGCGTAAAAATTATTTGTCAAAACGTTAAAGAGAGACGGGCGCTGTTGTTTATAGAGACAGTAGAGATTGTAGTCTCTAACGTTGTTTGTAGATTAAACCGTAGTTTAAACCGTAGATCGGGAATCTGATAGAAGAAATGTGCCGCGTGAGACACAACAAGTAGATAGATACGTAATAGATCGTATCATTCTGTGTTGAGTAAATGGCAATCGCCAGACAGGGATAATTAGCAAATGAACTAATGCGCGCGGATTGGGAACTCGTTATTCTCGTTTCGATCCATAGTATCTCGCGTAAACGCGCGCTCGTAGGGTGCTAGCCAAACTTGAGCCCTTTGGCCGCTCTCCATGGTCGTGCTTTTCCCGGATACTCGCTTCTTCGCGAATCACGCGTTCGCGAAACGTTACGTTTCGATATGTCCCGTTATGCGTTACAGTATATAAAAAACATGATTCGTTTAGCCCACCCCAAATTCACCGGATTTTGATTAAGAATTTCGTAACAAAGAGATGTCGCGATTTTCAAATATTCTCCTCAGAAAAATATACATTCTACTGATATTGCATCCCAATGCGTGGCGCGTAACTATAATTTAAGTGCATCGATGTACACGTTTTCGTCTTACTTATTGTTAGAGTAACCGCCTAGAGTTTAGCGTGTCTTACATTGTGTCTTACGAGCGTTCGATATTAACTATTGACAAATTTATCGTGACCTGATATATCGTAAGTGTCTAAATAACAAATATTTCGTGTTATATACACGCCACTTTGTCGTAATCGCGTCGAATTGATTAATCGATAATAATCGACAGCGATCGCGGCGACCTTACGGCGTTTTCACTCGTTGATCCTCGCTTGAGCGAATCGCGCTCGCGAATTGACAAAAAAAAATAAGTAAAAAAAAATAAAAATATAATATCCGTGCGAATTTTCAGAATAGCATGTGTTAAATTCTTGGAATGTCCGTTTCGCTATCGAATCTCTGGTCCTGTTACTGCCCCAGGAACTTTGATTCGACGCTACAAACCGAAAGAGAGAAAGGCTATTTAAAAAAAAAAAAAAAGTTACATAAATCCTCGATGTTTCTTCGTGTCTAGTTTTAAATTTAGAACGAAAGAATTATTATTACACTAATTACTGACAACACGCGTTTGTCTCATATTCAATCGCGAACTTTATGACGATTATCTGACGGCCGATTCCTCGTTTTCTGCAATGGGAAAAATCGAATTTAGCTAATGGAAACGAAGAATGATCGCCCAATTATGCCGCGTTTAAAAAAGAAGAAAAAAAAAGAGATGGAAGAACGAATGCAGAATACGTGATGGATTTTAATATGCTTGCCATAGTTTTTTTTTCTGACTGAATATTAAATTTTTATATCTCAATTTATTTCAATGTAAAAGTTCTTCGATTATCGATTTTGTAATTATTTTCTATACGCAATAGCAAACGCGTGAAGCATTCGAAAACGAAATATACTCGATTTTAAGTAATTAATTAAGTGCAACGAGTCGCGTACGACTGGTCTGGACACGCGAGCGTAATCATAAGGACTCTAAACAAGTATTCATGAAACGATCGTACTGTTAATTCAGCAGCTCAACTTAAGTATCATAACGTTCTTATGATAGGTTAGCCAATAATAAGATTTAGAGTAAAACACGTCCCGCGCGAGATTGTCGACAGGAGGAAATGAAAATAATAATACTACCGTACGCGCGATTTCGTTCGCAATCGCATAAGCGAATCACCGAACTGCTTTCTTTCCATTCGCCCGCGTAATTTTCTTGTACGAGTTGATGAGAATTGCACTACGGTGAAAACTTTAAGAGGACTCGCACGGAGGACTCGGAAAAAAAAAACTCGGATGTGTGCTGGGGAAAAAAACGCGAAATCTAAGCAGTGAACGAGCCACGGAGCAAATCAAAAAAAAAATATTACTCGCCTAAGGACGCTATTCTGTGTAAATAATTTCCAATATCATCGCGTATACGTCGCACTTTTTCTCGTGTCTTGAAAGATATAAATATTCATCGCAAGCCAAAGACCTTGTTGTCGTACAACGCGGGGGCGCGCGCAAGTTTCACAAGGTATCCCTTCGTGTTCTGTGTGCTTAGAATCGCGAGGTGAAAATTTTCCCGTATTTGTACGGCAATTTTCCCGTATTGTAAGATAAATGATATATATATATATATATTTTTAAGTTAATAACGTTAATAATTATGTTAATTATATATTACTAGTACACTGTTTAACTGCAATTTGTATAATCAAACGAGGATTTCGACTCCATTCGTCGACGATCGTTTAGCATAATTAAAAAGAGAGCCGATGGATCGTTGCAATCTTGAGCGCGCATCCCTCACATATCGCATTTTGTATAACTTTAAACCGCGACGCCTGGTGTACATCGATTACACTTTTAGCATGCCATTTATCAGAACTGCAGGTTTAGCTCGGGAAAAGTTATGTCGAGAGAGATTATAATAATGTTTAATATAAAACACACTCTGAAACATTGATAACAATCCCTTTGCTATTCCGCGGTTGCAATTAATTCTTCAGCGTTAGAAAAGGACGTTACAATTATTTCGAGCATAATTATAATCTGGCAGAGATGGCACTTATATAATATAACGAACGAAATGTGATTAGCGCTCGCATAACTAGCGTATCTAGGCAAAATGATTATAGTTATATGAATAAAGTCTAGAATATCTTTCTAAAATATAATGTATACTGCTAAAATATTATTACGTAATGAAAGAGATTAAACTTGCATAAATTATTCGTGTTTTGCAAGTTGCACTTTTTTAAAAAAGTCTGTAAGATCCGGTGCCACGATATATATATACATACAATATATATTGTAACATTGCTTTATACAACGTTTCAAAGTGTTTCGTTTTATAGAATGTTTTCACAGAATTGTACATATATTGTTAAAATAGTATTTATATATATTTTCGTCATACATTTATGGATTATATTTTTATCTAGATATAACGAGTAAGTAACATTTTTGTAATAAACGCAATAATATTTTTATTGCATTTATTACGAAGTTGGAAAAAAAACTGTCGCAAAATAATTTTCATTTACAATTCCCCCGAAAATAATTGTTGTTATTATTCAGAAAAAAAATACACCGCGATTTTCCATAAATTGGTAAAAAAAAATGTAGAGAATATTTTTATTATTAGAAAAATCTCTAAACGTGGATCTGTCCGATCTAACGAAAATTTACGGAATTTAGACAACAATATGCACCAATTAAAACCCAGCGCACCATTGCTTTTACGCTGGATTAACATTTAATTATTCCATTTGCCATGAATCTCTGTAATTAGTCGAGTGCGATATTATTTTGCGCCAAAATGCGAACTTTCGCATATTCGCATAAACGTGAAGCAATTGTTCAAGTGTGTATTTTCACACAGCCTAAAGATGTAAATGCCATCGATAAGCGAGTGAAAAATTTTGCGTATGAATCTATGTACTAGATTTAAGATCCCCAGGCATCTTAGAATTTAATTACCTATGGACGTAAGAGTTCCCTAATTAATTCTGAGGATTCGGAATTTTAAGGACTTTACATCTATGTCTTTTAGTATGAATCTGTTGGTTCAGAATGCTTGATTTTAAAGAACGAATTCTCTTACGAATATACGCAAGGATCTGAGATATATCGGTCCAAAGATCTGAAAATTTTATTCGAACTTTTTCGAATCTCTTGTTAATTAAATTTATTTTAAATTTCGATTTAATCGCGCGATTAAAAGCAAATTGTATTTTTCTCACGCGATGTATTGAGCATAAAAATTTAAGAGAGATTCACACATTTACTGTTTTTTTTACAAAAACATTTTGCACAAAACGCGTATGGTGCCATATTTACAGAGCCTAAAATGAAAATGCTAGTGACAATAGTATATGTTGCGTCGTTAAACTTGCGACAAGAAAAATGAAAACGAATTACGTAGAAACAAAAATCATTTTCAAAATTTATACTCCTCTCCCTTGTTCCTTAATTAACTTGTCGCGTTGGAACCGAATCGATGTCGTTTCGATTATTCCATTTTATTATCGCAATTACTATCGCGATCAGTTTTGAATAAATCTGATCGTAAACACTGTGATTTATTTTTCATTAATCTTAGGATTTTCAACTTTCTCTCTCTCTCTCTCTCTCTCTCTCTCTCTCTCTCTCTCTCTCTCTCTCTCTCTCTCTCTCTCTCTCTCGTAACATTATTCGACATTAAATAGAGAATAATTAAAATATGTGCTTTAGAATTCAGAATGTCATGTTTAAATTGCACTGCCAATCGAGCGATAGTTAAATCAGAATCATATTTTTAATTATTTAATAAATGCGGTAACGCAACACACACCTACATAGAATGGCGTGATGCGTATATATCATCGCTATCGCACAACGCAACGACATCGAATCGTCGAGGATAAAGTGAATGAACACAGATATAATGATTGAAATCACTCACCGGGCAGCAATCCTTTCGCCTTTTCGTCGACGCCGTCGTTTTCTCGTCCGTTGACTCCTCCATTTCGTTGTCGCTGTCGATGTCGTGAAGACGCACTGAATTGCAGTCACAAATTCATCAACGCACTGATAAAACGGCTGTCCGTTGCGCTAAACCATTTACGAATATCGAGAAGTGTCTTAATCGCGATTGCGTCGGCTAATAATCACTCGATCCTTCCATTCCATTTCCGACACGCACAATGCACAATTTGAACGAATAAACGTCCGTTTCGACTCCTCCATTTCGTGGTCGATCGTGAAGACGCACTCAATTACAGTCATAAATTGATCGACGCACCGATAAAACGACTGTCCGTTACACTAAACCGTTTACGAATATCGAGGTGTCTATTAATCACCATTGCGTACCCAATAATCACTCTCAAATCATCGCTCGATCGTCCGATTTCATTTCCGACACGCACAATGCACGATTTGAACGAGTAACTGACGCGAAGACTGCGACGTCATACGATACGTATACGTAATCCGATCCAGGGGGGGCAACTTTCGCGAGAAGTTTGCGCTTCCTCGAAAAGAGACGCGAAGGCAACTTCGCTCTATTCACGCTGATTGTGGCGACGACGGCGACAGTAACGAAAATCGGGAATTATATTGTTAATCGAAGCGAGCGCGTTTTAATTATAACATTCCACGATTGATTGCCAGTTGCATCGCTCGATCCGACACACTCCGCACACGCAAGATTTACTTTAGACCGCAAAAAATACACAACATGCAAGGACAAGTATAGAGCGATATCGACGCACGATCCCCCCACTCGACGCGACTGCGACGCCAGATCCCCCTATCCCCACTCCCCACCCTCTCGACCACGTGACCGCCGCGTCGACGCGCGCGATCCTTCCCCCACTCCCCCACTCCCGACTCGGTGCGCGACGCAGCGGCGCACGATCCCCCCCCCCCACTCCAGTGACTGATTCGACCTTCGACCGTCGCGGGAGTGGGACGTAGACAGCTGAGCGCACATATGTATAGAGATTATAGACACGTATTACATCGTTTGTGTGTGTGAGTGGAGTTATAATAAAATAGAAAACTTTATACTCTTTCGTATTCTAGTATCAAAATATAATTGCACATTCAGTTTGGAGTTGATACGTGGATCATTATCATACTTAAATTAAAATGATTGACAAACGTGTGTTACATACATAACCTTATTTAAACAAATATTTCATATTTCTGATTATATTGTTATACACGTATTTGTGTGTTGCGATTAAAGTTTGTTTGAACTGTTATTAACGTTATATAATAATTATATTAATGTTCTTTATATATATTTAATCTCTCTCTCTTTCTCTCTCTCTCTTTTTTCTTTCTCTTTTCATCGCGCTTCTGAAATTTTGCGTCCACGTATCAACGCGAAGTTGCCAATGCGAGTTTCGATCTACTGTTTATATCGATATATGTATCGCACACTTCCGTCATGTCGAGAGTACTGTGCAAAGTGACGCGACGCGACGAGCAATTTCCTATTGCATTGTATTATTTACTCGTTCCAAGTGCATTATCGAGTGTATGACGCGTAAATAGAGTAAGTCGGGAGTGCGAGTAATAAAGTGATCGTGGGCTGATCGTGGAGCTGCTTTAATTAGTCGCGATTTTGCGACACTCGCGGAAAAAATGGAGCTGTCGACAATGAGGAGACAACGGCGCTGCATCGATCGGTGAGTAAATTCATCAATTGTGTGTTCGAGTGCAAGGATAATAATTGCGTCATTTTTTATATTCGCGATGATTCGAGGTTATTGTGCGAAAGAATATGTACAGTACACATACGGAGATTCTATCTCTTTCGTTTCGCAGTTCTGTGAGATAGCATATTACACAAAATCATAAAAAAAATTTCTCCCATGATTTTCCTGAGTAGGACTTGTTCTAACCTTGAATAATTTCTTTACACATTCTAACGCGAAAAGTTAATGTGCAATTCATTCGCTCACTCTCGCAATCGCGTCGTCCTGAGGACGATATTCATTGAAACGATAGACGCATACCAAGAGCGTTCTCAATCTGTTCGTCCATGATCGAAAAAAAAAAAAAAAAATCGACGCGATTGTCTGCGTGTCGCGATTAATCCTCTCACTCCTTCGAAATAATTTTATTAAAAACATTTAAATATTTTTTGTTAGATTTAATACTGCAGTATAATATATGTATGTGGATATCTATAATTATTATGAACTCTATTTAAATATTATTGAAACAAAAACAATAATTTAATGTATTTTATTTTACCTCATTATTAAATAATCCAACGAAACAAAAAGTAATATACTTGTAATAAAATAGTACAAACATTATACGTTTAAAGCGGGAATGAGAGGATTAATAATAGAATGGGAGAATCGTATTAAAAAAATATAGAAAAAAGGGGAGGGAGAGTATTCAAATAATTAAACCGCAACCGGCCGCGGACGTTAATTAGTTGCTTAGCGATTAGCAATAAGTAACAAACAGATGATACCTTTGTATTATTGTACACCTCGCGCTAGAATTTGGCGTAGCACGAGTTTTGACTTGACGCGCTAATATTACGCACTTTGGTGACGATATAAATATAAATATATATATATATGTATATATATATATATATATGTGTGTGTGTATGTATATATATGTATGTATATAAAGAATATGTTGTATATGAAGAGAGATATGAAGGAAAAGGAGGAAAGAAAAAAATGTTACTATAGCGTTGTAAACGATAAGAGAGAAGGCTTTAGTGTATATAGTTTTGTAAAGTGTTAATTATAGTGAGGTCTCTATAATATATATAAATATACATATATAAATATACATATACATATACAGTACATTGCTGCGAAAACGTACGAACGCATACGTTTTCCAACTGGTATGATTAATTATTATATGAATTCACATTATGTGGCGATTGGAAGCGCAAATTAAAAAATTGGTAAAACCGTCGTTTCGTTAAAACATAGTTGCATACTAATTAATAATATATCGTACGTAAGATCGCGGAGATGCGTTGATGGTTACGTATATAATATGTGATATACGCGTAAAAAAAAATTTTAAGCTGTCAATAGAGAATGTCCTAATATTAAATATCATAGTGCCATTACGCAGCTTCTTGTCACTCACCTGTTACCTCTCTCACGTTTCAGAGCTTATCATTTTTTTTTTTTTTGTATTTTACAAGGTATTTTATAATTACACGCTTGTAGAAACAATTTTGTTTTTCAATTTTCCAGAGAAAGAACGTCTACGAAAAGGTAAGAGAAATTTTCTCATAGGAAAATTTTTTTCGCAAAATTGTCGAAAGGTGTGAAATGCAGAATATTATATAATTGAATATTTTTTAATCTCTATTCGGCGCAGTTACGCGTATTCACATCTCACATTTAACGCTACATGTGGGATGTCAATACCGCGGTTACGGTTTACAATAGTTTCAATAACAGTTGCAACGATCAATCGGGCAATCCGATGGATAACGCATGCAACGTCTAAGGCAATATTGATCAGCGCCGGGTTTGTAAGCGATATCTCCAATAGCGTCGCACGTGTTTCTGTAAACATATATATAGGTATCGATAAATAAGAATTAGAAAAAATTGAATGCACGGATACATCGCATTAAGAATTACGCAATTTATTACTTAAACTTGTATGCATTGATCGATTTAAATACTCACAGACAATGACAGACATCCGACGGGCAATTTGACGGAATACGTATGCAATTCACTTGACACCAATTGCTCATATTTTGCCTGTATCGATAAGCTGGGGTTGGCTCGCACACTTGAACCCTGAAATTGTGAAATATCCATCGTGCATGAATGCCGCACGAGCGCGAAAGTTTCTTCAGTTCTTAATATATCGATTCTCACCTAAGTGGCCGAGCTAGCGGGGCGCTCGTGAATTTCGGAGCTATGGAATACAGTTGGTAAATAGTATTTTGATACAAAAATTGCGGCGGTATCCCACCGGTGCTGGTGAGGATCCTTACGTCGGCGCAATTGCGAAACGTTTCCGGTCTTCCGCATCCGACCGCTTCCGTGCCATTTTCGCACGTGCCCCACATATTGCCTACGGAACAACAGACGAAATGAGAAATAAAGTCGCGACGGGAGAAAAAAGAAAAATAATGTAAAATTAACCGGTTAAATAATTCCATTGAACGACGCATTGCGAACACGTCAAATACGGCGGTAACGTCACCGTGTATCTGATAATGCCCTTCTTTCCGGTATCGCGTGGAATCTCGAATTGAACGTCTTGCGTCCCAGATACGTACAAGGGATAACTGCAATTAAAATATATTGCTTTCAAGTAATTATACTGATTGTGAAATAAATGGGCGCGAAAAAGAGAGACTTACGAGTCGAAACACTCTTGAGTCGCCTCGCGCGATGGATCGTCGTTAGGACAGAGATACATCTCGAATCTTCCGTAATGATTGGCCGTAAGCTCGACTTCCACATCAATTTCCTACACAAATTGTGTCATTTTAAACCTGCGTTATTAGAATATTTTTTTAGAAATTTTTTTTTCTTGCGTGCAAGTGTGCGAAGAAAATAATGATGTCAGTTGTAAAATGTAATAATGTCGGTTGTAAGATATAATGATTTTTTTCTTTAAACGTGTCGCATGCACGAAAGTGTCAGAAATTAGCAGATTACATTACTTGGCCAACAGTGTAATGCCTGACGATGATTCCTTTAGCAAACTCGCCGCCGGCTTCGTGCGGACGCGGTTGACTTAAATGGTAGGCATCACCGCACACTCCGCACTTACCCTTGTTCTGTTGCCAGTGGACTACAAAATAATTACCATTAATATCTTCAACATTGTGTAGCAAGTTATAATAAATTAAGTTACAGTAAAGTTACAGCAAGTTATGGTAAATTAAGGAGGGTTCTCTGGTCCCGTAAACGAATTTGTGCAAACGAACCTGCGTATCCTCCGCAAAAAAGCTCGTTATCGTTGTAATTAACGGGATTTGGATAGCCGAACCTCCACATTGCGTTTCGCGAGGGCGGATCCATTAATCTTCCATGCCCGTGGATCGCATCGGGCACCTTTTTAAATCACGCAAATGATAGAAGATTAAAAGAGGGAAGAGACAAAAAATGTTGCGTAAGAGAATGAAACTGTCATGTATTTTGCACCTTTCTTCGATACACTTTCTTTCACGTACAACATCATTAAATGGGCGGCCTCGCGTTTACTTTTACTCGCGTGTAAAGTATTAAGAAGGGCACGTCCGCGGGAAAGTGTTGTGAAATTGGAGAACTGTGCGAGGCTATCGAACGGGTATATGTATCGAAAAACGAGTTGGACTTTCGTTGCCATTGGCATAAATAAAAATTTATGTGAGGCACGGAAGTCCGTAAAATGTCTGAATTCGTTATTATACGGACGTTCGTGATAAAGAAAACGGAAAGCCTGTTACAATTTTAATCTTGTTCGTATAATTATTGTAAGGGAAGCGATCTTACTTGCATGAAGAGATATAATATCACAAACAGAATATCGTTTTGTCGATGCCTGGTAATCATCTTTTCCTGTAAAAAATAAATATTACAATTATTAGTAAAATATTCTTGCTCATTAATAATAAATATTTGTGCTCGAAGCAATTTTCTTTATATGTATATACAATATTCATAGCATATAGTTTGAAAAAGTTATTTAGAGGACTTTTCTTCACGCTGTCGACAGATAAATCCATTGCAAAACGAACAAAACAATGCAATATTAATTATTGAATTAACTCGATGAATTATAAAGCCTCGCACTCTTCATTATCGTCGAGGAAAGTTTTCAGGAGCACTTAAGAAACACGAGAACACTATTTCGGATTTATACTTAGGCGTATATATTTAAAACTTTAATAACGAGTTCCGGTTTCGGAAGACGGGGGTGAGAAAATTGCGGTGAACGTCCTTGAATCAGCTGGTAGGAGCCAATTCTTGCGTAAGAAAACGAGGCGCGTATTGTGTTGTTACGACAATAATGACAAGTATACGTGTCGTCGACACACTTGTGTCACACGTATTATTAGGCGGTACACGTAGCATGGAATAGGATCGGCGCCAAGGATCGTTTGACACGTCCTTTTAATACAATCTCGCAGGACACTCACACATCAATTTTTAAATAAACTTTTGATATCTATTCTCTGGTCGATTATACATTAAAATTCATGAATGTTGTCAATCGATTCTTAACATGTCCATTAACGCATCGGGCTGAACGAGAATTCGTTGACATTCATGCGCACACGTGTCATTGACAGCTGATTAGCACGCGACAGATACGTACTGATGACTTAAAAGAGATGGCCTCCATTAAGCTGATTGTGAGACTTTAATATGAATCATTGAAAATATCGTATTCTCAATTCTCAATCAGTTTCTGATTACAATTCGTCGAATTCGTGGGTCGTAATTTCAACAAATAATATTGTAGAGTCACGACAGATGCAAAACTTGATTTAGAAAGAAAATAACGGTACTTGATTTACAATTTTTTTGAGTTCGACGAAATAACTGTGCGTGCTCTCAAACGTGTGTGAATAATCAATGCGTAGCGTATGATTGATGTAGCATTAATTATCGCGTTACTTTACGAACCCTCTCGATTCATTACACATACATAGATGTTCCTGTCTCTCCGTCTCGAGTCCCTCAGGTCTTTTATCGTATAACGAAATCTGCTGCTCAGACAGGTAGGTTTAAACAGGTCGAAAGTGGATCCGCAGCAACAGGATTCTTCAAGTCACAATGGGACACATGTTCGTTTCGTGATCCAAATAAAACGAAAAATTTGTTAAGCCGCAGCCGGTTAACCTTCGCCGAGAGCAAAGCTTTTATCTCGCTTCTATTAAAGCGCAATGATAAACGAAGGAGAACGAAACGAGCGATTCGCTCCAAGGGTCGTCTCGAGAAATTTACGTTTGAATAGGCGAAGATAATGGAATTCAAAACGACGTCGCAAGGTGACGATCGGAGGCATAAATCTGACACTAATAACACCAAGACCGTTTAGTTCTGACAACAATGTTCTTTACTTCTTCCTACGATCTTCTTGTCGTTCCTCGCGATCTTCATCGTCGGAATTTCTCCAACGTAAATCGAGGACCGTTTGCCGCATAAATGCCGTAGGCGGATTTAGAAGAAACGATACTAATCGCGATCGTAAAACCCGAGGTAAATGGAGCTTTGACTTTTGAAAGAAACACAAGTCGAATAACGTGCTAAAATTCTTTCGTGGAGTGAATGACCGCGCATAAAGGGACTTGCGAATCTATTCAAAAATCTTGCGTTAAATATATACACAAGTATATGACATAAGTGCGCAAACATCCCGTTACAATGAAACCTTTTTTTACGGATTTATAGGACGTCTAGTAACGAACCGTTCTTCCGTTAGACTTTTTTCGAATTATAGGATAGGAATTATATTATAGCTCTCTGGCTATCTCCGCTGAATTATATCCCAACTATGTAAGATCTCTCGTAACCGAACTTATATTTCGGACCTAACGACGTTTTTATTGGCTGTCTTATATTATCTCGATTCATAAATATGTCAAGCGAACGAAAAAGAAATGTAAAGATAAGCTAATAATAAGTACGAGCGCATAAGTTATCGACATGTTAATACACGTGAATCCTCGTATTCCTCTTCATATGTTGGGTCAATCGCCCGATTCGAAAGTTGCAGTCATAAATTATCGATCATTCAAGTACAGTCTATTCTATCGGACGATAAACTCGTGAATAAATATTTATAAAAGCTTCGCTTCCTTGAAATAAGTATAAATTTTATTATGCTAAACAAGAGAGAAAAAGAGGGGGATATGGAGGAGAATTAGAAATGAAAACGCTTATTGATTTCACGATAGGTCTCGAAGAGACACGGACGAAAGGTATTCTGTGAGACGACAATAGACAATGAATAAAAAACTACTGCCGAACAATGGACACTTAACAGTACTTTGATAATCGAAAAATAAATCGCAGCACCGTACAGATTGATAGTAATAAAAAAAAATTAATCGCGGATCGGTGGCCTATATCTAATCGTTAATTGTCAAAAATCGAATTTATCGTTCCGGTTCCGCCGGTTTCGAAATACCAGCATCACGAAAATCGCAAGGTAAAAGAAAAACAGACAGAGAAAGAGAAAGGAAAAATGAGATTAAAGTTTTCTGTTCCATCAAGATCGCGATAAGGCAAAACAAAAGAATTCGTCTAAAAGTAAAAGGTTGAAATGCGGTAATCAATAAGTTTAGAGTATTTTATATCGCGATCTGCATCATCTGCATGATTGTTTTGATAGGGATCTACGGGAACTGGAGATGCGACAGGGAATCAACGTAATTATCGGTAATTAGACATGAATTTTTGCATAGATTTCGGGAATTTATATGCGACATTGACCCAGATCCACGATAGATCGTACCCTCGATATCTATTTCGTCGTTCCGGAACGCATTAACGGAATTACGAATGACGATGCACACAAAGTGTACCGTAAAGCAATTATACTCACACACTTGAGTGCACGTGCTCAGCCTGATGATCGAGGGTGCTCAGGTAGACGAAGTTCGGTCGCTCCGAAAGAGCGTTCTCTGTCGCGGATGTCACCCGGGAAGAGACGATTCCGCGGTCGAGAGATCGAACGGGCCCACTCGAGTGCGTTCGCGCGAGTGACAATACGCGCGTGAGCTGCGCGCGGCTCGAGCTGCCCAAAAACACGGCCACCTCTCCACCTTGTGGGCAAAAGGTCTCGAGGCGTGGTTTCCAAGTAAGTCGGATGTGGGCCCGCATTATAGTGGGGACGAATCCCCATCGGAAACTGGAAAATCAATCTACTAATTCGTCCAGGTGATCGAGAAAATATTTTTTCCTGACGAAACGACCGCCTGCATCTCGAATCTGTCGGAGACTCGAGAAAAGATATTTTCTTAGGTCGAATAAGGTATCTCTTGATTGACGACCAGATCGATTCATTACTTTCATCGAAAACCTGTCCGATTTATTTATACTCTCCGTCTCGAGACGACAGCGATCTTATAATCGATTGTTTGCCTTCTGTCATCTGTAATGAGGTCAAGTGCACTGCAAACACTATGGTACTTTCAACTGTATATATTAATAATAATACATGCCCACACAAGCGTATGTACATAATATATACATGCTTATATGTACATATATATGTATGTATGTTATTAGTATAACAATTGAAAAAAAAGAGTTAAAATCGCCAAAATTTAACAATGATTCTTGTCTTTAATTAATGCCAAATTAATTATTCTGCGTGACTTAATATGAAATGAATATTTATGATAACATAAAAAAAAACATAGATATACGTAAATAATAATATACATAAATAATGAAAAAAAAATTTACAGTCGGAAATGATTAGCTCGTTACACATTTAAATGGTAATGTCCAATGAGGAAAAAAGAGTCCGAAATTGTACTTTCACTTTCACCGAATCTCGTGACCGCGCCACGAATGGAATCGCTGAAAATGCAGTACAATTCCTGACACGAAGCACAACGGTATTTTTTGGTGATTTAACAGACAGACAAACAGATAGACAGACAGTTGTGTAAGCAAGGACGACAATTTGATATCTCGCATTAATCAGCAACTATACTTTCGCAGTTAGGTCTCTCTGGCGAAGAGACGTCGACATTTTTTTGCCTTCAAACTTTTACGTACTGCTGAATATCTGTCATTAAAAAATCTGTTTTTTTTTTAATAAAGTGTCGGAAGGAATTTCTGTGACATTTGACATTCCAATAAATTCCAAATTCTATCAATGATAGGATAAAAAATCTTTCTGAGCAGAAGCAATTCGTGCGTAACTCGCGCCCTCAACGGGATTCTCGGCTCTCTCTTTTCACTCGCTATCAGCACGTATCAGCGGCCAGTACGGTACCATCCCTTCCGCAGTGACGACGTCGCGGAGAGCAGCCCTCGTATCCGTGCTCCTATTTTGGACAGAGATGATCGTTAACAAGTGTCATGGTGCGCTAAGTGCGCGAACCTCACTTCGACAACTGCTAAACGGTATTTATCAGTTCGTTCTTCCCTCGAATGTTTGTATAAACTCACATATCTGCTCTCTCTACGAGAACCGATCGGGAAACATGCCGCTCTGTCGCGGATGCTGCATGGTCCACGACAAAATCGATAAATTTGTTCCGACTCCAACTGCTCAGCTGCTAGCAGATTTTAAAGCTCTACATATAAAAGCACGATCCAAAAGTAATAAATGAGATTGATAGAATTAATTTCTCTCATACTCATTCCTACATCTTTAATCAGAGTACTGAGTTGACAATGTATCTTTTACACGTATCATTAATTTCGACATCTCTCTTATCTTATCTGAAATTTTAAGTGACGCTCAGCTAAAAAAAAACGCTTATTTCTGAAGATATTTTCGTGTCGATCTTGAATATCGCAATGTTAATTTTAAATCGGTTTTATACAATGTGTTCTAAAATTATGAATTTTCTCTTTAGCAAGAAGAATTGCCCCTCAAATTGAAATTTAAATATATTTCATCGAAAGTTCTATCGATGTTTTATGAATTTATAGATTATTGTAACAAAACTTAATTAACGATATATATTCATATTAATCTTGATAATAGAATTAATAAATATTGATGAGCAAAATATATTCATATAAATATATACGAGTATCGAACGAGCTGTTTCGAATTTTCAACAACAAATTAAAGTCAGCAAGATATAAATAAAATGGATAAAAACAAGTTTGCACACTTTATTTTCTCAAATAATTTTGCACGAAGAACATGCTGCAGAGTATCTTATTCAATATATGTAATACGAATATACAGATAAGCATATTGTAAACATGTTGTGAAAATGAATATATTGACATTTGCTTGATACAGAAATACACAATGTATTCTGATAGAAATACTTGGCAATTATATTTTTTTCCTGTTTTGTATAAAATTATTCCAAATATAAGATGGAATGTATAAAAATATTTTTTGTTACCGGTTGTATATGTGAAGAGAAAGAGAAAGAAATATTTAAAAAATATTTTTATTTCCAGAAAACAAATCAAAGCTATTATTCGAAAACATCGATCTTGTAATCGATTTTTTCATTGAACATACAGAATCTGTTTTTTAAATATATTTTTGATGTTTAAAGTTTTTATATTTCAAATATTTTATCTATTTGATATTGGAAGAATTACAATCTACTTTTTCTCTATTCATTTAGGTTTTATTTCATACACCCGGATCCTGTATCTTATACCATTGTGACCTAATAACCCACAAGTGATTTAAAATGACAATGATATATTAGACATTCTCTTAATTGGCGTCGATGAAACTAAACATCATATCTGTTGAAATGTATTAGCTACAGTTAAATTGTTTTTATTATATAAATATTTTCCATATCACACTAACACAAGATCCAAAAGCGAAGAGAGAAATTTATTTATACAGATACATATGTATATAGACATTTATAGAAAGATAAGAATATACATGTCTAAGTATAAGGGTATAATATTATTATTGTGCAGGCGTTGCAACAACGTGGAATAGATGCTTAACCGGTTCAATGTCGAGGGAACCAGAAGGGCCGGTAATTACGACGGAAATACCGGGTCCTCAGTCGCGAAGCTTGCTTCAAGAATTGAATGCGATACAAGTACGTCTCAGATGCTGACTTGACTTAATAAAAAATCTATTGGATATATAATATAATAATCATATAATTTATCCATTATTAAAAAGAAGATGTAAAGTCGATACTCGCATATATCGAAGATCGTGTCACCGTTTTGTAGGCCTTTTTGACATTAAATGTAAAATATCTTGCAAAATATTCAATTTTCGGTAATCTTACTTTAATACTTTTATGGACGGAATAATGAGACAAATCATAATTGATGTAAAAAAAACACATAGTTGCAATGCTTTTAAGAAAAAGTATGCAGTTGCATGTTGCAAGTTACATAAATTTTTTAAACAATTATCTACAAAAATATGTATATGCTTATCAACATATACAAGAATATGCAATTAGAAATAATAGGTTCCATTTAAGAAATTGAAGGTGACTTCTATGTGATCTTCAAACGATTATCTATATACATATATATACATACATACGGAATGTTCAATTTTAATCTATCACCCCTCGTAACTTTGCAGGGAGCGGTCATAGAGAAAAATGTTTTATACAAAAGTTTTTTGACCTTAAGGGGGACATAAGATGGTGACATCGGTTTGACGTTGGATAGTCGTTTGAATATCAAATAGAGATCACCTTCAATTTCTTAAATGGAACCTATTATTTCTAATTTCATATTCTTATATGATAAGCATATGCATATATTCTTGTAAATAATTGTTTTAAAAAAATTTATGTAATTTGCAACATGCAACTGCGTACTTTTTCTTAAAAGCAACCATGTGCTTTTTTACATCAATTATGATTTGTCTCTTTATTCCGTCCATAAAAGTATTAAAGTATGATTACCGAAAACTGAATATTTTACAAGATATTTTACATTTAACGTCAAAAAGGCCTACAAAACGAGCCTACAAAAAATGTTCTATATACATATATATAAGCCTACAGAAAATGTTTTAGGACTTATAGAGGCCTTAATTTTTGCAAAAAACGTTTAAACTTTGATTGCAAAAATTAAGGTCTGTATAAGTCCTAGAACATTTTCTGTACGCTCGTTTTGTAGGCCTTGAAGAGACTTCAAAACGCGCCTACCGAAAATTAAGGCCTCTATAAGGCCTAGAACATTTTTTGTGGGCTCGTTTTGTAGACCTTGAAAAAACCTTTAAAATGAAAACCCGCCCATATGCCCATTGCTTTACGACTTATAGTTTGATTAATTTTCGCGAATAACATTCAAAATTGGAATTCTAAAATGTAAAAAACTATAAGTCTTAGAATATTTGCCTTGTTAATTTCTGTCAAAAATTATTATAATCGAAGATAAGGTGTTATAACATATTATATACAACATATAACTATTTTTAACGTATTATTATTTTATAATTTAATTAGCAAATTAACATTTTATTAATATTTTTTGACAGAAATCAGTTGATTAAAACGTTAATTCCTAATTAAGTTTTGAAATAATGTGTTCTAAAAATTAAAATAATATATTTTAAATAATATGCATGTTATTACGACTATCCTTCTAACAAATTCGTCCTAAATTTTAATTCAACAGTGATTCATATATTACTTGAATATGTCGAAAATTGAAGATCATATGTACAATATTGAAAATAATGCGTAATCTTTCATAAATATGTACGCTAAAGACGAGACGCGTTACAATGTTGTTAACATCTGTGACTTCAGCAAGCATCTTCCGTACAATTCTTCGTAGACTACGAAAAATCCTCCGGTAATTATATAATGGATGTTGACGGGAACGCGTTGCTGGACGTTTATATGCAAATCTCGTCAATGCCTCTAGGGTACAATCATCCGGCGATGTTGGAGGCTCTCGCCGATCCCGTTAATCAAGTGAGTGATATAAAACCGCTTTGGCGCGGAGCACTGGATTTTTTCCACATACACAATTTGCATGCTAATCTCTTTTACAGGATACATCACTTAAACCTTAAATGCATAGCTTACACAACTTGATAAGCTTCCTTGAATAATCCAGATTTCTTAGAATATCTTTCAAGAATCATATTTTTAAAAATATATGTACGAGTTATTTCGCGTTATATACAGGATATTCGAGCTATATAAAAATATTTGACAGTTATATTTCTTTTCAGAAAATTATAGCAAACAGACCTGCATTAGGTGTCTTTCCGGGAAAAGATTGGCCTAACAGATTACGAAATATTTTGCTCAACAAGGAGGTATCTAATAAAAACCTATTTTAACTATAACTTACCTTAAATCACGCTGCTTGAATCGAAATTATTATTCTGAACAGGTTGCTCCATCCGGATTATCGCATCTCACAACAATGATGTGCGGTTCTTGTTCTAATGAAAATGCTTTCAAAAATATCTTTATTTGGTACGCTGAGAAACAAAGACAAGGAAAGCCATTCACAAAAGATGAGATAGAATCATGCATGATAAATCAAATTCCTGGTTCGCCGCGATACTCTATTATGTCTTTTAAAGGTGCGATATATTAATAGAGCAAATCTAGATCTAATTATAAATGTTCTGTACGAAATATTTGACATCGGTAGGTGGTTTTCATGGAAGAACCTTAGGCTGTCTTTCAACGACTCACAGTAAATACATTCACAAAATTGATATACCAGCTTTCGACTGGCCTATCGCCTCCTTTCCAGAGTACAAATATCCTTTAGAAGATAACGTCCGAGAAAATGAGAGGGAAGATAAACGTTGCCTTGCAGAGGTATCGTTCAATCATAATTCTTAAGCATCTTTCTGAGTTTATCGTATGCGAGAGAAAATTTTTAAAACTCTGACGGACATTTCAGATCGAAGAATTATTCGAAAAGTACAAAAACGAAAAGAAGATACCAGTGGCTGGTGTGATAATCGAACCTATTCAATCAGAAGGCGGTGACAACCACGCGTCGCCGGAATTTTTTCAGGAACTTCAACGCATAACACGAAAGGTAAATTAGCAGCTTACGAGGTAATTATATCTCTCAGCTTGCATTAAGAAGGATGTTATGATCTTGCATTAAAATATTATTAGCATGGAGCAGCGTTACTTATCGATGAAGTCCAGACTGGTGGCGGACCAACGGGAAAAATGTGGTGTCACGAGCATTTCAATTTAGATTCTTCACCAGACGTGGTGACTTTTAGCAAGAAAATGCAATTAGGCGGTTATTTTCACTCGGAAGATTTCAAGTAAAAATTTTTTATGACAAAAACGATAACGTATTAAAGACCATTAACGATTAATTGCTCGTTGCGCTTTTTTTGCAGACCGAAACAATCGTATCGTGTGTTCAATACTTGGATGGGTGATCCAAGTAAATTGATACTGCTCGAAGCGATCTTGAAAATCATCAAGAAGGAGAATCTCTTGGATAAGGTCACTTACGTTGGCAACTATATCTTAAAACATTTGATGGATATACAAAAGGAGCATTCCAGTATAATTAACTCGATACGTGGACGTGGAACTTTTATAGCGTTTAATTGTACTTCGCTTGAAATGCGAGACACCATCATTAAGAGACTTACAGCCAAAGGTAAGGTGATATCGTAACATAAAATGTAAATACTGAGAATATCACTCGAATTTTATTCAAGTTTTCTGTATTCTTGTTAGGTATTCAGGTAGGTGGTTGTGGTAACCAAGCTATACGACTGAGGCCTGCGTTAACTTTCACAGAACGTCATGCTGATATATTTTTGGATGCGCTTCGTTCTGTACTAAAGGAATAAGGGTAAACTTTACGATTCTTCGTGTCTTTCAAATCAAATGTCTTCCAAATTAAATGTCTTCCAAATCAGATGTCTTGTATTAAATAATGGTTACGGAGATGTGTCGCGATGTGTATGGAGTTAAAAAGATATTCATTATTTTTATATGGCAGTTGCATTATGAGGCTGACATAACTTAAAAAAAAATGATGAAGTAGTACAAAACTGCAGTGAGAATGTATTATCTGGCAACTCTAGAATTGATTAATATTTTTATTGTATAGGATCTAAATTGTTATCGATTATTTAAACATTTCGTACAGTAACTACAGTACTTCATATAGTACTTCTGTAATTTAAAAAAAGATGCTTAAAATTATGCACAGTTAACAATTAATTATTACTTATACGCAACTTATACGCGACTTTGTTCTTTCGCTTTTATTTATTTCATTAATCGATACTTGACGTAGCCGGATAATTTGTTGTGCAATCATAAAATGTCTTCCGAAAAACTGCCAATAAAAAGTGTTGAGCTATATTCTGTGTGTTGCTGATAAATTCCAATATTATTTATCTCAACATTTTCCTGAATATATCGTAAATCCTGTGTTATTAAAATATCCATATTTCCGATGATGACTCTTGTAAGTCTTTCTATTCTTATCTTACAAAGAAATAAGAGCACAGAAACAAAACCATATGTAAAATATCTAAATTCTGATTATTGTAAATACATATTTATTTTCATTTTAAAATCAACTGAGTACATCGATACTTGTAGTACTCGATATTTTAATTAATTTGCAATTTTAAGTCGAGGAACGATACGAAAACAGAACTTTCTCTGAGCAGAAACTGCTATAAACTCTCGTTCCCCCTTCTCCAGAATTGTCAGCTCTTTGCGTTAGGTAAACGTGCGCTATCAGTGCATATCAGTGGTCAGTACGACATTATCTCTTTCGCAGAGAACATCACGGAGAATAGCCATTGTATCCTCTCATCTCGAACGAAGATGATCGTTAACAAGTGTCATCGTGCACTGAATGCACGGACTTCGCTTCGACAGCTGTTAAACGGTATTTACTTTAATAACGGTATTTAATTCGTGTACCTTCCGTTATCGAACTTTAATATAAATTGACACAGAGATCATAGAAGCTGATCAGATGGAGATGCCGCTTGACACATTGCGGATGTTATACAATATAAATCATAACAAAATCTATAAAATTTATTATATAAATTTCAATTTCAGGTACTTGTTGCTTTAAAGTTCTATATGCAGAACAGCGATCACAAAATATTAAAAATATCAGCAGAATCATTATATATTGATTCTTGTTGTATCTCTCTCTCTTTGATATTTTTGACATTATATCTTTAGTACATAACATGTTTGCGCGTATCATTTATCTCGATGTATTTATCGTTATCTTATCTAAAATTTCATTTATATAAAAAACAATATTTAATTTTGTAGATATTTTCGTGTCAATCTTGAATTTTGCAATACTAATTTTAAATTACACTATATGCAATTTCAGAATTCTAAAAACAGAACAAACAGAATTCTCCAAAAATTAAAATTTTAATTGATGTAATAAATAAACTCATGGATGATTATTATAGTAAAGTTTAATTAAAAATATAAACTTCTAACGCTTAATATTAATGATTTTATCTTAATAGAATTAATAGATATTAATACGTAAATATTCGTATTTATAGATTTTGTTATGATCGACGTAACATAAATGAACACCAAATATATCATTGAATATCGAAAATTTGCTTCCTTTTAAAATAATTTCAATATTTGAAAGTTTTTATTTCTGAATATTCTTTGACATAGAGAAAGAGATATTATATCATCTCTACATTTCTTATTTTTATTTTGTGTTATACATTGTCGCTCGTATCTTGTATCTCACACCATTGTAACAAAATGATTCACGAGGGGTTAAAATGCAAAATTGCTGTAATATGTCAACCAATCATTTTTAACTGGTGTCAATAAAGCTAATCGTCAGAGCTGTTGAACAAATCAGCGAGTTAAATTGTCGTCCTGCATGTAAACATCCAGCAATCTGTGTAGACATGGCAAGATCAAAAATATAGAGAGAAATACATACATTTATATAGAAAAATAAGAGAATGTAGATGCTAAAAAAGAATAAGAATATATAATATCACTACAGGCGTTGCAATAACGTGGAAGAGATGCTTGAGTAGTTCAGTGTCGAGAGAACCAGAAAAGCCAGCGGTTACAACGGAAATACCGGGTCCACGATCGCGCAGCTTGTTACAAGAATTAAATACGATGCAAGTATGTCACTATTAATCTAAAACAGCAATAAAATATAATCATATAATTTAACTTATAAATATGCTTTTAAAGCTGAGCCTTGAATTTCTATTCAAAATATATTTAAATCGCTATTTCAGAATAGCGATTTAAATATATTTTAATATTGCTGAATATATCTATATATATAGAATTAAAGCTTATATATACATTGATAATAATATATAATATTTTGTAAATATGTTCAGCAAAAATGAAATAAGTTACAATGTTGAAATCTGTGACTTTAGCAAGCATCTTCCGTACAATTCTTCGCAGACTACGAGAACTCTTCCGGTAATTACATAATAGATGTAGACGGAAACGCGTTGCTGGACGTTTATATGCAAATCTCGACAATGCCCTTAGGATACAATCATCCGGCGATGCTGAAGGCTCTTGCCGATCCCGTTAATCAAGTGAGTAATATAAAACCGCTCCATCGCAAAACATGAGATTTTTTCCATACATACGTGTACAATTAGCATGCTAATCTTTTCCACAAAATACCACATTTAAATTATAAATCTACATCACTCTTACAGTACACTTGATAAGCTTTCAATAATTAAATTTTCTTAGAATATCTTACAAAAATTATTTTGTCAATGTTAGAACTATATAAAAAATATTTAATTCTTGTTTTTCTTTTTTTTTTCCAGAAAATAATAGCAAATAGACCTGCGTTAGGATCCTTTCCGGGAAAAGATTGGCCTAACAGATTAAGAAATATTCTACTTAAAAAGGAGGTATCTGATAAACGTTTCAACTATAATTTATTTTCCGTACATTTAATTGTTTGATTTTAATTGTTCGAAATTATTACTGTCGACAGGTTGCTCCACCAGGATTATCACACATTGCAACAATGATGTGCGGTTCTTGTTCTAATGAAAATGCTTTTAAAAACATCTTTATTTGGTATGCCCAGAAACAAAGACAAGGTAAACCATTCACGAAAGAAGAGCTGGAGACATGTATGATCAATCAAATCCCTGGTTCGCCACGATACTCCATTATGTCCTTTAAAGGTACAATATAAATCAATCAATCAATTGTGCAAGAGCAAGTCTTGTTACTTATAAATTATTTCATATCGATAGGTAGTTTCCATGGAAGAACTTTAGCTTGTCTCTCTACGACTCACAGCAAGTACATTCACAAAATAGATGTACCAGCCTTCGACTGGCCCATCGCCTCCTTTCCAGAATACAAATATCCTTCGGATGAGAATGTGCGAGAAAATCAGAAGGAAGATAAACGTTGCCTCGCAGAGGTATAATTATATATATTTTTATATAATTATATATATATCTATAATTGATCACAATTATTTTAAATAGCTTTATGAATTTTTACACATAAGAAAAGATCTTTCAAATTTAACAAATATTTCAGGTCGAAGAATTATTTGAAAAATACAAAAACGAAAAGAAGGTACCAGTGGCTGGTGTGATAATCGAACCCATTCAATCAGAAGGTGGTGACAATCACGCGTCGCCGGAATTCTTTCAGGAACTTCAACGGATAACGCAAATGGTGAAGTATAGCTCATTAGACAATTATATCTCACAATCAGCTTGCGTTAAAAAGAATGTTTTGATTTTTTTACGTTAAAATATTTCAGCACGGAGCAGCATTGCTTATCGATGAAGTCCAGACTGGTGGTGGACCAACGGGAAAAATGTGGTGTCACGAACATTTCAAATTAGATAGCCCACCAGACGTGATGACTTTTAGCAAGAAAATGCAATTAGGCGGTTATTATCATTCGGACGATTTGAAGTAAATTTTTTGTCAATTTCATGTCAAAAACATTAATATTAAAAAATTATTAACAATTAATTGTGCACTGCACATGGCAGGCCGAAATTACCGTATCGCATATTTAATACTTGGATGGGCGATCCAAGTAAAGTGATACTGCTCGAAGCGATCTTGGAGATCATCAAGAAGGAGAATCTCTTGGATAGAGTTACGCGCGTTGGTGATTATATTCTAAAGCATTTAACAAACGTACAAAACGATCATTCCAGTGTCATTAGCGCAGTGCGTGGACGTGGAACTTTCATAGCGTTTAATTGCGCCTCTCCTGAAATGCGAGATACAATCATCAAAAAACTTGCAACTAAAGGTGTGTGATCGTAACGTAAAATGTAAACGTCAAGAATATCTCCTAGGTTTTCATATTTGTATTTATGTTTTTAGGTATCATAGCAGGTGGATGTGGCAATCAGGCTGTGCGATTCAGGCCTGCATTAACTTTTACAGAGCATCATGCTGATATATTTTTGGATGCGCTTCGATCTGTCCTAAAATAATAAAGGTAAATTGAACGGTATACTGTGTTCTTTAAATCAGACATCTTTAGAATCGATGTATTGCGATGTATGTGTACAAAAATATTTATTAGTTTTATATACTTTATATTCTTATATGAATTAGAAGCATAAAATAACTTTATATAGAAATGACAAGTGATGAATTAATAATACTACGACTCTTATATCAATTTAATTATTTTTTATTAATGTGTATGTGTGTATGTATGATACACATACAGACACACACAGACATATTAATCCATGCATATACATATACAATGCATATAAAATGTTTCAAAAAAATATGCAACAATTAAGCAAGAATGTATTCTTTGATTATTCTGGAATTCACTGAGCGATATTTTTACTATGTAAGAATATAAATTATGTCGATTATTTAAACATTTCATATTTTGTACAATATTTCGCTATAATTTAGAAAAGATAATATAAAATAATGGTAAATTAACACTTAATTATTATAGCTTATTCGTTTTTGTTCGCTATTATTTATTTGACGTTATTATTAATTATTTTATTGACCGACTTGGTAGCTAGAAAGTTTATTGCACAATAATAAATTGTTTTTCGAAAAAAAACTGTTAATAAAAAATGTTTAAAGTGTGTTCTATTGTCGATAAGTTGCAATATCACTCATCTTGACATTTTCCTGAGTATCTCAGCAAAATGCCCATATTCCCGATGATGACTCTTCTGTGTCATGTAAGCTTTCGTTCTCATCTAAAAAAAATTCACGAAATAATTAAAGAGCGCACGGTAGCACAAAATTATGCATAAAATCCTGATTATTGCAAATATATATTTACTGTCACTTTAGGATCCACTGAACCATGTCGTTGTGATAAGTTCCACAAATTTACAGCCATGTTTGCCAATGCAGGATCTCGTAAATCTGCACGAATAACAAAGCAATTAAACAGCTCAAGTGCCAGAGCCGACTGTTTATCGAATTGCTCTGTGGATCCAAGATACTTTAGATGATTTAAGATTTCCTCGACGATCTTGGAACAAATTTTATTGACTTCGCCAATAAATTTCTGATCCGATCCATATAATTTATCATTTGAATCAACCTAAAATGCCATATCATGTAATGTGTTACAATTAGTTTCTCATTTTAATTTCTCTAACTTTAGAAGAAATAAAATGTTGCGATTATTTACTTGTCTCTTTAAATGTACAAAAGCATAAAATTACCTTGTCGATATGATAAGGATAATTTTCCTGTGCTACCGTTGAGAGAAGATCAAGTACACGTAAATACAAATATGGCTTGATTAAGGTATTCTCTTCGAAACAACGTTGAACTGCATTTAGCAAACCTCTCATTAAATACAAGACGCCGTGCTCTGGGCTATCCTAATATAGCAGAGCAATCTCTCAATTATAAAATCAACATATAACACGTGGATGTACGTACCGGAACTACCAACAATGTTGACAAGAAATTCGACAAGTATGAGAGCAAGTATGGCTGCGAACTTTTCTGTCTTCCATCGATATCAATGGTTTTTGGCATTTCGGGAACTAAACTCAAGGCGGCTTTGAAGCAGGCATCGGCTGAAAAATGCCCGTTTACATACATAAGATAACAAAAGATGAAGAAAGCAATATATTAAATATTAGAAAGATTAATTTGTCTCGCACCTTGACCTAGACATTGATTCAAGAGAGCGACTTGTCCGGATAAAAGATATAATTGAAGACGCGTGTGGACTAAAGTTAACGATGGTATAGTGATGAAACAGAACGCTGCACAGGCACGTACAAACGCCGATGTTCTCCTCGTGTGATGACCGCGTACTATCTTTCTAGTATCTACTGATAATCTATTTACACACTAAACATAAATACAGAAAATTACTGTATAATCAATATATAAATTAGAAATGTAAAATAGAGAGGACAATCTAGTAAAATATATACCTGTACAAGTTGTATATGAACACTGTCAAGATTAGGAAACGCCGCCCTAGCTTCTGCATAGAAGCTAAGCTGCTTCTCAAAATCACGACCATAATCTACTCGTTGCACCAAGCCGCATATTAATTGTCCAATCTGTCGTTTCTCATCTTCGACAGTCAAAGCACTGCATAGATTTATTAAATTGTATTTATTTATTAAAATTTATAGAAATTTAATTTAATAAATTTATTTAATAAATTTTAGCAATTAGAATAAAATTTACAAAAATAAATTGACATACCTAACAGAGTCATGCATAATCCTTGCGATAAACATGAGAGCGTTTATAATAATAGGATCTGTAATGGGTCCATTCTGCGCACTCAATCCTTCTATAACAGTTTTACAAACCTCAACCTTAATACTTTCCTTGTGAAACAAATCAATTAGAGGCAAAAAATTATCCTAAAATGTAAATGTGAAATAAATTTTTAATTCAATATTTTAAAATGGTTTGATAAATACGAATAATATAAACGAATGATTAAAGTGCACACGTTACCATAGCAAGCAGTGACTCAAAATCTTGCGTGTGACTAACTATCTTCTCAACAATATTTTGCAATTGCGGATAATAGTTTTCGAAAGCTTTGTTTGGCCGTAGATGATCTATTATTTTACCAAAAAATAAATTGAGCTCATTTACCTGTAATACATGCATATTATAATAATCTAGCATTATTATATAATAATAAAGCATTATTATATAAACTTACAGAAAAATGTATAACAGTGAATTGAATCCAGATCTCGATGCAATGCATAAACTTGTTAGGGTCTGTGAGATCCGTTATATATTTCCATATTATGTTAAGCACTGATTGACAGTCTTCTTTCGGAGGAGATTCTCGCACAAGACACTCTCCTAAACTTCTATACAGTAAATATTGAGGATACCCTGTCAATTGTTGAAAAAAAATTAACACCTTTTCAATTAAATATATATATCGTTATATTTATCGCTTAATCTTTTAATCTCAATACCATCGTCTTCGCTCGCTACTATTAAATTTACAAAGTCCATAGCACGTGCGGCAATATACGTAGGTTTAAATGCAGTCAATACTGTATTCAATAATAATAATCTGAAAAAAGTTTTATATATGTATAAAGGCAACTAAAAGCGAAATTTTAAGGATGAATAAAAAATATTTAAAATTTTTATTTACCCATTCTCTTGTTTTTTACAGCGAGACAAAACTTCCTCGAGAAGACTCTCAGGCGATGTTACCACCAAAACTTGTACGATCCAATCCAACGCCGGCGAATAAAGATTCAAATAGGAATGTAGAGTGAGATTCTGCTTCGTTAATTCATTCTTCACAGCAGGTCCAAATAGCTGCTGGTAAGTAAAAAGAAAGCCGTAGAAATTCTCCCGTACAAACTCAAAATCTGATGTTTTGTTCAATGCCAATCCCATGCGACACAAGTAGCATCTCGCATAAACCGCTATCAATGGATTTCCTATTCCTCTTATCATATGAGTTATACGTAATAGAGCAGTATTAAATTCGCTGAAACAAAATATAATCGTAATTTTAATAGTTTAGACTTTTTCACGATATTACAAGTGAGAGAATCTTACCTTGTTGTTAGAAAACTGTAAGATTTTATTATCGCCATTTCTACATACAAACGAGGCACTAGTTCACGTATAGATGCTATCTTGTAAAACCAATTACGACACGTTTCCTTTGCATTCTCAGGAACCATATCAGGCGTAAAATTGTCGGGTAAACTCGTAGGTACTTTACTTCCTGGTCTGAGAAAAAAAAATGTTACCATTAGCAACAAAATTCATTAACATAATGTGTGCGACAATGAAATAAAAAAAATATAAAATACATGCAACTTTAAAAAATAAGAATCTTTTTGTATGATAATTACTTGTAGTACTCAGCCTTTATTTTCAATCTTTCATATACAAGCTTTCCAAAGATATCCAATATATCAGTGATGAGAACAAACTTGCTTGGATAGAAAGCCATTACAGATGTATCTACTAACAATTTGGCACACTAAAAAATCATTTGATATTAATTCCATTTGATATATATTCCCTTATTCATAAGCTTTATATATATTATAAACGTTAAATAACGAAATAAGAACCTGTATTGCAATTTTGAGCGCCTTTACTCTTTGATCGGAATGCCATGCTTGTACTAGTTCATTATTTAATTGCTCGATTCGCGCAGTATACTGCTGCTGTGATAAGTCCAACATTTGTCGTACAGGACTTTCCTCAAAATCATCCAATTGCTCCAATCGCGTTTTTACTTTGTCAACCATCGAGCCACTTGGCTGGACTTTCACTACAACTGTGATAAAAAACTATTATATATTTAAATTAAAAATTAGAATGTACATTTAAATTTCTATATTTAATTATTAAATAATATAGGTTTTTTCTCATAAAATTAAATTAAAACTATCTTGAAAAAGTAAGCACCTTTTTCTCCACCTGGTAAGAAGCTAGTAACGATTGATAGTTTTTCAGAAGTTGTGTATTTACTTAATATAGCAGACCGTCTAACAGACCATGGTTCAACCAATTCTTCTGCAGTATCTTTCAGTTTTTTACTAACAAGTACAACATTAGAATAATCCCACTACAACATAAATAATAAATATGTAAAAATTATCAAATATTTATAGAAGTATCAAAAGATTATATATATTACTTCATCTGCAGCCATTTTGGAAAGAGGATCAAGTTCTTCTCGAGCAAACTGTGTAAGAGGATCAGAACCATCCAAGGAAGGATGGCTTAGCAATGGATCGCTCAATGGATTCGTAGGAACCGGTGTGTGTGTTGGTGTTGATACTCCGGTGGAGGAACTGGTACTTGTACTTCGTAATGCATTGCGTCTAGTTGAGTTGCGTCCATCAATTAACTATATAAAAAAAGAAACACAAAATTCTTACTTAAAAAATTATAATTTAATCTATAATATTAAAGAGATGCATTTAAGCAAAGATATATATATATATTCTAATACTAAAATTAAATCTTACAGTGATTACAACTGGTTTCAAAGGATGATCTATAACTTCCTCTAGATTTGCAAACTTTACAGTTCCATACTTGATAGGTTTTGAGATCCTATAACAAAGATTTTTCTATAATATAAAAAATCATTAAAGCATACTCATGCATGTTCTTGTGCTCGTGTTTTGTGAGATCAAAGAGATTAAATATATCAAAATGATATAAAGTAACAACACAGATATTTTGATATAAATAAATTGTGCCCTGTACCACTCTATCTCTGTCATATTTGAATTCCCTGAAATATTTTTTCTAAATGACAATATAATCTGTTATAACAATGTATCGCAATTCATTATGCGGCTTCCAAATTTGACATTAGAAAATACACTCGCGGAGTCGAGCCAAATGTCAAATAACTTTCGACTCTGTTTTCACGTAAAGTATCACATGATACATCTCATTCGTCGCGCTCATTGGTTGCCTAAATAAGGAACTTGGGTTTGTTCTTTTTAGCTGCACTGATGAACTTACTAGTGCACCAGTGCAGCTAAAAAGAACAAACCTCTTGTAAAGATTTCTTCGAACCCTGTTATTTCATAAGCTTCCATTCATATAATTATTTAATTAATGACGCAACGTAAAAAGTTATTTTCAACATCGGAATATATATATATATATCTTTCGCGTCTCTCGAAATCTTTAAACTATAATTAATGGAGATTGGCGTAATCGGTGAATTTCAATTTGTAGATTGAACAGCTGTTATATCTCGCGAAATATGAAACGAAAGACAATTCTAACGAACCGCCAATTCGGCCTTAAATGTGTTTGAGGCAGCACCGACACCGTCCTCAATTTTAATATCGCAGTTTCGTTCTCTCCAGTTCTCTCTGCACGCTGTTGATCGCGCACGATTCGCGAAATTCGAAGATTTCCGCGAGGAAATTCGCGACACATCAGCCATGGACGATGTTCTCGAGAGCTGGGAGCAAATAGAAGAATCCAGTGTAAGATACCTGCGTCTGAATTTTCGTTATCCAAATTAAACGACGAACGATATAATCTCGTGTTAACCTATATCCATGCACGCGCGAATTCCTTCGTGTGCAAAGTTTTTTGGAACGCGACGAGAAAATTCTTTCCTGTCTACTAAGATGCTTCTATCGTTTCACTATTATATTTGTATTTTTATTTTATTTTATTTTATTTTATTTTATTTTTTTGGCAGATTGCAGTAGTAATAGTTCACATTACCATAAGGATACATTCTTGTTTGGAACATGTAAAGTTGTTGAGCTTGCGTACAATCAATTTTTTTCCTTAATAAGTCAATACATTCTCAGTCGAATTTATCGCTCCATTATTTTTGGAAATTATTTATTGTTGCATGTTATACAAAAAAATAACGTAAAATCATAATGGATTTTAGACTCTCGATAAAAGATTGGAGGCCCTTCAATTGGACGCAGTAGATGAAGAGATAGAATCTTCTAGGTAGGCTTAGACAAACATTTTTTACATTCTCTTTTGCTTTATTCTTTTGTCAGAGTCATTAAACATTATATATATATTTCTAATATGCAATTTGATACCATGTATCATACGTATGTTATTACTTATGAAATAACTTTTTGTACAGGTCTAGTAACGACACAAACACGAGAATGATTATTTTGGGAGATGATGGTATCAGATCTCAGTATGTACCTCCAAAGCCCATGGTAAAGATATTGAAGAGACCAACTAGAGATTCACGTGGAAGTGGTGACGGGCCACTAAATGACGATAAACCTAAGCAACCTATCAAAACTTTGAAACAGGTATGCGACATTGTTTCGTTTAAGTTACTACTTGTCCTATTGAACACATAAAAAGATAACAAATTATTTCAGAGAGAGCAAGAATATGCAGAGGCTCGGAGAAGGATTTTGGGAGAGGAAAAAAGTCCGGAAGAAAAAATGATCCAGGAAGTCAACAGAATTCAGTCAAAGTCGAGCGCACCAAATGGCAACAACTATCCTAGCAATGTAGTTCGCATGCCTGCTGGCCCGGACGGTACTCGAGGCTTCAACGTACGCAGGTAGCGCGTCTTCCAATCGACTTTTTTCACCCACCTTTTTCCTATTCTCCTTACTCACGGGAAAGGAGAACGGCTATGAGGCCGATCGGAACAATTTTGCACTCCGAACAGAGTGTAAAACAGTTTTGCACTCCGAACAGAGTGTAAAACTGAGAAGAGAACAGAGAGAGAATGGAAGATCTTCAAAGTTCTATCCCGAAAGTCACCATGCGTATGTGGACACAGGAATCAAGAGAGAATGGACTTATCGAAGCAAAGATGTACATGTAAGAGAAAAGGATAATTATATATATATAAACATATATATATATAATTATCCTTTTCTCTGTAAATGTAAAAGAAAAGGATAATTATATATATATATATGTATATATATATATATAAATAAACCAGAGTTACATCTCGAGCGATGCAATGGGACGGAGGCGTGGATTCGTCACATGCAAATAAAAATATTTGTTTGCATTATTCATAAACTTGTAAAATATTCAAAGTAAAAATCTAATGGATTGTGTAATAAGTACCCTTGAACCGTGTAATAAAAAACTCCCTGTGTATATATATATATATATATATATATATATACACACATACATATATAAGTGACAACAGTGTATGCAATATGCCGAGTGTTTTGTTATTAAATCAGATACTTTTAAATGAATCTTTTATGGCTTAATTAATAAGATATAAGTGTAAAAAATTATATATTTTTATAACTATATTGCAATCATTCATCTATATTACTCTTCTAGTACATATTTCTAAATCATGCTTAGAATAGTATGAGGGGATTAGAGCACGATGATGATTCATCGGAGTTATTTAAATAGTATCCCTCGAGATAACTGCATCATATATGTATATTTGACATCGATAATGTATCCAATATGAGATAAGCTTAAGGTTGATTTACATTAAATACACGTAGCATAGAATTTTTATGTAAAAAAAAAAAATATATATATATGTATGGATCTTTTGAAAAAAATGAAAGTTAAAATAGGATAAAATCGGGATATATTTTCAGAATTGAATCAAACAATATGAAAATATGTATCAGAAATTGGTTTACATCGCTTACGTTGGTAACCATTCCGCTATGCGATAACGAGATATATATATATGTGTGTGTGTATATGTATACGTAGTGGCCCATGTCAAATCGCGCGTGTCTGCCGCTCCATCGGCTCGTCTCTGTCGAGAAAGATATTTTTTGTAGTTCTGAAATGTGAAATCGGCGAATTGTCCGTAGGAAGAAGCATCTGGGACTTGGAAGTGCCGTGGCGTTGTTTTCAATCGGAGACGAAATAAGGATGGCGGAATCAAACGGGCCGATTCTTCACGTCATCGTCGTCGGGTTTCATCACAAAAAAGGCTGTCAGGTAAAACAATCTGTCGATTAACCTGCTTTCCAATTCCGCATTCGTTTCTGCCTTTCAATCACATCTTATCGCGCTAACGTAACGTTACTTTTCAGGTTGAATACTCGTTTCCACCTTTGGTGCCTGGCGCGCCTAACGAATGTCCCTTAGGATGGAAGTACCTGCCTACGCTCGCCCTACCCGATGGTTCTCACAACTACGACGAAGACACAGTCTATTTCCATTTACCTAGTCTCAACGATCCAAAACGCACGATATATGGCATTTCGTGTTTTCGACAAATACCAGTAGAGGTACGTAAAATGTATCTTGAGTGCTAAAACTAATTCAGTTTTAATTTTAATTGATTATCGAGTTGAAGTTCCTTTTTATTATGGTTACAGAAACTAAAAAATCGTACTTCTGATATAACAAGAGGCACCGTTCAAAAATCAGTGTGCGTGCTGAGTACTTTACCTTTGTATGGACACATTCAAGTAAAAATGGCTCTAATAACGCATGCATATTTTGATGAGGGAGATTTTAGTAAAGTGTCCTTATTAGAGGATACTTATCATCACCTTAATTCATGTATGAGTGGCGATAGTCAGATTCCGCCACAAATTTTTGTTGGTAATTATAAACAAATTTTTAATCAATGAAATTATATATAATTTAGGTTATAACCTACACTACTTATGATATTCATTTTGTTTATAGGTTTGTCTGCAAGAGATTTTATACTACAATTTCGTCATAAAGTATTGCTCTTATTTAAATTACTCTTGCTTGAAAAAAGGATAGTTTTTTATCAATCACCTGTACAGCCATTGTGCGCTACGATATTGACTCTATTGTCACTGTATCCTGGTATGATCGAGCATGGTCTTCAACAAGCAGCGTGTGTCAGGTATTACAATTGAAGTAAAAAATCTTCTCTCAAGATTGATCAATTGATTGAGTAATCCTTTATCTTTTCAGACCATCTAGGCCAATGTCTCCAATCCCGACTTTTGACGAAGAAGAAATCTCGACGAACAATGTCGATTCTAATTTATCGTCCACCTGTATTGTCAAAGATAATATATCTAAGGCGAACCATGAGCAGTGTAATGATAATAGCAATAGAAACTCCTTGTGCATCAACGATAACAAGACTATCGAATCCATGGAGGGCAAGTGCTTGGACGGGCTGCAACATACAACTCTGCAGAAAAATAACAACGATAATGAAAATCTTAATATGAAGGTCATCGAGATCGAGTCGGCGCAAGAATGCACGGAATCTTATTTGGAGGGGGGCAACTCCAAATACTCGCCACAGGCGAACGAAAACGTACACAGAGTGCATAGTGTAAACGCAATCACGTTGAACACGGGCGATACGGATAATAGTTTACCGCGCGACACGAGTAACGATGCGCTCTCCGATGCGAGATTAACGAACAACATCACGCAAATCGCGCATATTAATCCTGAATTATGCGGCCTACCTTTGGAGTTATTTACAAAGGTAATAATGCTTTTGACATTATTATATCTATTATACATATCAGAGTATTTTACATATTGTAAAAAAAATATACTTGTTCTAGGGATATCTCTGCTTGCCTTATCTGTCTCTACCTTATTTGGATCTCTTGGGAGATGTGAATGTTAGAGGATATATAGTGGGTGCTACAAATGTGTTGTTTAAACAAAAGAAGCAGCTTATTGATGTGCTAGTTGAAGTAAGCGTAAAAGAATTACATAAAAAATTTTATATTTTTTAATTGAAATTGAATTATTATATATAAATTATTTTATATATTATAATTAATTATTTTATTATTTTATATTAATTATTTTATTGAATTATATATTAATGAATTAAATACAAACGATTTTGACTTGTAATTTTTTGTATTACTTAAAGGTTGAAAATACGCGGATAGAGGCAACTGATCCCGAACTGAGACGACAGCTGCATCTTACTACCGAGGACTTGAGATTCGCCGATTACGTTGTGAGGCACGTGGCCGAACCTCGGAAGGATATCTTTCTGGATGGAGTAGGATGGGAAGGTGGCGACGAGTGGATCAGAACGCAGTTTCGAGTGTACCTGTTGAGCATGCTGCGTACCTCTATGCAGCAGGACACCCGTCAGTCGGATCATTATAACGCAGCGTTTGTGTCCGCGTGGCGTGCTACGAACAACTATAAGGCGTGGTGCAACGCGAGTAAATCGGAGATACTCAATGTCGAGCCTGGTCATCCCTTTGCTGGTCAGCTGTCAGTGCAAGATATGAAACTACGCTTGTCACAGTAAGTAAGATCTTATATAAAATATGAGAATATTTTCAATTTGCAATGTGTGCTCTATACTTATTTTATTTCTAATTAATTGTAAGATATGGAAAATAAAAATCTATTTCATATGTTTTGCAGTACGATGCAAAATACAGAAAGCGGAAGGAAGTTGAATCAAGCAATGGCATCGACTGGACGCGCAGTGGCGACTACCGGAAAAGCCGTAGGTAAGTACACAATTTACTGATTTAAATACAAGTTGGTTTAAAAAAAATACAATAATATATAGAAAGTATTTAAATATATATACACATTATGCATTTACATCCAATTATTTTTCTCATACATTGAAAAAATTAGACATTAATATGTTTAGGAAGAAAGGTAATATAATTAAAAGTTGATGTATTATATTCTCTTGTTTAAATTTGTTTAATATTTATAATTATTGTATTGAAATTGTTTAATCGTAAATATTATCAGAGCGTCTGTGTGTGTGTCTAAATTAATCTAATGCGGTCGGAATATTATTTGCGTGCGTATATTACTTTTGAAACTAATAATGTACAAAGGGGGAGCGTTATCACAAGCGAAAGGGGCATTCTCGAACTGGTGGAGCACGCTAACGACAGTTCAGCCGGTCGATGAAGCAAAGATCGACAATCAAACGGCAAACAACCATCACACGGTATCCAACACCACGGACAAAGAGTCTATCGAAGACGAGGAAATGAACGTCTCCACTACCAATAACGCGGATATTGCCGTAGATTTTGATTAATATAAAATATATATTAATACAAGAACCGTGAACGATCGAAACTAAAAATGTAAAGGGCACCCGTGAAAAGCATAATTCATAACGTAAAGATACGTAAAATTGAAACAAAGAGTTTCTTGCAAGACACACTTAGGACATACTTGTTAAATGATCGGATTTTTTAAAAGATCTCAGTTTTAGCGAGAACTAAGAGAGACTAAAACCGCATATGTACAATAGACTTTATTAATGTGATATGCATCTTTATGGAGGAGAGATTCTTTAGATCTATAAGCTGCTGTGTGGGAAAGTACTAAAGCAAATTGCAAGCTAAAATATCTTGCTCGAGTGTAAGCTTTTGTAATTTTTTTTCGAATATTCTGTATATAATTTCCATATGATTTATATGCCCATAAAATATGTGATATAGTTTTTATTGCACAAACGATACAATCGTTACAATAGTTTTCAACATTGCATAATTAAGCAATGCTATATATATATATATAAATTTCTTAATTAATTATAATTCTTTACTAAGTAACGAAGCATTTTTTTTACAGAATGTATCGATCGTAAATCTTGCCCGCTCTTGACAAGAGCAATCGTGTATCTGGAAATATTATTCGTTTCGCGTTTATATATAGGAATACTCTCGCTTAAGAAGTACTTGTATTCTTTGTACATATAAAAATAGCATTATACTTACGCGTACATCTCGATTATTATTATTAAAGTAATCCTTTTTTCACGCTTCGCGTTCTATTTCAACGGTGTTATTTAATTTACTGCTCAGATAGGAGGAGTATAATAATCTCCTGTAGGAAAAGCATAAAGAAACATGGGAGGAAAATTTGGCATATATTTGACATATGTCAAATCACAGATTGTCGATCGTAATAAATCATTTCCATTTATAGGGTTTCAGTATTTTGTATTGTCGCGAATAGTGTGGATTATATATACGTAGAACGTATGGAAAGTTCGGAACTAGAACACAACCGGTATCCGACATAAACGTAAACATTGTACATTGTTCCATAATTCATTTCACTAGGGCTAATCCTGTTATTGACAATATTGCTACCTCCATTTATTGTCGAGATTACACCGTACGTATTAGTTTCGTATACGACATGAAGATATCTATACGATTCGATAGATCCAGTAATAGATCCAAACCGGACGGATAGTTGTTAAACTGAATCTGTATCCTCTGTATTCGGAATAAATTGTTAACTTTACGAAGATCGTGGACGATCATTCGTAGAACGAAGAGAGCTGCTGTTTTAGTCGTAGCAGAATTACGTTTTAATTAAACTTAGAGCACGTGTAGAGCATTTATAGCGCTACTAGTGTAGTCAGTTACGATAATATACGTATCCGATTAAGATAAGAAATTCTTTTCTTCGTTACAATATTCGTAGAGATATATAAAAAAAACACAATGTTTGTAACAATTATGTAATGATATTAATTTATTCGCTCCTTTTTGGAGCATGATACTTTACTCTATTTTTACACTACTTTTGTGTTAAACAAATTTCAAAATCAAACGGCCACATTTGGCGCTAAATGAACATGAAGCTTTTGTTAAAAATGTTATAAATGAAAAGTGATTATATATATATAAAATTCTAGAATTAGAAAATATATATATATATGTATATATTTTTAATTTCGTATAAATATAATTTTACAAATTTAATATATTAATTATATAATCACTCACACACACACATACACATTACAACGGAGTAGTATAAAGTTTTGATCTATGTTAGATTTGTCTTCAACCATTGTTTAATAAAAAGCGATATGTAGCAATTATATATTGAGCTGTTTATTTCGAAAATGATTAAATATCCAATCAAGAGTGGATATTTTATATTACTTAAATATATATTTAAAGATATATAACTAAAATATTTTTTTCAAAATAAACAGTTCACATGCCATAATCTAGTTTAAGTTATTTTAAGTATATCTTTGTGATATTCTCTCTCTCTCTCTCTTTTTTTAGTTTGTTACAACTCGAATGTTATATATCAATTTTTTTCTAAAAATTCGACATTTATACATATATTGTAGTATGTTTATTTATATAAGTATAGTGTGCCAAATGTGGAACGTATACATTTTTAGGTAAAGAATCGATGTATGGGCGAAATGTATTTTGCAATTTAAATGGCGCGATAAAAGTTTAAGTGGAAAAATGACCAAGCTAGTCAACAGAATGCGCATTAAAAACGTTTAACTTTATATAATGAGTTTTCCATTCTTTTAAAAATTGATTTTTTTTTATAATATATGTTTAGATAGATTTACAGTTTGACAATTAATTTTACTCTCGCATTGATTATATCTATAAAAAACTTAGGTAAAAAATATTTATTGTGAAAGATGTATGTAGATATTTTTATTTAGGATTATATTTATAATACGCACATTATGTATATATACATTCTTTTATTTATTATAAAACATTCTTTTTCATTAACTGTCACAAGACTTCTAACGTAATTTTATTTTCAATATTTTTTTATAATTCTTTCAAGATTTTTTCTCTCTTTATAAAATTACAAATGTAAAATATGTAATGTGCTCTATATGTACAACTAAAATGTAAATGCTATTTAACTCTTGAAACTTATTGAAACAAAAAAAGTGACAGACGAATGAAATAATAAAATGATTCGACGATGCTTGCACAGCTTTAGATGTTACATTATCGCGAGAGAAAGTTATTTAAGGCCAATTTCCTGTTGGATAATTGAATATGTTTTTTATATTTATAACACAAGTTTTTGTACAGCTTGTCAAGATGTAAAGAGTTAAAGCGTCGTAATCAGAAACATTTTACTTATACTGTATTATACTCTATTGTATAATCGTAGTACCGTGTCATTTGTCAAAATATTAAGAAGAAATAATATATCCAATTCTGAATGTGTCACGTAGTTCTTTATATATAATAGGTATATATGGGTTGTGTTATGTATATATTTATTAGACTTACATTTATATTATATTATATATTTTTATCAAAGTATATGTGCCACGTGATTTTGACAGATCGACAATTTGACGTATCATTTTACGTAGATATCTTTTATATTTTGCATGCATGACTGTATTATATTATATTTAATGTAACGCGCTCGTGCCGAACGGCTGTGAACGCACCTTTAAAATCTCGCGGCTCGACGCGGAGAGCGGAACGGGGTGGCGGACGGCGGCAGAGAGCTAGTATAGGGAAACGAAAGCGAGAACCGGGGATGATCTCGCCGCGAGCCGTGACTGGTCGGCCGATGCGCCGCCGAATAAACATCGTAGCTCACCGATAATAGCCGAAGCGCCGTAAGGTGCCGCTCGGCTTGCGGGAGCGAGATAGATAGAGGAGGCCGTGCGAACGCCATGGTGTGTGGTGACTGGCTACGTCACTGTTGTCGTCGTCGTCGTTGCCGTTAAAAATTTCGCGAGTGTCGCGACGCGAAAAAGATATCCGGCCGCGTTTCCTCCTCCTCTCTCGACGAGGAGGTGTCGATCGCGATCGCGAGGAAGGTGAGAGCGAGAAAGGGACACAGAAAGAAAGAAAGACAGATAGATACACATATTATTCAAAGTGAGAGACGCGAAGTGAGTCTCGCGTCTCGCCGTTTTTAAAAGTCCCGTGTCGTATCCGCGGCGCGCGCGTGTCCACCGCGCGGAAGCACCGCTCCACCGTATCGTATCCCAAGCTCCCAGCATATCGGACCGATTCCGTTCCGTTCCGCGCCGAGCCGCCGCGCCGTGCGGTGCAGTGTGTCACGTACGAGGCCGCGTGCGCGCGCGCTCGCGTGTGTAGCGCGAGTGCCCCTTCTGTATACGTGTGTATGTGCGTGTGTTTGCGCTTCTGTGTACGTCGAGAGGAGAGTGCGTTACGGTTCCTACGAGGTGAGCTTTTTAGTACGAGTACTGTCGGGCGAGAGTGTGGCCGCGTACCGGTATCTCTAGGGTCTCTCGCTCGTCGTGTCTTCGTTGTAGTCTTCGTCGTTGTAGTCGGTCGCGCCCGTCGTTCGATCGCCGTTAATCTCTCCTTGTAATCGTCCTTCCGTTGTTTCGTAGTGTCGTAGTTAACGGCCACGAGTGTAACGCGGTTTAGCGAATTAGCCCCGGGTGGCTCTCTTCGCGAAAGAGAAGTGCGCCATGAGAGAGAGGGATAAATCGGTGACTGGCGGGCGGCGGCCATCTTCCAGATGAGTTTTTCCTTCTTTCTTCCGATAAACCGAGCGCGCTATGTCGTGAGAGAGAGGAGCCAGAGGGAGCGAGAGAGATCGTAAGAGACCGATTGATAGACAGAGAGAGAGAGAGAGAGAGAGAGAGAGAGGGAAAGAGAAAAAGCGCGAGAGAAGGAAGGAAATTATATACGCGTTCTATCATGCAACGAGAGATGCGGTGAACGGCGCGTGCTGTTCGGCGGAGTCACGAAATTTCACGAGCGCGTGTCGCCGCTAACACAACCAGTTTTCGCTCGTGAGCGCGAGGAGGAGAAACAACCGCACGAGAGAGAGAGAGAGAGAGAGAGAGAGAGAGAGAGAGAGAGAGAGAGAGAGAGAGAAACAGAAACAGAAACGTATTAGGAAGTACGTTTGCGTTCTTTCACGCGTGCGAGAAAGAGAAGATCGGCAGAGAGAGAGAGAGAGAGAGAGAGAGAGAGGGAGGGACACACGGTGAAGCGAACCAGAGCGGAAGACGGAGAAAGAGACATACCGCTCGCGCGGGGGAAGAAAACGGAAGTCGTGCGGAGGTGAAGCGAACACGGAGAGGCGACCCCCTATTACCGCGCGTTTGTTCGTAATCGCGTCGTTTTCGCGAGCGTGAGAGAAGAAGGAGCGGAGAAGAAGGAAGAAAGAAGAAGGAAGAAAGAAGAAGGAAGAACGAGAAGAAGGAAAAAAAGAAGTGAGTCGCGTCTCTCGAGACATCGTCTGTCTCTACGATCCCGAGGAGTGCGTTGTCAGCGAATGAATCGATTACTCGTCGTGTGTAACCTCCAAGTCTCCGGCTGGACGTCGCGAGGAGACTGGGAGGCGGCCGGGAGGGAGAGAAGGCGATCCGAGCCATCGCCTTGTCGCCTTCGCGTTTCGTTTGCTTCTTCTCGCGCGTCTACTGAACCGAGTTTTTTATTTTTTTTATTTTTTATATTTTTTTTGCGAGCGTGTTGCTCGCGCTAGCACGTCGCGTGGATACACGCGAGCCAATCGCAACCCGATATAATTCGCGCTCGGCCGGCGACAGCGGTGGGACCCGAATCGCACGACGGCGTAACATGTAACATGTAATTCACCGATTCCGAGGATCGGATCGATCCGCGGATTAAACGGCCGGTTGTGCCAACTGTACGCTTCGCTGTCTCGATCAATTTGCTCTCTTTGAGACTAAAGCGGCACCTACGCGGTCGGTATTGTTGCGCTGTAATTTTGTCGACACCGATATCAATAAGGGCCAAACAGGCGCGACGAACTGTAAGAAAATAATAATAGATACCGCATCGTCAAGTTTACAGTGAGATATCACCGCGGGATATTCCGATTATACGATCGTTAGTTGTCAACAATTCTTAAAATTCGATACGTGTATCTTTAATTGTGTTTAAAATACGGATAGAGATGAAGATAAGATTTCAGTCATCGAAAGGTTAGTTTTATCCGACATCTTTTAACTTTCTTTGTTACGCTACAATATACTATACGACTTGAAAATTAACTCGAATCGATTAATAATCATATGTATTCGTCGTGCAATTCGGGCTTAAATCCGTACAGCTGTCGAAGCCGGCATCTTTGATTTACGTCGGCGTATAACCTCATTTCAGCGACTCTCCTTAGGATTCATTCGGATAATCGCCAACTACCGACTAACAACAGAGTGTGTTGTCTGTTTTTCGATCGTACTTTTTACTTTCTAAGTAAACAAACGCATGCTCGCGCTGTGGAGAAGAAGAAAATCGCAACGTCGGAAAACAAAGTAAAGTATAACGTCGTACATGATATTTTTCAAGGTTCGAAGTTTGCATACAGACAGGATCGGATCCCTGATTTATTAGGCATGCCGCCATTATGCGCGTTGCTGTTATATACTTACACTTGTATCGCGTGGCTATTAGTTTTCCCATCTCGCGGCTTTCTGTCCGATATTACGCCAGATGAACAAATGGAGAAATTATTCCCGAGAGAAATTCAATTCAGCGTGTGTATATTCGAACCTAGATAGATAAAAGATTCTCGAAGACGCGAAGCTGGCGTGCATCGATGCATGTTGATCATTACTGACCATTTTCTCCCAGGTTTCATTGTGCCTTGTAATCGCGTATTCATGTATTCTCAGACGTTGGTCGTTACTTGAATCGCGTCCGTTGTAAATGAATTCGAGTAAACAAAGCTTACGTGACGAGACTAAATTTAAAGATCGATTGATTCGTTTCAGCTCTTGACTTTTATTCATTTTATTATAATATTAATGTCATCATACAAAAGACATATTCTCCAGTTTTTCTTCAGACACGAGAGAATGAATCCGAAACGAATCCTAAGGGGAAACGCTAATCGTTTAAACTTTAAACCATTAGTTCGATGATACATTAATTAACGAAACTGACATTACGATATATTAAAGAAGTGGGTTAAACGCTCTCGGCGGTTTTGTAGACGCGCGAGTGACATCGGGTCGTTGCAGAGGAGAGAGAATCCACGGGGCGCTCGACGACGACGAGGAGGAGAACTTGGAAGCCTCCCCGGAAGTCGGGAGTGCGAAAAATTGCACGGATGCTACCGCGGTGCGGCCCACCCGGTACATCGCGATCGAGAGAGAGTGTGTAGTGTGAGATCAATAATGAGACAGGTGCTCTCATTGGTGTAAAGCGATGCGGCGGAGCTGAGAGTTTTGTCGGGCGGCACTCTAGGGCTCATGAAAAGTGTATCCGGTGTGCGTAACGTCGCCGTCAAGGACCACCGCGTCGCGAGACATTCGAGCGAGTTGTTGGATCAGTGTGATTATTATAATGTAGTGCCAACTTTGCAGATGGATAAACAGGGATGACTGATAATTGCTGGAACTCTGGTGGTGGTGAGTATCATATCATCGTGTCTCATTTTTAGCGATTATTTATCTTCTTTCAAAATTAGCAAAGAAAAAAATGTCGAGGGACATTGATAGATAAACAATTTGAGCGATCGAGAGTGACAGATGTCACGCGAATCGATAATTTGGGAATTTTCCGACACTCTGATGCAAAAATACTAATGTTATTTCGGTTTTATACAATGATTAAGAGTAAAACGCGAGAATTAATTGGCCGACACGTGTCGACTGATCGATCGCTCTTATTGCGAGATGTAGATGATCTCATAAATATGAATATACGAGATGTTAATGCTAAAACTTTGCGGCAAAAACTTATCTTTGTACGTAAAGCGTAATATAAATATATACCGCTGCTAACTTTTATATCCATCTACCCGAACGTGAAAATGTGCGTAAATAGCCTTGAGAATATTTCTCTTTCGCATAAATATTAGGGAAGAATACAATTTTGAAATCTTTTACTGTTATGAAGGTTAAACACACATGTACACACGACGCGCGTTCTTACAAATAGTTTTACATGGACCGTGAAGAGATTTTATTTAAAGATTTCTCATTTTTTCATTTTAATCTTTGTACGTTTCATTCGTGCTAAACGTAGTTTAGTAAACCTCGTGTTATACCGAATTTCATTCACTGAGATATAATATTGAAGGTCTCAGTTATGGCTCTCCTGTATATTCGGCCATGTTTTATTCTATGTAATAAATATAAGTTTGTTATAAGATTACAATCCGTGACACACAAATTGGATGAGTTTGTCACAAGTTTATAATTTTATCTTGTAGCGCAAAGTCCTGCAGAAGGAACTTTCTGCGGAATAAGAGCCCCGCTAAGTCTATAAACCTCGCGGGAACTCTGAACTCTCTCTTTCCGATAATATTACGTTAAACAATTAATGCAATAGATTAATAGCTTTCGATTTTATCGCGGCGAAAAATGCGCAAGTATCGATATGTCGAGAAAAAGTACTCCGTATCCCGGAAACGAAGTACCTGTTATTTATTTATTTATTTTTTTTTTTTACAAAAACTTGTAGGAAAGCGAAAATTATAGCGCAACACGCTTTATTTTTTCGCATCTTGCACCTTGCGTAAAAGCTGCATGCTCATTGATCTCGATAAAATGCGACATTTTCTTGCATCGCGACGAAAATATATACGAAATAAAGAACGCTAAAGTATATTAGATTCTTGCGAAATCATGTCTAATTAGTCATCTTTCTATAAATACTGCTAGTCGTGATAAAAGCGACGATAAAGTCGCTCCCTTCTGGCAGCCGGCGTAATATATTCGGTATCGCGTTCTTATAAAAGTCCGACATACACCGCCGTGAAATGTGGATGTTTTTCTCGATACCAGCAGCGCAGCATCTCGCTGACAGAGATCCAAGTATTCGATGACATACTTTTTCAGAAGCTGCACAGATGCAGCGACGACGATTGACAGACGCGCGCGCGCGCGCGCTCGCGCAAGCATGTGTAATGTAATATAATGTAATTCCTCGATGTTCGTGTAAGCTCGCCCGCCCGCGAAATATCCTGAGCAACGCGCGTCTTACATTGTTGCTAGCTCGCCTCGCTTTCTCCGCGCCTTTTGTAGAACGAATGAAATTCCAGCTGCGCTCGTCGTGACACTTCTTCTTCGACGTAACATCGGCATCACGTAAGAATCGAAAAACAAAAAAAAATTCTCTTGGGGATTTAAAAACGAAAATACGGATCGAAATCTTCGGATCGATCGAGAAGGGACTTCTTTTACGCGAAATGTCAAATTAACCGCGATAATAACGACGCGTAAATTTTTCCCGCGAAGAGATCCGAGTATCCTCCAACTATCCCATAGGTATATGCGAGTCGGCGGCGGCCACTTACATGCTATGTCGTAAAAGTGCATTGTTTTGAGAGTTGCACAATTAAACTCGCGCCTCAACGAACCGCATCTATCTTCTTACGGCGAGTCCATTCGCCTCTATCCCAGGCAGCCACACTACGAATAAAATAGCCTTGCCCTCGTTTTACATGAAAATTGTGGCCGACGACGAGTTCAATGACTGCGCTACTGCACTCGCGCGCGCTCTTCACGCGCCTTCACCCGCTCGGGTTTATTAAGCAGTTGGTTGCATCGTTCTTTTCTTTTTTCGCGCGATCTTCGAGTCTGGCTTTTAATTGTCCATCCCACCGCGAGGGACGCGAATTTTCCCCGTCTCACTTTCTCAATTTGTCCGCGAGAACCGCGAATATTCCCGCGGATCCCATCCGTGGAACGGAAAGATCGATAACCGTCGGTATATAAAAGAACGTGGTTGGTATATAACGCCGCAACGGCCGCGGTCACGCGTCGTGAACGTGTATAATGTCTTTAACGGATTGCAGTGATTCTCGAAAGTAACGGCGGAGCAGTGCGACTCATTCGGTCGTGTGCGCGTTGATAACAGAGTCTCTGTTAAAAACGAGACCGATGGAAACTTGTAGACGCGCGCGGTATATATTTTTTTCCTTCCATGCATCGCATGCGGGCGAGCATCCTGCGATATGTACGTATATATGCAACCAGCTACTTTCTAAAGAATTTTATACCATTTATTGCTCAAAGTTTCAGTCGTAAATAGTAAATTTCCACGGGTCGCAAGCTTGCGCGAGCGGCATTTAAAATCGACAGTTATTATATTTCCGAGAAACTATGTCCTTCGAAAAAAAGTGGAATAAAAGGTTAATTGAATCCCCCGAGGAGAAATTTCTTTTCTCGGATAATCTTATTTCGCGGATAAAAGAGAGGAGAGACGAGTCTCTTTATTTCAAGCGCGAATTATATATATATCGCTTATTCGAGTCGATTTATTTTATGAGACGGACTCTAGATCGCACAATGGTGCGTGGTTTATTCGCGGAGAAGACCGGCGCAAGTTAAATCCAATCCGTTTGATCGAAATATAGATAATGGCCAGCATAACGTGGCCCCGCAACGCTAATTATAGCACTCGGATTGCGCCGTTTACGAGCCGTGGGATGTCCAGTTTATTGCGCGCGCGGTGATCATCGGTGAGCTTTATACCAGTAGTGTCGCAGTAGTCAGGGATGCCAGCGATACCGCACGTCGAAACATGGATAATTATGGTTCCAAAGGTGACGGAAGATAATTCTCTATTCGCGAATTTCCTGTAGCATTTAGGAGGATTTCGAATTCGTAATATCGGACATCGAACGGATTAATATCTCTCCCCCCTTCCTTTCCTCTGTTCGGATACGCAACAGAGATATAGATCATCCCCTTTTGTGATATAATCCGAAGAAGGGAAGGAAAACACGATCGTGATTAAGACATTCCTCTTCGAGAAATTCTCGCCAAGTAGTTTTTTTTCCTTCTTTGATCTCGTGTGAATCGAGCGAAGAGACGATAATAGTAAAAATCGCGATTTCCTGCAATTGCACACGGCGTATATATGTCTATATAATAGCGCCACCCGATATTTAATATCGGCTACCAAGCATACTCGGGAAAAGCTTTCGCGATATTCCGTTTCTCTTTCCGTTTTTTCTTTTTTTTTTCACACGACCGATTCTTGCTTAATCTCTTTCTCGATTTACTCGATTTTCTCGCTCTTTACACACACATATCTCCTCGTTCTCCTCTTTATTCTAATATCGCATCAATTTCGAATCAATCAGCATCTCGGGCGCATCATCCGCACACGCGATATATTAGACCTTGGATATCTTTCTCCAATTCTTATCGGTAGATTCCTCCGTGTTTTTCCACCAACGCCACGGGCAAAAGGTCGGAGTGTAATTCGCTGTGACTTGTTGTTCCAGGCGCTGGCGTCAAGATGGAGCACTTTCAGGCCACCCTGGACCCAAGGAAGCAGGAATTATTGGAGGCCCGCTTTCTCGGAGCAAGGGTGAGCTCTCTATAGACGCGCACGCGTTCTTTCTTTCTCTCTCTTCTATTCTTTTATCCCCCTCCCCCCAACCTCCGGTCAAAAATATTTTTTCTTTTCATCGTTTCGTCGTCGTCGACGTCGTCTCAAACGCGAAGAGAGTCGATATTACAAAATATAGCGAGGATCAAACGATCGAATAACTTGCTCACTACACACATACATATACATAAACAATAAATAGTATATTTAATTACTAATATGTTATATATATGGAAAACATTATTTGCAAAAGTTGACTAGAAACAATTCCGATGCGAAACTGCGACAAAACAACTTTGAGAAAAATACGATGCGAGGTAAACGCGAAGAAATTGTGAGATGGATGCTGAGTGATGTTTATATGCAATTAATATTAAACTGCTTGACTACTCGTGCCCTTTATTTGATCAATTTTTTAAATCAGTCGTAATCTTATCTTGACAATCATCGTGATCTTGAGAACCATGTCTCGTATGTTTCGAGAGCTTGAAAAAAAATCGGTCGGCCATCGTGAATTCGATGACACATTACGCGCGAAAGGCTATTGTTCCGACACAAACCACTGTTACTGATTATTGTAACATGTGTTTGATCGTTATCCTTATTATTGTTTCGTCTATTTCGAGCATTGATTTTGTCATTCTTTCGCGTCGCGAATTTTTTAATGTCAACCGTCTTTAAATTGTATGTTCTTTTTGCAATTTTAATCTTTTTTTTCACGATGGTTATCACCGATTGTTTTATTTCGCAATGAGCATATTTTTTACCGCACGATTTCTCGATGAGCATTTTTTTTCAATGGAAGCATCTTGCGATTTTAAACAAGTGGACATTACGCGATGACAGATCATCCGCTAAGCGACATTCGTTTAGTAGATTATCGCTTACTCTATTGACATACTATCGTCTTATCGATTTCGAAGTCAACTGAAACGAGTAATTAGCTGACGCACGTGATCGTGTAGTAGTTGTCGCACATTGGAGCTTTAGATTTCGTCCGCAAATTTTCTTTATCGCTTTGTCGCGCGTTTATTCGCGGGGTAGGCTATGTATCAACTCTAATCTCGACGCTCTTATGACGAAACCGCGGCGTTTAAATTGTCACGCATGTTGTCGCAACGTAATTGCTCTTGTTTTTCTTTTTCTCCCTTTCTCTTTAAAAAGGAATATAATTAAAATTGTAAGATGTTTTTACCGCTCATCGAAAAATTATGCGACAGAGAAATGTTTATCCGTTATATAGGATAAAGCGAAACTGGAAAACGACATATATTATCTTTGATAATGATTGAAAATAACTCTCGCTTCTCGAACAACGATAAACTCTCTCCGAAAAAGGTATCGATACAATCAAATTTGTAACTCTCTCGTAGATTCGAAAGCAACGTAAATGTGGATTGATAAGATCGATACGAGCCAAAACGCGACGACATTGATAAACAATTCTTTTATCCAAACGATTGAACTTTCGAAATCATTTTGATTATCATCAAATCGTGTGTGCAACTTGCTCTTTTATATTTAATTATTTAATTACACAATTTTACAAAGTATTTATGTACAAAAATGTCCAAAAATGATTCTAAAAATTCAATTGTTTGAATGAAATAATTATTTGTCGATATCGATGTTTTTGCTCGTATTGGTACGATATTTGCATTATTCCATGACATTGTTAAATTTAAACATTCTCGGCCAAATTAATTTATATAATACAATCTTTGCGCGCGAGGGATCGATCGCACATTACGAGTCTAATTCTTTTCTCCCGAAGAGACGACTCATTTGTGTACACGTCGACTCTATTTTCGGCAAATTACGACATCATGTATACAGAGTGTCCCAAATGAATAAACTATAATACAAACTGAAGGGAGATACGTCTCGTACACAGTGGTAATCGTAATCTTGTATCGATTTAACGCGATAGAATTAAAAAAAAAAATCTTCTCGATATCGAGCGTGTAGAGCTTTCGCTCGTTCGAAATTACTTCTTCGAAACTACTTGGAAAAATATCCTGCACAGAGGGGATACATTACGTGCTCGGTGTAAAAACTTGCTCCGCGAATAATGCAATATTTACAACGATCCGCCTATATCGATCGCGTTTGCATTTATTCAGACGTTGAGTATTCGCGTCTCACGATGACGTAACGTCGACAAAGAAGTATTGACAAGCGAATATCATCATCTGTGTACGCTTTAGCGGTATTATTAAATACGCGATAGTTCGCGCGTCCCCGTACATCTCCATTTTTGGAACGCCAGGCACAATCGTGATTGGCTCTTATTTCTAAATCAGATATATCACATCGGGAACGGGATTTCAATAATAATACTTAGTTGTCCCAGAAATGGAATCATGCGGGATCGATGAGAGTTAAATGCGTGCAGAACTACTCTAGCGGAGTATAATACACATCCTATATAGTTGCATCGATGCATTCGCGTACGTCCCTATACGTCTCTCTGAATGCGCGAAAAGTAGAAGAATCTCTCGGACTCGTCGAGAAGAAGGGCAAGAAGTAAAAGCGGATCGGTTCCCCTGACACTCCGTATACATCCGATCAGCGACGTTGCCGGGTCACTCGCACGTAAGATCCAGCGGAGTAACGTATACATTTTGCATCCGTCACAACCGCGTCGTCGTCATCCGTTCCGGCTTTGAGCCTTCGTCGAGAGTCACCGAGAGCCTCCGCTCGTCGTTATTATCGTTACATCGCATCCGAAGCGGCGCGGCCGACACGAAAAGGTGTGGCCAATCGCGGCGCACCGTGCAATCGGCCCGCGTGCTATCGGAAGCACAGGCGGCTGGGGTCGAGCGCGACGACGTCACGTGGCGCTCTCACTTAGAGCACGGCAGTCAAGTGCGCGAGCCCGACGCGCTGCGGGAGGGTAAGAGGGAGGGCTTAAGGGTGCTCTCACATGGTTGACGACGTCACGTCTGATATTCTCTTTCCCTCTTTGTCTCTCGTGTTCTCTCAGTGTCAACGTATTACCAACCGTGTTCACAGTTACAGCCGTGTTACTAGGTCTGTTCGTGTTGACTGAACTCGCTGCACTAGTTCAGAGGTTATCTTTTTCCTTTCAATGTCGAGGAAAAAAGATAGACTCTGAACTAGTGCAGCCAGTTGAGTCAACACGAACAGACCTACTATCGGCGTTTGTTCCTTTTTCGGCCGCACTTTGTACACGATATGATTCTCTCTCCTCCCCTTCTCGAGATCCTGATTTTATACACGATGTCTAATTTTAGTCCAAGGATCGCCGAGATAAATGTGACGACGATCGCTACGCGTGAAAGTCGCTTGATGAAACTTGTAAAGTGGCTGCGCCTTAAGTAAGACGTATCGACGTATCTCTCAAATATATTTCGCCCGCGACTTGTCCAGAATCGCCATCGATTTTCTTCGCGTTGGAATAAACGAGAACGTTACTTTCGCGATAATAGGGAACGTAAGCTAGATTTATAAGATGTAATTGCTACTATCTTTATTTCGCTACCTTCCGCTTCTCCTTCGGCATTGTTGAAACAGAATCCGCTTCGTATCCCGTGTATGCATATATCTCTTTGTTCACGGTCGGTTGTCCTTTTTCGTCCTTTCGCCGAAGGACAAATGAAATGTGCGTGCGCGCATAAACGCAGTTTCATCTACCTACACCCACGCGACTGCGCGATGATGCAGCATGCACCGGCGTGCGACCGAAACTCGGCGGAGCTTCTTGCATCGCGGTTAGGAATGTCACGGTTTCTTGCGTCGTGGCAAAAATCGAGACTTGTTCCCGTTCTCGTATGCTCTCAACGGGAATGCGCGTCTCGAGATTGCATCTCGAAGCCATATTAAACTATATATATCGCAGAAATATCGTTCTCCTTATGTGAACCTGCAGTTGGAAATTAATCGGAACGGTTGCGTTCCCTTTTTATTGGCATAAAAACCGGTTTTTCGGTCGAAATCTATTAATCGCGAAAGTTCCCGTTTATCTTTGCCTCGTATTTTGTATATTGACCATAACAGTCTCCTATAAAAGGCAAAGGAGGAAAGAAATTACGCATCGGTCGCTCGGCCGCCGTCCAACGGCAAAGATTTATACCTGTCTGTCCCTGCCCGTTGGAAGTGAGAGACCTAAGTCGTTGTCCCTCCTCTACTAGTACTGCTTGTCTACTAACCGTTTATACAACGCAGTCTCCCCTATTTGTAGAGACCCTAGAGGCCGCAAAGGTTTGTGGCTATTTATACAATGTCGAATCAAGCCTTCGTAGCGTCTTCGTTATACGATTGTCTCATCGCGTTGACTCGTAATCGCGACTGTTCGCAGATCGTTCGTAAGCTGATTGAAACATGATCGATTCTTTCCAAAGTATTTGGATAAGACAGGTCGAGGCTTAAAACTGCGAATGTTTGAATTTGTTAGTATTATTTCGAGAATGATTGTAATTTCGTATATCGTTAATTCAGTAGTCTCGAAATGAGTCGAATGACACGCCACGATCGTTCTATATCCAACTATTTCTGTCCGTTCGTCGAACTACATCGAATCTTGGTTCATATACGTCGTGTCTCTTTCCGGGACACCCGATGTATGCGTGCGAGCACGGAAGGAATCCGTAGGTACCCGACATTTTGCAGTACTGTTCGTACCGGCGTGACGACGGCATAGGTAGTTTCCAAGCGCGAGCATCATCCCTTCGTTTCCCTTCCACTTGGCCCAATATTCTCATCCTTATCTAACTCATCCCTCCCGTTTCCCCTCTCTTCCCCTCTGCCTTCCTCGCCACATCCGCTCACATCCGCAGCGTCTCTTGCAACCCCACCCCTATTAGTTATTTTCTCGACGAGTCTCTCGCTCTCTCGCTCTCTTCTTCTCTCCTCTCCTCTCCTCTCCTCTCTTCTATTCCTCCCCCTCTTCCCTGCATACTCTCATTCTTCTTCCCCCCCCTCTCTCTCTCTCTCTCTCTTTTGGAGTCACCTCTGTTGGTCTCCACATCCTTCGAGGATCGATCGAGAGGAGCCCAGCACTCTGTATATATGTATATATATCCATTTCCAACCCCTTTCTCCCCCCTTCCCCCCTTTCGACTCCCTGTCGATTCCATTTGCCCAAAGTCCGCATAGAAACCCGACGTTCTCCATGTAAGTTACAGCGTTAGATATCGCTGTAGAAGCATTCGTCCGCCGTATCCTGTATCCAAACGGTCTGTAATTAACCCTTTAGATTCTGAATCGAATCTCCGATTTGATTCGCGCCGAGACAGATTGCAAAAGTACGAATAATCAAAAGCCTGACTTTAAGAGTTGAAATATATAAAATCCGATGACCTAACACAAAATTGTCGAAATATTTTAGATATCTCAGATGTCCAATAATAGCTTTCACGATTATTTTTTTCTTTTTTTTTTCGTCCTGGACGTCATAACGGTGGCGAGAATTATCGACGTAGGTACTATCGACTTTCTTAATAAGTGCCATTGTAATCCAATGAAGAGTCTAAATCCCGCTGAGCTTCGCTATCTGCGGTCCATTCCGATCAATTAATTATGATACTTTCATTTCGCTATTGTGCAACTGTCAAAACTGACGTTTCGCTCGGTCACTGCCTAGATCTTTATAAAAGTCTTAATCCTTCAACTAATTCGATAAGATTCATAAGAAATATATACGAGATATTATTTCATTCAATCGGAGCCGTTAAAGATTCACCAAACTTGCTCGAAATTTACTCAATAATTCGCTGTATTTTACACGCTCTTACAATAATAGTAAAACTGCACAAACAGAAGAAGTTGCTGAAGTCGAGACTGTCAGGTTGGCAATGATCGAGCGAGCTTTCGTCGCATTGTGTTGCCGCTCCTTCAATACATGGCGGTTGCATAGTGATATCAATGATCGCATAATAGCAAATGATTTAAGAGCTTGCTTGCGTCGTACATGCATATGTATGTATGTGTATTTTATTCGTACGAGCAAATTCACGTTACGCACATGCGATGCTAGTTTACGATTTTTATCGGTTCGATTATTCACTTATTAAGTCACTTGATCGTCAGTAATTTTGCAGACGCGTCTCCTCCTGGTATTTCGAGGTATCTCGTCATTCGCTGTAAATCGGAATCATTTAAAGATACGCTATTCTATACATCGTTAAAGATTTCCAGTTAGCTGTAACTACTCGTTCACCCTGTAGAATGCAATACAGTATTTAGTATATACGCGCGTCGTACGTATACGTAGTGTACGTACTTGCTATCGATCTCAGACCTTAATAGGTATAAAGTTAGCGTCTAGAGTCGGCGTGTTATATCAGCGTCCTGTGGCCCGGTGTCTTCTGGCAAATGCATCCAGTAACAATATGGCAGCTCCAATCGCCTTGAAATACTCCCGCGGATGATTTTCTCTCAAACTTTAAGAATCAATCTCTCGATTTTTCCATCGAAACAGAATGTTTCCATTTCCATTCTGTTTCGATGAAAAAATTATTGAGAGCGATTTGCATATATGTATATTAAAAATATAATTAATATATGCATATTTAATCTATAAATATATATGTATATATATATATATGTGTGAATGGACACTTTGATGCAAACTATGTTATTATATTTTCTCTATAGCCGCCGTTAAAATCGAAGAATTGAATAAACGACAGAAGTTAAACGTCTCGTGAATTAATCGCAATTAATTACGCGCGAAACTCAGCCCGGATAATCGCGCTCGCAGGAATTTTATTAATCGACTAGCAAAACGGCAAGCGATATATCGCACCGGAAATACGACTAGTATATACGATAGTCACTGATTAGGAGAACGTATCAGAGAATCGCGTTCATTAATGAGGGCCCCGCGCCATGTGTTGCAGTGTGTACATCGATGATTCGATATCGTCGTAAATAAGAAATTCGGATAATAAGTCGCGGTCGCTGAAATGCCAGTCGAATTAACATCCTCATTATCTGTTTGCTCGTTAATGGCGTTAATTATCGCGGCGCGCGATCCGAAAATCCGGATTTACAGAGAGCGAGATACAAAAGGTAAAGCTGAAAACTGACATAATCGCGGAAAATCGAAAGTTATCGCATTCATTTCAATTGTCATCGCGTCATCATTTAATCGCGTAGACGCGATTTGACTTTGATTTTTAATTCAACATCAGTTTAGTCAACTGCGTGAATAAACGGAGAATCCGTTGAAATGAATCGAGTAACGACGTTACGAATTCCCCATTGATATTCTTATTCCGTATCTTTGCACGTTTGCATCCTCTATTTATAAGTCGTGTTATGACTGCGGTACGAGGGAAACGCAATTTCCCTACTAACAACGGAATCTCTCCCTCAAGCATATTTCGTATTTTCATACTAAATAGTTAGACGGAATTTTTGTCCATCTATTCTGCAAATTTTAAATTTTTTCTTTAACATAAATTCTCATCCGATTAAGAACAACGTGTTAACTTTGGCTTCGGAATTCATTTACATATCCTGTCAGATCATATGTTCATCCGAGATGCATTAAAACGATCGAGAATCATTTAGAGAATCTAGACGGAACCGTGTACTTATTACTATTTACCGTGTACTATTTACTTGGACGCGACTCTCTCTCTCAATGCGGGTTTTCGCGGTACACGAAAGAATTCGCCGCAAGGTCGACGAAGGCGAAGCGGACGGAAGGAACGGAAACGAGAGGCGGAGGGCGAGACGGACGGAGGAGAGTGAGGTCGATGGAGGCGAAAGGGGACGAGCAGGGGTGTTATTGCGTGGTAGTGTGGTTAAACGTATTGATCCCAATCACTACGATATGTCCAGGCTCCGCTTTGCTGCGAACACTATGGCCGGGTCATCGTCGGAAAGCGAGATTTCGCGACTCGAGTTGCGTGTTGTCGGTTAAGGATAGAAAAAAAAAAAATTATCTGCCACGAAAGATTCCGACACCAATTTTCATCGGTCGTAATAACATTGAATCGACCTTTACCTTTAAGCTACGTGGTACACTCGGTTAATTTTACCGTTGATTCTATATACAACGAAATATTTAACGGCGTATTTATTTTCCCTCGACACGAAGAGCCACGTGCATCGAGGTAGACGATTGAATAAAATTATTAGAAACTTTCTCGTTTTTATATCGGTTCATGAATGAATAGACCTTTATAAGCAACATTCTGGTCTACATTCACTTTGAAAGCGAAAATTTATCCCTAGGAGAGAGCGAGAGACCAATTCTCTGTGTCTTTTCGTAGCAAGAATACTTCAAGACCTCGAGAAATGGAAATCGCCGATCGATGACGAGGTATCGCGAGAACGAGACATGGCGAGAACGTAGTCGACGCTTACGTAATGGCCTTCGGGCGCTTTTAAGGCGTACGTAAGCAAGCAAGCAAGCAAGCAAGCACCATGCCGCGTCGCTCTCCGCGATTAATCGGAGCACGCGGAGACACGTGATGTAAAAAAATCTGGCAACAGCGTGTGCGCGTACCGTGGTTGTCCCTCCGCATATTCGTAATAATGCCGCTTCGCGTCGCGTCGCCGCGAGTTGGGCACGAGCGTTACGCGCGCTAATTGGACCCCGCGCATTATCGGGCTCGTCAATCGCGACTCTCTTTCCCTGTCTCTCATCTTTCGTCTCTTTTCATCCCCTTACGATTACATTTAATTATCTTGCGATGACACTAATTTTTCGACCCTAAATCGAAGACCTCTTTTAAAATTTTGACAATTGATATATAGGTATAATTTATCTAATTGAATTAATGACAAACTCTATCAAATTTTCATTTATCTTTGATTTGCTTATTCTTCATTTCTCTCGAGTATAATTGAGCTGATCTGTTGTATTGATATATAATTTAGAACTAATTGCTAGGTTTTATGAATGGGGAAAAATTGTACGTTTGTCTTATTTTGACAGAATAACAGCTGATTTTGTGAGTGAAATGAGCTTGGTGCTCTTTCGTGAATGCGCTAGAGAATTCCGTGAGAAGCTTCTGGTTTTGCGATCGATGTGACGCGCTCTCTGCGGCAAACTGTTGGTCGCCGTAGGTTTCCCGCTGGACCAATAGGGTTTCGAAAGAAATTACTGTGTATTCTGCGCGATATTTATTAATGAGAAAAGTTTTGTCGCGACACGAAATAAATTGCGTGCACTAAAAAGAAATTAATTAAAAAAATTTCTAAATTTTTTTTCAGCGACAAACTACGAGAAAAATGCATTGCTAATATTTTATTAAACCGCGATATTTTTTTTTCGTTGCTTCTCAAAGTGAAAACAAAACATCTTTATGATTTTCGATCGCAAAATTGCATCTCACCTTGAAAAAAAATCTATTTCGCAAAATGTCAAAAGAATAGCACGATTTTATTGATAGACATCGCGTCCTTGCAATCTCTTTCTCGCGTCAAAACTGATTTCATATATCGCCCGATTATAAGATGCCCGAGGAAAATGTGTGACGAGAGCAAATATTGGAAGCGACGTTACCGAAAGCGATACGCGTTGTACGAACTTTCCGGGAGTATCTCCGGCCGGAAACCGCCCCCCCCCCTCTCCCTTCTTCCCGTGGATGAGTTCTCCCGAAGGCCCCGGCCGTCCACCGCGTAACAACATTGTCGTCATAGTCGGTAATGCAGAGACTCGTGGCGCAAGTCGATATGAGAAAACCACCCCTCTCGCGCGCGTACCGCACGAGTGGCGTGCATGCAATAGCGTAACACCGGTGAGAGACCAGACGGTCGGTCGACGTGCCGCCTATTTATATACACTCCGCGCCCGCCGTCCAGTCGAGCGGCGACGATCGTGTCGCGTCGTCTCGTGTCGGGAGGAACCGAAAGCACGCTCGTTCTCTCTCTCTTCACTCCCTTCTTCTTCTCCGTCCGCCCGCGCCGTCAGCTGCACCTGCCGCGCGCCGCCACCACCCGCCACTCATTCGCCACTTGGGACGTAGCCGCCGAGGGCGACGGTTCGCGCCTCTCCTCTCTCGCGTTCCCGGCTCAGCTGCTGTGCGACAGGATGCCTGCGTTTGTTCGCTGGCGCGCAACGATAACGGAGTATCTGGTTCACCGTCCGCGCAGGATCAGTTGCACCGGCAACCTTGGTTAATTAAGCCCGATTAGCGATTTCCTGCCCCCCTCTCTCTCTCTCGATATATCGTCGTTGCCCCAGTTTTGTGATAGATCCCTCTAGCACACGTTGACATTTCGTTGGCTCGTATAGAAACACCGGTAATATTCCACGGCGTAATTAACGCGCGCTCAAACTTTACTTGGGTTGTTTTTCTAAAGATTAAAGAAGTTACGCCACGATATTAACTTGTATTTTCGCGAGATTATAATTTGACGAAATGCAAATGGAAATTTCTGAAATAACATGTCCGAGATTTTAATTTATCGTAATAAAGCGAAATGATCCGCGCTTCGATTTGACCCCGCGACCGTTTAGCCGAGTGCGGGAGGCAAACATTCCTCTCCCCCTCCCTTCCGCGATCGATTAATCACCGGGACACGCCAAAGGGCACTGAAAACATACTTTTCACGAGCTACTTGCATCCCCCGCGTGCGGACACGCGGAAATCGAGTGGACACTTCTCTCCTATAGCCTACTTCCGGGGGGTTGAAAGTTGCCCTCGATTCTTTTCTGCCCGCTGCGCATTTTTGCCTCGATAGGTCGTCGCATCTCGACTCTCATCGAAAGAAGACTCTTCTCCCCTTTCTTCTTCGTCGCTTTATTGTTCGCGGCTCGCATCTTTCTCGCTCTGCCTTGTGCATCGTTCTCTAACCCCCTTCTCTCTCCACCCCCTCGCTTGTGCTCGGTAGCGAACACTCGTGCGAATTCGGCCTAATCGGGCCGTCTCGTCTGTCGGGCGAGAATGCACGAACGCCACGCGCGATGCCGCAAGCTCTTCTTAGCCGTGGGCGTGATTGGCCGACTGAACAATGAAGCGGACGGCGGGGCGACACAGCGCGAGAGCATCGATAGGGAGAAAGAAAGAGAGCGAGAGGAAGGGGAGTCGAAATCTCCTCCGCGGGCGAAGGCCAGCAAAATTCATTGCGGATAATATACGCGCCGTTACCGCGCGTATTAATCTGTTTATCCGGCAGGGAGTTTTGGCACGCGGTGTAGAGTGGATCGGACGCGAGACGCGAGAAGACTCGGCAAATATACCGGAGGAACTCGTTCGACCATTACGCTTTCGTGTTTTATTTTCTTCACGGAAATTAATATCTTATTTTCTAAGAATAACATAGATATGAATATACTTGTACAATGACTCATATACTTCTCCCCTTGAATCTCGATAAATATTTTATCTGTAAAAAGATAAATCAGCAAGTTGTACATTTTTCTAAAAATTCCACACGCTATTTGCATTCTTAACGCTCGTGATTCCATTCGCCATGATGTAATTGCAATGCAAATACTATATAGCTCTAGAGCTTATACGGTTGGCAACGCTGGTGCGTATGAATTTGCGGATCGTTCCTCGTCCTTCTGCTCTCTCTCGTCGTGTTGTAGTCCTGCGAGAATACACGAGTGCTGCCGAGTTCCTCCGATTACGGGACGCGGTTGACCGAGGAGGGTGAAGGGCACTGTCCCGATGCTACACCCCTGGTAGGGTGACCTCCGTTTGTTCCCCGTTCCGCACTTCGAAGAAACTCGATAGCTGAACGCGACTCGGCTGAGCTCTCGCTTTTTGAGAGCGCGAAGACGCGACACCCAGAGAAACGGCTGTTCGCGAATATCAAGCTTCGTGTCGCGCGAATAGATCCTTGAGAAGCTGAAAAAATATTCTAATCTTATATCGGGACTTATGATTTCGAATAGAATTTTTCATCAACCCTTTAGTAATCAATTTTTCAATTTTAATCAAAACGAGACCGCTCTTTCAAGGGATACGATATTTCGTTTGGAAGTGTCCGGGAAAAGAAAGCATTGTTACATCATTTATTATGTTCGATAATCACTGGTCGAAAATCGTATGATGAATGTATCTGCGTCAATTGCAAATCGATATATTTCAAATAATATTCCCCTCTCGAGAAGGATTCTCGCTTCCTTCGAAATGTATATCCCACAAAGGCGCTACGTGACCTACAGTCTCGCAAGCGAGGGAGATTCATAAACGCAGGCAGACAGGCAAGCAAGCAAGCAAGCAAGCAACTCGGTGCATGTCCCCCGTATTGATCCTTTCGATAGTAAGTGGGCACTACGCGCATTGTATGGAAGGTTTCTACATACCTACCTACCAACCTTGGGAACGCCGAATACATACAGGCAGCGTATAAGCGACGAGCGAACTCTCCCGGTGCCTTCCTGAGAAATCTTTCTCTCTCTTTTCTTTATACGTGTATGTGAGAGCGGTTAGTGTTTTTCCAGTCTTCCCCATGATCGTTACGGCGGACCATCGGTTCTTGGAACTTCGAAACTGGTATCGTTGCCTCTCTCAGACTTTTTACGAATCGCCGCGCATCCTTCCGCGCAACGCCTTCTAATGTGTCTACCGAGTGTCTCAATAGAATAGAAATTTCAAGCCTCGACAAGACTTTTGTTGCGCAAGTCGATCGAAAATATTGTGAGTAACGCTACGAATATTTCACTACGAGTTTCTACGAATATTGGGAAAATAATCCTTTTTGCTGACACCCCTGACGATTCAAATCGAGTAGTTGTCGTGCTTGAAAGAGCGGTCTTTATTAGAGAATACTGGCTATTCTATCATTCAGAAATACTGCAACAGTCGTTCGTACATGAGTTCTGCGAGAATCAAATTCTCGTCGAACTAAAGTTTCAGGGATGCATTTGGAAATGAGACGCGTGTCATCATAAATTATATGACGACCCTGGACCAGACACAAGGCATCCCTGGACCATATCTTAAAAATTCGCATGCTAAGATCCCGGGTTTCCGAGAGCAGTCGGAGAGAGAGAGTTAATCGGTTCGAGGTATCCTCGCGGCGAGCGAAGCGGCGACCAAGAGAGACGGCCGAAACGAACGAACGAACGGGGGCGAAAGGACGACAGGCCACTTTGAGAGATGTTGCATCGTGCAACACGGTAACGGGAGACGCCCAGAGCCCCGCAATCTGCATTACCGCCGTTCGCTTTTACCGCCACATTGAATTTCTTTCGCCGACTGCTGATATATCGACGCCTGAGTAGTGGAGCGAAGCAGACAGCGAAAATACTTGTCGCGGCTTTCCCTCCTGGGCCCCTCAGCCCCACGTTTCGTTAACGCTCGCGTGTCATCTCGCTCCGTTCCGTCCGCGCGCCGCGCCGTTCCGTCAGCGATATGGCAGATAGGAATGCTCGTCCAAGTATCGATATCGACTTCTTGATATTAGGTGTATCTCGTACATAATACAATACATTAACGATTCAAGGAGTGATACTGCGAATTTTCAATGACTCGCATCGTGAAAATTCCGGTATACCCTTGTCCCATTGTATATAATTGGTCAGAGATGGCTCGGTAGTTCTCTATTCTATAATCAAATTTGTCGTATCATTGATGCTATTATGTTTCACTCATAGTCAGATGACGACACATTTATTAAAAGATCTCAAGTAGAATAGCTCGAAGGAAGGAGATATTGGAGCAGAAAGAATTTGAAATCTTCACTGATAAAAAAACCCCTATTAAGCTGGCCCCACCACCAACGCCAAATAAAGTCGCACCTATCGATTAATTTAGTGCTAATTATGTGCTAATTTGTTGCCGTAGTCCGGATTTTGTCGCTCAAACCGTTTAGCAGGAATTAATGTTCAAAGTGGGGGGGCTGGCTTGACATTAAGCTAGCCCCCCCCATAGTGAAAAAAAAATCGCACCTATCAATTAATTTAGTGCTAATTATGTGCTAATTTGTTGCCGTAGTCCGGATTTTGTCGCTCAAACCGTTTAGCAGGAATTAACGTTTAAAGTGACATTAAGCTAGCCCCCCCCATAATGAAAAAAATATATAGAATGCTCCGCGCCGTGTCAAGTAAAAGTAACTCTAAAAATGTGTTGATCCTTCGTTTTTGGTATCAAAATAATCTACAGACAGTGTACTAACCAAATAAATGCAAAACTGAATTTGTTGCTCGATTTTAACTATCAAAACGCGACGCTTTGTCGCCACGGAACACATACGTCGCGCGGAAATATATCATAAAATTAATAAAAAAATTAGTTGCTCGGCTGTTTTTGGTATTAAGATGATCTACAAACAATATTCTAACTAAATAAATGCAAAACCGAATTTGTTGCTCGATTTAAACTATTTAATTAAAGACTTTGTCGCCGCGGAACATATATGTCGCGCGGAAAAATATCATAAAATTGATAAAAAAATTAGTTGCTCGGCTGTTTTTGGTATTAAAATGATCTACAAACAATGTACTAACTAAATAAATAAGAAATTGAATTTGTTGCTCGATTTAAACTAATTAAAAACGAGACTTTGTCGCCGCGGAACATAAGTCGCGCGAAAATATATAATTAAAATGATAAAATAATTTGTTGCTCGGCTGTTTTGGGTATAAATATATTCTACAAACAATAAACTAACTAAATAAATAAGAAATTGAATTTGTTGCTCGATTTAAACTATTTAAAAGCGAGACTTTGTCGCCGCGGAACATATAAGTCGCGCAAAATCTCGTTTTTAATTAGTTTAAATCGAGCAACAAATTCAATTTCTTATTTAATTAGTTAGTACATTGTCTGTAGATTATATTTATACCCAAAACTGCCGAGCAACAAATTATTTTATCACTTTAATGATATAAATTCGCGCGACTCATATGTTCCGCGGCGACAAAGTGTCGTTTTTAATTAGTTTAAATCGAGCAACAAATTCAATTTCTTATTTATTTAGTTAGTACATTGTCTGTAGATTATAGTTATACCCAAAACTGCCGAGCAACAAATTATTTTATCACTTTAATGGTATAAATTCGCGCGACTCATATGTTCCGCGGCGACAAAATCTCGTTTTTAATTAGTTTAAATCGAGCAACAAATTCAATTTCTTATTTATTTAGTTAGTACATTGTCTGTAGATTATATTTATACCCAAAACTGCCGAGCAACAAATTATTTTATCACTTTAATGATATAAATTCGCGAATTTATACCATTAAAGTGATAAAATAATTTGTTGCTCGGCAGTTTTGGGTATAAATATAATCTACAGACAATATACTAACTAAATAAATAAGAAATTGAATTTGTTGCTCGATTTAAACTAATTAAAAACGAGACTTTGTCGGCGCGGAACATATGAGTCGCGCGAATTTATATCATTAAAGTGATAAAATAATTTGTTGCTCGGCAGTTTTGGGTATAAATATAATCTACAGACAATGTACTAACTAAATAAATAAGAAATTGAATTTGTTGCTCTATTTAAACTGATTAAAAACGAGACTTTGTCGCCGCGGAACATATGAGTCGCGCGAATTTATATCATTAAAGTGATAAAATAATTTGTTGCTCGGCAGTTTTGGGTATAAATATAATCTACAGACAATGTACTAACTAAATAAATAAGAAATTGAATTTGTTGCTCGATTTAAACTATTTAAAAGCGAGACTTTGTCGCCGCGGAACATATAAGTCGCGCAAAATCTCGCTTTTAAATAGTTTAAATCGAGCAACAAATTCAATTTCTTATTTATTTAGTTAGTTTATTGTTTGTAGAATATATTTATACCCAAAACAGCCGAGCAACAAATTATTTTATCACTTTAATGGTATAAATTCGCGAATTTATATCATTAAAGTGATAAAATAATTTGTTGCTCGGCAGTTTTGGGTATAAATATAATCTACAGACAATGTACTAACTAAATAAATAAGAAATTGAATTTGTTGCTCGATTTAAACTAATTAAAAACGAGATTTTGTCGCCGCGGAACATATGAGTCGCGCGAATTTATACCATCAAAGTGATAAAATAATTTGTTGCTCGGCAGTTTTGGGTATAAATATAATCTACAGACAATGTACTAACTAATTAAATAAGAAATTGAATTTGTTGCTAGTACTCTGCGTTGATACCACTGCTT